>NC_089837.1:353059134-353380134 GCF_035609145.1 Eleutherodactylus coqui | reverse complement strand
ATTTAAGACCCTGTACCTCACTGCTGTATTTAGCAATGTTAAATTTTAATTGTAAGGAATTCAGGGGAAAAAAAAAAGAAAACCGTGCCCAATGTGTAGTAGTGCCTGCCGTACAGCCTCAAGAGGATTGTCTGACATTGGGGGTATCCAACACGTTATTTTAAATCATAATTGATGCTTAAAAGGGGTTGTGCCAAGTTATCTCCTACACACAGGATAGGTGATAAGTTTTCTGACTGGTGGAGGTCCAAACGTTGGGACCCCTACCAAACCCAAAAATGGGAGTCCGGTGACTGGAGTGGAGGTTGTGCAGGTGCTTCAATATTCTATTAACATCAATGACAGCAATGGAGATTGACGAAGCTCTCGAACTCCGTAATCTCTGACACTGTCACTGAAGTAAATGGAGCGGCAGCATACCAGCATGACCTCTGCTCCATTCACTCGGGGAGCCAGACTCCTGTTCTCAGGATCTATGGGGGGGGTCACAGCATTCAGACTTCCACTGATCATAAAGTTACACCCTGTCCTGTGGATAGATGAATAATTTGGCAAAACCCCTTTCAATGACATGTGGAGGTTTGACACTGGAGGACTGGAGGACAACTCCCTATCCTGCAGCATTGCCTTTACCAACCACTGAACACCATGAGAATCACTGCAATAGACTTAACTTACCTTGCTAACAAGGTGATCAGTAGCCTCAAAATGTCTTCCATACATCTTTGGAGACTCCCCAGGAATAGGTTCTATCTTCACACAGACTTCTTGGCCCTTTCTTGCTACATCTACAGTCTTGTGGTTGATCTCAATGCTGGTAACTATTCCAATATCTACGAACTAAAGACAAAAATTTACTTTTCACAAAGCAGGCTACCTAAATACATCACGTTTGCTAAAATAAGTCCTTGCCTACTAAGTACTTTGCTACAGCTCAAAGTATACACTATGATAACAGAGTCTGGTTCGGGCATATATCCAATGTATAGGCTGTAGTAGCGCATTTTACAGAAATTCTGTATGCCCACGCTGTAAAACTGACTTATTGTGAAGGTATACACTGAGTTAGGGTTAAGATAGAAGAGTAGCCTGTCTAATATTTACATAGTAAGGAGATTACGCACTTGTTATATAATGAATAGTAATGGAGCATTAGAAATGAAGTATCAGATGACTTCTTAGAACTTCATTTATGGTAACATAATAACCAATGGTATAATATACAAACCATGACTGTGTAAAGCATACGTCAAACACAAGGCCCGCAGGCCAAAAACAGTTTTCTCATTTTATGTGGTCCACCGGCCGTGCATTAAATCTTAAAGGGTTACTTAGGCAGCACTGGCCGGGCTACACTGGGGTTAGGGCGAAAGCCGCTGCTCCGATCCCTGTGTACAGGCCTACACTCATAACTGCAGGTGCAGCTCACACAGAAACCAATTACAAGAGCAGATTCCACTGATTTCAATAAGATCTGCAATTACAAGTGCAGATTCCACTGATTTCAATAAGATCTGCGATTGCAATTGTGAGCGCTGGCCTCTACACAGAGATACACCAGAGTCGGAGTGGAAGCCACTTCTCCAAGTCTGGTGTATCCTGGCTGCGACAGCGAGTGCTGCCTGGAAAACCCCCTTTATAGGAATTATACTCACCTTGCCTGCAGCTCCGGTCTGGTGGTGGCAGCCCCTGCCGAGTCTGTGACCGCTGACGCCTGTGCTGAGGTGAGAGGTTAACGATGGCAGACTCAACAGGGGCTGCCACTGCCAGACCAAAGTTGCAGACAGGGTGAGTGTAAAGCCAATAGGAGTGCTGCCCAGCCAGAGGCCTATAGGGGGTTGCTATTGGCCTTTGGCTGGACAGCATCCCTGGAACTATTATGGAGGGTGTGTGTATGTGGGAAGGGGGGGGGGGGGGGTTCACTATTACTGCAGCCATTGTGGGTTCACAATTAGGGCTTCTTCACACAGGTGTAAGAGTTTTTGGTCGTGTAAATACACTGCATATTTGTACATGCAAAAAAGCAGACAGGCTCATTGAAATAGTGCGCAAATACACTGTGTATATGCAGTTTCCCTGTGTATTCCCTGCATATTTGTGTCCACCCATCCAGGAGGGTGACCAAGGTCTGGCTTAGACCGAAACGCATCCCTCCTGTAACCACGTCGTGACACTTTTCAATAAAGGCTTAGCTAATTCACACCACCGATGGCTTAAACTTTTTTGGATTTATTCTGTGTGAATATCGTGAAGGACTACAGGAGTTTGCATCAGAGGCTGGATATCGAGCCCATTGAAGCGGGGTGGAAAAGAAGGAGGTGATGAGCTTATAAACTTTTGTTTTGTGCTACCATCCACTTTAATAGCCTACTGTGGTGCGCAAGATGCACCAAAATAGGTCTGCTGGGTATTTTTTCACGCGATTGTACATAATGTGCAAATATGTTCATGTGAACAAGCCCTTACTATACAATTACAATCGGCAACCATAAGGCTGATGTGGCCCTTGGTGAAAATGAGTTTGACATCCCTGGCCTCAAGTGAATGACCAAAACCTTGACTTACACTCTTACTTGGTACACATATGGGTGTTCCCTGTTTGAGTTGACCAGCTTCCACAATCACTCCCATGACAATGGGATCCCGAGAATTAAAGATAAACTGAGGAAGAATTTTCATTTTACATGGGAATACAGCAATATGCCTGTAAAAAGGTAAAAAAAACAAACAAACACAGAACTGGGTTTAGAAAGATGTAGAGAGGACAGAAAATCTAAAGTTTGTTAATTTAAAAAAAAAAAAAAAGCTATAATTCTTAGTATTAGCAGTTTAAAGGGATTTTCTGGGAGTCAAACAAAAAAAATCTATTGAACATAGAATGCTGTAAAACAAAGAAATAGGGCATACTTTGCTTCACTCGAGCATAGAGGCCCCAGTCTCAGCTGCTCCGATCTTGGAAGAAGCTGGTAGTGTTCATATATCATTCACTGTACATGTAAGTCTTCAATTACAGGCTTCAGCATTCAGGTGCTATTCACAGTATTATCATGGCAGAAACCTGACGTCACTGATAGCTTCTTGCTAATTTAGCATGACGGGCACCAAGACTCCTGCACAAGACCAGGAACCAAGTGGAGTATACATTTCTTTGGCTTACAACATTCCATGGCCAACAGATTTTTTGCTTTTCTAGATACACTGCTAAATAAATTATATCAAGCTATGGTAGTTACTTACTTGAATTCTTCTTGCTTCTGTTTTTTGTAATCTTGTCTATATTTAGTGAAGGCATCAAACAAGTGATAGATAATTTCAGCACTAAAAATACGTACACCTAAACTATCAGCCATTTCTTGAGCTTCTCTTTCAATTCTTACATCAAAGGCTAAAATCACAGCATACCTGTGGAGGGAGACAGAAAGATGAAGCCGATTTCAGACTATATAAACAATAATAAATTTAAAGGCTACACAACTTCAGATAACTTTTCAAAATAAGGTACCATGTGTGCATATGAAGAACACCACCATTTCTGGTCACAGTATGACTGGTATTTGTGGTTCATCTGTGATTTTCAGTTCTCTCTGAACTGATGAACAGAGGCAACTGTTATGCTGTGATCTATACATTGTGCTCAGAAAAGACTGTAGATTATGCTTCCTAAATTTTTGTAACCCACCAACAGCCTCCTCATAGAGGACACTAGAAAAGTACTGAGCAGTGGAGATGCGATTTTAGTAGCTGCAACACACTACACAATGACTATCAGCTGCAGACAGCATTTGGGTGAGTCTTTGCTTCTCTCCCTCCTCCTTCCCCTTCCCTTTGTTCTCTCTAGACTTCAATGAGCAGATGTCTTCGCTTTCTGGTCTCCGTCTTATCTCTGCTACTAGAAAACAGGCAGTGGACAGCAGATTAGAAGAATGGGAGACCCCCTTAGTGGTCAACCTTTAGAGGGATTTTTCATGCACAAAATATTTTATGTTAAAGTTATTTGCACTTTTGCTGGTTATGACATTTAACATTTTTTGTAAAACTACAAATATCATTCTCCATTAAGACTCCAAATTACACTGAAACAGTCTCAGAACCGGCATCTAAAGCCATTAACCCCTTTAAGATATGGCCTAGTTTGGCCATAAGGACGCAACAATTTCTTGGGGATTTTTATCGCCACTTTTCAAAAAATATAATTGTTTTATTTTATTTTTCTGTCGACATGGCCGTATGACTGCTTGTTTTTTGCGTGGCAAAGTAGTTCTTATTGGTACCATTTTTGATTACATATAATTGTAAAACTTTTATAAATTTTTCTTTGAAGGGCAGGGAGAAAAAAAGGGTTTTTTATTGTACAAAAGTGGAAAAACCTAATTAGTAAAAAATGTAATTCTGATATCGTCGTAATCATACCGCAGGAAGAAATTATCATGTTTATGCTGCATGATTAAACGCTGCAAAAAAAAAAAAAAAGAAGTCGGCAAATGTGTTTTTTTGTTTTATTTTTTTCACATCGTTGCAATTAAAGTCTCATGAACGGTTAAATTTTTTAATGAACAGAGCTTTGGGAGGGCTTTTTAATGTGATAAGCTGTAGTTTTTAAATGGTACCATTTCGAGGTACATGCCGCCTTTTTAATCACTTTTATTGCGTTTTCTTGGGAGGCAAAACAAAATAGTTTATTTAATCCTACAGGATGTACGTATATGTCCTGGGCGCATGGTACTTTACACATGACGCAAGCTTTACATCCTGTAGCGTTAAGTGTGGGCTCAAAAGTGAGTGTGACCAACAACCGGCCTCCTAATAACAGTAAGGGATCGGTGAGAATAGCGATCCCCGCTGTTAACACTGTACATGCCACGATCAATGTACATCACGACTTTCCCTTTTAGTATTAAAAAGATTATAAAATTTAAAAAAAATCCTGCATTTGTTATCGTATCCATAACGACTGGTTCAATAAATTGAACACACTATTTATCCGGCACAGCAAAAAACATGAAAAAAACCCCCACCAAAGACTGAGGCAAAATGCTTATATTTCTTTAATATGAACAACAATACTATTGAGTGGCAGCAGCTTTCTTCGAAAGGCACTTATTCGAATGAATGGGCCATCACAGAAATGCACAAAGGGAGAGATGTTGTTTTGAGTCTTTCCTCTTTGGGCACTAGATCCTCAAGCTCGGGATCACCCTCTGCTGTCTCTATATGCTTAAAGAGGTTATTCTTCCTTCTATGAGACATCATACCCTCACAACCCACTGATTATTTATGCATAACTGCGTTACAATTTATCATTTACAGTGTCTGATTTTACATTACATAATCAAAAGGCAGATGAACACCTCAATAATGTCCCAATCTATAAACTGTATACAGCAAAGAGTTTACTACATCACTTACTGAGGATCATGCTCCAACATCACAGACGCCTTCATGACATCTTTTTTATGTACAGGTCCTATGTTAATTCCAGCATACTGTGAGAGTGAAAGAAAAAAATGTTTATGTATATATTCTATCTTTATCTCAAGTCATCACAGCCGGCAATGTGTAGTCAATAGCTCAGAGCTGGAAGGAGAAATTGTGGCTTCAAAAGACAAGTGAGTGACACTTCCAAGTCTGCATAGGAACCACACTTATTATTCAGTGTAAGTGCATGCCAAAAGAACGGTATGCGATTGATACTTCACCGCAGGTCACATGTTCGCTCCAATTTATCTTACGGTGTAAAAGAGTCCTAAGCCATCCGTCCAGCTTCACTGACGGATCCCCTACTGAGGTTTAGGCTGAACTCCTGTGTACACACAAGAGCGAGCTCTGGACTGGTGGTCAGACTGGGACCGTATGGCACAGCAGCCCATAGTGAAAGGGTTCATGGGATGTAACAAATTACACAGTTGGAATGTTACTAGTAAATTGGCATTTTAAATGGTTCTTTAAGGTCTAGAAATGATGTACAGGACATTTGTTAAAGGTTGGACTTTTACCAAGTTGTACTTTAACCTATTTAAAACATTTGAAAATAAATCTGAACAGTCGAATCAACGCCAAGTCATAATTTCAAAAGAACCCACCAAGGTATTTTGCTGCATTTTCAGTGTTACTGCATGGAATTGCGGGGAAAACCAAATGACCATTCATGTTCAAAGCGGTCGTCTGTAGGGACCCCCCACAGATCTGTGAAGCCACACTACGGACTCAGGAATCTAGCTACTAAATCAGATAAAAATGCATGCCTGACTATTGGCTTTAGAATCACCATATACATTTATCTATGTAAAGTGAAATACTGTTCAGTAAAAGGTTCCATCAGCAGAGAATTTCTTCCATTACAAGCAGAAAGGGTTAGCACGGGATTTAATTGCAGACAAGGGATAACATCCAGAAAACCTACCGGCACTTCTGATGTTTTTAGGAATTCAAGCAGTGCCTCCAAGGAGCCCAAAGTGGATGCTTGCACATAAACTCCCTTTTCTTCCAACTTGATAGCATTCAGCGTCTGCTTCAGTTCATGGATTAGCTCATCCTTACAAAAGACACAAGGTCAGAATTCATAACATTTACAGAACAATCAGAAAGTTGTACACTGTTTAAGTGAATATTTACAAACTTACTTTCAGCACTGCGATTTCATCATCTTTATGAGCAACCAAAAGTGGCAAACCTGCCAATGTTTTCTCCAAGTCCTTGCCCAAGATCTTTACTCCCTGAGCAGCAAGCACCTCTTTGTGCTTCTCATACGGATTCTGCAATATGGAAGGAGACATCAACCCTACTAATCCTTTTTACAGTTTTCTTCAACACAAATGGCACATGAATGTGTTTCTTACATTACTCTAGTGCTATATACATGTAATTTTACTGTTGGCTTGACAGTCCAATGAAGGTGGAAACACAATTACACCAACAATTACCTTTACTCTTAATTCTTTCATTGGAGGAGGAAGCAAAAGTCCTCTGATTTGTGTGACAATTGGACCTTCTACACCAGGAACAATAACTGTATCCCCTTCTCTCAGGCGACCGTTGATCAAGATCACATCAATGGTAGTACCCATGCCCGGAAGAGCTTTTACCTGAAGCAAAAAGAATTAAAGATTGTATGAATACTGTACTTTCTGCTTTATGTAAGACACACCTAGGTTTTAGAGGAGGAAAATAGGAAAAAATATTTTGAACTCCCCGAGACCAGACAGGGAGTGAGGTATTAGAGAAGGAATAAAGAGCAGTAGAACCGCCTCAAAATGAAGTATATACCACTAGGTCAACCTGCCATTCAGGATCCAGGGACACTTGAGTGTAAATGTACTGGTGATTACTTAAAGGGGTTGTCCCGCGCCGAAATGCTAATTTTTTTTTAAAACATACCCCCACCTTGTGCAGCGTTGAAAACAATCCCTTTGTTATTTAAAAATAAATAAATAAATAAATAAATTAAAAAAAAAATAAAAAATCGCTTACCTGCATTACCGTTCTGCAGCTTCTTCTTTTAAAGATGGCCGCCGGTACTTTCCCAAGGATGCACCGCGATTTTCTCCCATGGTGCACCGCGGGTCTTCTCCCATGGTGCACCATGGATTTTCTTCTCCTGTCTTGCGTTCCACTGCCGATACAGCCACCTCACTGGCTGATCGGCAACACGTTACAGAGGTGGAGCTACGATGACGTGGAGAAGAGGGAGGAGCCAGCACGCAGCTCGTGAGCCCGGAGGGAGACAGAAGAATCCTGCGGTGCGCAAGCGCGACTGTTCGTGCGACTAAGAAGCAGCTTTAGTCAGCGCCATGGAGACGGGGACGCCAGCAACGGAGTGGGTAAGTGTATAACTTCTGTATGGCTCATATTTAATGCACGATGTATATTACAAAGTGCATTAATATGGCCATACAGAAGTGCTTAACCCCACTTGCTGCAGCGGGACAACACCTTTAACACTTAGCTTTCCAGAAGCCCTGAATGCCCTACTTGAATAGTTATAGCGAAGTATGTGGAATAAAATGCTTGCATAACTCTGCAGTTGGCATTCAGGATCCTGGAAGAGTTGAGTGACAATGTAATGATGATTCCATTAGTTGTCACCCAACTTTTCAGGAACCTTGCATAGCACGTCTCATTATGGTGAGGTATGGTGTATACATTTTAGCACAACTAGGCACCAATCAGCTGTACCCTACGGACAGCTTTCCCCCTCTCCCCCTGCTATGTAGCTGGGAGCTGTGTGATTAAGAGTGGAGGAGAGCCGTCTGTACCTACAGCGAATTGGTGGGAATGGGGGAGCAGCAGCAGAGTCCTCCAACTCAATAATCAGCAATTCGTACAGGCTATTGCTATGGAGCTGACCTGCGATCCTTATCACACAGCAGGAACAAGAGCTGCCAGTACGAACTGCTGATTACTGAGCGCCGGAGAGAGCTGCTGCTGCTCCCCGGCCCCAACAATCAACTGTTAGTACAGGTTCCCCTGCTATGTATGTGGTCCTGACCGGCAGTTGTGCAAGAAGGGGGTGCAATCCTTCTCATAAAGCTGCCGGCCAGTCTTAATTTCTGCATGTTTGCTTTATAGGATGCACTGACTTCCCTCTTCATTTTTGGGTGGGGGAAAGTGCGTCTTAAAAAGCGAAAAATACGGTATTTAATTAGATCTTATACAAGAAACAATTCCAAATAGGTAGACTTTAACCTACCTCCATTACTTGAGCTCTCAGTTCTTCTGAATGGGCCAGCCTTTTATTAAGCATAGTCTGAGTTAGGTCAACTAGGAGGGAGATTAGGTTGCCCATGCCATCTCCAGTATGTGCAGAAGTTGGGACCAAAGACACAAAAGTGCGTGGATCTTTATTTTCATAAAACAAGGCTGCATTCAGACCCTTAAGTAAAAGAAGAATTGCAAATTAATCCAGAGTTGAAGTTCATTACTCAAAGTATATATAATCTTCACAAATTTTTATTTACAATCAAGTCATAGAGACCAACTTACAGTGCTCTCAAGAGAAAACGCTATACTGAACCAGTATGTTCTCCCATCTGATGCCAAAGACCTGATGTTTACATTGACTACAATCTACAGCTAAATCCCAGTAAGGCTCCAGTTACATGAAAGAGTTACAAAAGGAACGGCCATGTAATAGTACATTTCTCTTGCAGTGTTAGTAGATGCTCATTTTCACTGCAATAGTATGTGCTACATAGCCAAAGCAAATCGAAAAAAATAATCTTTATAATGTAAAGTACAATATATGGAATCCCACAGCTTAAAAAAAAATAATCCCATGCTTATGCAAGGTAATAATAATCCCATGCTTATACAGGTAAATTGATACGCAGTCCTCCAACACATTCACTAGATCACATTTAGTAGGGTAGGATGCAAAGTGCTAATAAAAGTGTATTATATGAAACAGTTGATTTAATAACCAACCCTTGTGTGAGATTGCCCTTAATGTAGTCTGCCAGACATGTTTCTGTTGGGAGTCGTTGCTAAAGAGTCACAAGCCACTATTTTAATACCTTGTTGGCCAATGAAAATAGTCAGCCTGTATATGTGAAAAATTACAGCGCAAGCAATACCTGTGTGGAGATCCCTATGGTGCGCATGTGTCCCGTGTACATGTCATCCACCGCAATCTGACAGATGGGTTTAGCTATTTATTACATAACGCACTTTTTTTTTTTTTGGACACTTTACCACTTATGTTGCACTTACTGTGATAAATGACTGTGTTGGGGGGACTGTACTCAGCTGATTAGCACATTATTATTATTATTTTAAAGCACCATTACTGCCACACGCTGTACTAATGCAAACAAGAGTTTTAAATACATTACATATATACAAAGACAAGAACGATCAACTAAATGACTAACAAGTTGATACATAGGTAGAAGGGAAGCTTACAAGGGAAGAGGACCACTGTTGTAGTCCAAGACACCACATACTGCTATGACTGCCCAGCACTGGCCAATTAAAGCAGGTGTAGTGTCTTTGACTAACCATGCATATTAATGCACCATGTGCAGCAGGTAGTCAAAGAAGCGGTGCAGCCAGAAGACCGCTGTAACTGTGTTGTCTTTTTTTGCTGAGGGATTACATTTCTTTCTAGCCTTGTATTTTATGTTATTATAAAGGAGGGATGGAGGGTGTCAATATAATTGATCAATTATAATAAAACAATGTTCATGTGTCTAGACATCCACATCACATTACCAGTGATTGTGAGAAGCTGCCGCTAGTGCACTGATGCTTATTCTCTAGACGGCACGATACCACCCGTGTACAAGAGGATCCAGGTAGTCTGATTTATGGTGCCTTTACACCTAACGATTTATCATTGGCACAAGCAAACAATGTCAGAGTTCGCTCATCCACTTGTGCAGCCCGTTTATACAGGCAGATCAATTGTTCAGTCATTCACCTTAACTGTATAAGTGAATGACTGAACGATCAGTACTTAAACCGAACGAGCCAATGATGATTTTCATGCCTGCATGAAATGAACGATGAGCAAATGTATTATCATTCATTGTTGGCCGTTTTACACTGAACGATTATCGTTCAAATCCAAAAGATCCAGCGATTTTTTTTGTACGCTAATCTTTCCAAGTGAAAGCACCTTTACTTAGGAGCTGTTCACATTACAGTAACCATCCGACAAGAGTATACATTATATTACAATACAAGCTTATTAAGACCTACTACTTGATGCACACTTGATGCGACAATTGGTGTAAACTAGTTCAAGCGTGCATACGTTTGACCTCACATTTGTACACGTTTTATGGGATAGAAAAGCGTAGAATGCTTAATAAGAAAATAATTACAGTGAAAAAGGTTTGTTTTTTTAAAGGAAAGAGGATACAAATGTATGGAGACAAGTTTCTAACATATATGTTTTAGGTAAAGGAATGCTAAAAACTACCTACGTTTGTATACATTTTTTAAGTACGTTAAACATACATGAAAATCCTAGTGTGACCAGCCCCTTTACTGGGCATGTGTGACCACTAAAACTGAGCACATTAGGGGGAAGTACTTGTGTGCTTATTGAGTCGTTAATAAGCTTACTGTGGTAAAGATGAATAAGTGACATTCCATAAAAGGGTTTTTTTCTGGTAATTTTTTCTGCTTACCTGTTGTGCGAATTCCACAATAATGGCCTTGGTGCGCTCTTCAAACTCATCTTTCGTATTTTTCTTTTGCTTCTTTAATGTAGCAGCAACATCTGTCTCTGGACTTTTCTTCCAGTCATACAACCTATCAACCTGAAAAGAGCATCTTTATTAACAAGATGTGAGATATTTCAAAATTCTGACCATTAATTTACGGCATACATTTATTGTATAGAACAGAAAAAAACATGGATGAAAAGCAAACCACTCTTACCTTGTTTAGTGCTACAATAAAAGGACACTTCTTATTCTTCAATAAATTTAATGATTCAATGGTCTGTGGCTCCAGCCCATGCATGATATCTACCACCAGGATGGCAATGTCACATAAAGAGCTTCCACGATTCCTCAGATTACTTGTAATTTTAGGAAAACATATGTTAAAAATCAATACTGTAACTGTTATAAATAGAGCCTAAAGGCATGCATCTAAGATGGAAATCACATAAAAGGCATATATCCATAGTGCATATTTTTAACTAGCTGACAACAACCAGCATTATACAGGATAACCATAAAATGGGGATTAAACAGGTTTTATGAGATTAGATACAAGTCTGGTGTCTTCCAGAAACAGCATTCTGATATTGCAGTAATATAATTTTCTAAGAAACACTCTGAGGGAAGGACACTTGAGTAGAATGTGGAAAGTGGTTTGCAAAACAATACCTGAAAGACTCGTGGCCAGGAGTATCAATAATAAGCATTCCTGGAATCTTGACGCTCTCCCTATCAAACTGAATTAAAAATGCCAACATTTAGAAAACTATTACAGAATGGGCATTATTCATTAACCAATATGACCATATGTTGCTCAATGTCAATACTATTAAAGGGGTTGCCTCGCGAAATCAAGTGGGGTTATACACTTCTGTATGGCCATATTAATGCACTATGTAATATACATCGTGCATTAAATATGAGCCATACAGAAGTTATTCACTTACCTGCTCCGTTGCTGGCGTCCTCGTCTCCATGGTTCCGTCTAAATTCGCTGGCAGCTTGCTTTTTTAGATGCGCTTGCGCAGTCCGGTCTTCTGCTCTCAGCACGAGCCGCTTCAGCCTGCTAGCCACTACAGCTCTTCTGCGCATGCGCAGACGAGCTGTCACTTCTCGGGAGCGCGCTGGAGCGGCCATTCTGTACCATCCTCTCTTAGAGGAAGGTGCAGAAACTTGAGCCGCCCAGCCGCCCCGAGAAGCCGCCCAGCCGCCCCGAGAAGCCGCCCAGCCGTCCTGCCGCCCAGGTGAGTGATGGGCCGGGGGGGGGGGGGGGGGGTCTAGCGCCGGTTACCTGCTGCCTGGCGGTGGGTGACTGTGTGCCGTGGTCGGCCGCGTTCAATCCAGGGGTCCGGTCGGCGGCTGCGGGGCGTCTGGTTGTCAGGGAGACACAGCTGGTAGCGTCTCGGGAGCGCGCACGTCGGGCTACAGCAAGCGACGGGAAAAAAGCCGGCGGCCATCTTGGGAAAATTTTTATAAGTTGCTGAAACGCTGGAACTGTAAGTACAAACCAGCTAGAAAAGTCATTTACAGGGGGGCTTAGTAATGTATGCTTAATAAGGGGGACTGGGCAAAAAAAAAAATTCACTGCTTCCTCGAGACAACCCCTTTAACTACCTTATGTAGTACTTACATTTTTGACCATTTTTGCCTGTTCTTTAATAGCATCCAGGGGGACATTGGTTGCACCTATCTGCTGAGTGATACCTCCAGCTTCACTGTCTTGTACATGAGTATGACGCAACTAGAACATTTAAAGAAACAATACATAAAACATATCAATGAGCAAATCTGAACATACTAAGATAAATTAATAAGAAATACCACCTCAGGAAAATAATGATAAGCTGCATTTAGACAGGCCGAATGTCAGGCAAATGATGCTCGACCCTCGTCTCCGCACATGCTAGCTCCTTTGCTGCTGCTCACAGTGGGGCAGCTGGAGGAGATTTCTCTCCTCACTTTCTCTTGCCGCTCTCCATTGATTTAACACAGTGGCCGTTCAATACTGAATGGCTGCTATTTACACTGAACGGTCATCGTTCAGCTCATCGACCATCGTTTATGCAGCATGGACGATGAGCTGATCGCTCAGTGTAAATAGCAGCCGATCAGTACTGAACAGCCACTATGTTGAGTCAATGGAGAAGGGGGGGTGGGGAGATTGCGGGGAGAAATCTCCTGCAGCACCCCCGCCACTCTGTGAGCGAGCCAGCACTACTAACTCCCGTTTAACAGCAGGGAAGTGAGGTCACACACGGAAGAGTGTCGGGCATAGTTTGCCCAACATTCGGCCCGTCTAAATGGAGCTTTACTAGCCCATAGTCAGAAAATCCTTTTATCAGCTATGCATAGGATAGGAGATAAATGTCTGACCACTGCTAGCCGAACTGCTGAAGCTTCACTAATCACTAGAAAGGATTTCTACATTTTGAAACCTAGTTATTCAATAACTTTGGTTCCCTGTCTTTTCAATAAAATCTTGGTGCTCTGCAGTGGTCTTGCAGGATGCATAATTCATAGCTGCATTACTGTATACACCCACAGGGTTCCCAAGAGTCACACGGTTACCTTGATGACAGGTCTAGCAAATCTCCCAGCTGCATTTTCCACAATCACGCAAATTTCTGGTACTGGATATAAACGATGATATCTATCATAAACTTTGCGGTAAGAATGAAGAGAAAGAACTCACCTTGTCGAGAATTTTTGTCTTTCCAGTGTCTACATGCCCAAGAACACAAATAACTGGTGCTCGGAGAACTTGTATGTTTATGGATTTCTGGTTTTCCAAACGTCGTTTCTAAAATAAGACCCAGGGTTACATGAGCTTTCAATAAGTGTAGCAAAAAAAAAAAAAATAGGGTAGAGCTACAGCTGTATTTTTGCAATGGGTTTAAACCAGTGTGCAAACTGAACTGTTAACTAGTACTGCCTTCCTTGTGAATTTGTTTAACGTGAACATAAGCAAAAAGAAGGGCAACAATCATGAATACCTCTATTCGTCTCTTTGCTTTATCATATATCCGTTCTTCTTTGGTGCGATCATCATCTGAGTCAGACTCCGATTCGGAGCTCTGCTCTACAATAGGTTTCTTCTCGTGTGGTTTGGATCCAGCAGAATGAGACTCTGGTGGCTTTTGTGGTTTTTCTTCTGCAGATTTTTCATCCTCACTACTATCTCCATCATCATCATCATCCTCACTTTCTGCATCATCTTCATCGTCCTCATCGTCTTCATCCTCGTCCTCCTCTTCATTTTTCTCCTGAACCTCTATATGAACAGTTTTTGCATCTGTTGAGGGAAGAGAAAACAAACAGTCTCTTGTGAGATGGAGAAGATATTAAAAATTATCTGCCATGTTATTTGCAATTCTAAGAGTACATTTAAAATTTGTTGCAGATTTTCAGTGCAATTGCTTCACAGAAAATCTGCAGCAGGTTTACAGTACAATGCAAACGAGTGGAATTTTACAAAGCCACATTCACATGTAGATTTTTCTACCGCAGATTTAAGTCCTGCAGAAGGTCTATTACATTGCACAATTGCTTACATATTTTCAACCCTTTCAATTCATACATCAATGGTATATTAAAATACCGTTACAGTCAGCCAATATCTAAATGGCTGTGACAAGGGCATACCCCCATAAATGCAAGGTGAGGGGCTCAAGTGTATACCCTGTTTTTCTGCCAGGAAGCTGGTAGGAATCATCATCTGATTGGGCTGTTTATGCACCCATGCAGGATGCTTATATACACTGATGTAATGGGCACAAGTAGTAAAAGTTACCGTAAATTTCCCTTCCTGGACATCTGTAGTAAGTGAGGCATATTACAAGACAGGAAACAACCTGAGATACCGAGCAAGTAAACTGTCTAAATCTGACAGAAGACAAGACACAGAAGTGCCCAGTAAGGGTAGAAAGCTGGTGCTCGATGCACACATTACCTCCTTCTATATAATTGTTTAATAAATTGAAGTACAACCCAGCAGTTCTCTCTTATATTTATGAGAAAACCCAATAGTGTGCCTATTCTAAGAAATAAATGCTGACTGGCTGGAACCAACTCCTCAAAAACCTGCATGCTTTCTGAGAATCTCTCAGTGATACTCTTAGCGTGTATTCACTTGGGGGATGCTCCCATGCGAGTCGAGTCCGAGATAGCCAGAACTTGTACGAAGAAAAAAAAAAGCCATTTATTCGGGTTCATTCACAGAAACAATTTTTCATTTGTACAGATTGAGTGCGATCTGTTTTTAAAGCATTTAACTATTGAACCCACATACAATATTTTTGACATGTGAGAAACACATATGTAAATCTGATGCATATTGCATATTAAACACAAAAATATATGCATGAAAACTGCAGTGAAAGCAAAGGCAAATCGGTGTTTCGTTACCCTACATGGCACTCGCCTGGGTGAATACGGGATTAAAGAAGGGTTATTCTGGTTGCGAAGTAAATTTTTAAAAATTTCAGATATGAAAGTTTTTTGTGTCATGCTCCTGTACAGCTCATTATTGGAATAAATTGTGCAGCCAATAGTTTCTTCCTCCACTTCTGAGGTTTCCTCACATTGCCATTTTCCAAGATGGCCACAGCATCCCTGCTGACATGTAGCTTTGAAGCTACATTTATCACAATTCCCAGCTCTATACTTCCTTCCTATGCGTGATTACACTAAGCGCTGCCTTGTTATTGGTCAACAATCTAGTCCCAAAAGCTGAATAGAGAAAAATATAAATACCAGGTCGTTATAATGGTCAGTTTAGATGTAACGATTATCGTTAAAAAAAAAATGATAAAAACGAACAAAAGTGAAAAATCTCAGTTTAAATGTGAACCAATGATGGAACAACCAACAAGAATTGTTCACTTTTCGTTCGTCATTCAGTTTTAGCAAGCATAAAAAAAAATAGATTATACCTACCCGATAATCGGGTTTCCAGTAGTCTCCACGACAGCACCAATTGAGATTGCCTCCTCCTGATAGGACAGGAACATACTGAGAGGTTAAAAGCTCCCCCCCTTCCCCAGTGGTTTCTAACGAATTGCCTGGGTAGGAGCTCAAATTAAATTCTTTCCCTAACTGATTTTTTTTTTTTTTTGAGGGGGAATTATATTCTTTAATTTCTTTTCTATCCATTTAGGGGGGGGAGGTACAGGTGCTGTCGTGGAGACTCCTGGAAACCCGATTATCGGGTAGGTATAATCTATTTTTTCCCCAGTCGTCTCCACGACAGCACCAATTGAGACGTACCAACTAAAGTTTATTAGGGTGGGATTGCTGCCAAGAGGACTTTGCGGCCGAAGGCCATGTCCTCGTCCTGCTGCACTTTTACCCTATAATGTTTAATGAACATGTGGGGCTTCTTCCAGACTGCGGCTTTGCATATCTGCTCGACCGAAGCTGAGCTATGTTCGGCCCATGAGGATGCTACTGCCCTTGTAGAATGGGCTTTAGGAGCTAAGGGGATTTCCTTCCCGAGGGCCTTATAGGACTCTATGATGGCTAGGCGGATCCAACTGGCTATGGAGCTTTTTGCTGCTTTGTTCCCTTTATTTGGGCCACTGAACTGGATGAACAGGTTGTCGTCCCGTCTCCAGTGGCTTGTCGCCTCTATGTAGCCTAGGACTGCTCTCCTAACGTCCAGGCAGCTTAGGATTTTTTCTTCCTTGTTTTTAGGTTTGCTAAAAAATGAGGGAATTATTACTTCCTGGGACCTATGAAAATGTGATACCACCTTTGGCATGAAGGCAGGGTCCGTTTTAAATACTAATTTGGAGTCCGAGATTTTTAGAAATGGGTGGCGAATGGACAAAGCTTGAAGCTCGCTAACCCTCCTCGCGGACGTGATGGCTACTAGAAAAACTGTCTTGATCGTAAGCATTTTTATCGGTAGTCCTTCGATCGGCTCGAATGGTTCCGCTGACATGGCCCTTAGAACCCAATTAAGGTTCCAGTCTGGAACAAGTTTTATGGGTCTAGGTCGTAATCTAGCTGCTGCTGTCAGAAACCTGTTGACCCATCTATTGTCCGCGAACTTTGTGTCGCATATGGCGCTAAGGGCTGCGACCTGGACCTTCAAGGTACTTGGAGAGAGGCCCATCTGTAGGCCCTCCTGCAAGAATTCTAAGATCAAAGATAGAATCCCCGGAATCCCTTTCCTGTCTCCATGAGGAGAACCTTCTCCAAACCTTCTGGTAGATAAGGTGGGTCGTTTTTTTTCTGCTGGACATTAACGTTTCTACCACTCTTTGTGAGAATCCCTTCTCCCTTAGTGAGGATTCCTCAAGAGCCATGCTGTTAAGTGGAGTCTGTCTAAGCCCGGGTGGTTCAGTCGCCCCTGTGATAGCAGATCTGTCCAGGTCGGAAAGGTGACTGGGTCCTGGACACTCAATGTTGTCAGAAGACCGAACCAACTTCTCTGGGGCCAGAAGGGGGTCACCAGGATTAGTGTGCATACCTGGGTTCTGAAATGTTGTAAGACCCTGGGGATCAGCGGTATCGGAGGAAACGCGTACGCTAGCCCCTTTCCCCAGTCCTGGCCTAGGGCGTCTATTGCTATAGGACGATCTCCTGGGCAAAGAGAGAAGAAATTGCCTACTTTGGCGTTCTCCCTGGTTGCAAATAGGTCCAAATTGTGGGGTCCCCCACCGGTTGGTCAGGATTCTGAATGCCTCCAGGGAGAGAGACCATTCTCCTGGGTCTATCTGCCTCCTGCTGAGGAAGTCCGCTTTTTGGTTTAGCGTCCCTTTTAAGTGTGTTGCCGTGATCGAAAGGATCCGGCCCTCTGCCCAGTGGAAGATTTTCTGCGAAATGTTTTGCAGGGCAGGAGACCTTGTGCCCCCCCCCCCCCGGTGCCGAATATGGGCGACCGTGGTGGTATTGTCCGACAGTATCTTTATATGCTGGTTCCGTAGCGAGTTTCCTAACTGCTGTAGGACCCGCCATACGACCTGTAGCTCTCTGTAATTGGAGGATTGTTCTTTTATCCTTTGGGACCACGGGCCCTGAAAGAACTGGTTCCCCACATGCGCTCCCCATCCCCAGGCGCTTGCGTCCGTTGTGATGTGCGTGGCTGGGTTTTGTAGCCAATGAACCCCTTCCTGCAGGTTCGCTGGGGATGTCCACCAACGCAGGGATGTTTTTACTGTGTTTGGGATATACATTTTTGTCCCTAGCGAGGACTGCTTTTTGTCCAATGTGGATAGGACGGAGGCCTGTAGAGCTCTGGTGTGAGCCTGGGCCCATGCTACTCCGGGAATGCATGACGTTAGGCTTCCCAGGAGAGACATGGCTTCCCGAATTGTGCATGATCGTTTCTGTAGGAAGGATCTGACCAGCCTTTGGATTTTTTGTATTTTTTCCTCGGGCAGGCAGGAGCATTGCGATTCTGAATTGAGCGTTATGCCCAAAAACGTCTTCTTCCTGTCGGGGTCTAAGCTGGATTTTTCCCAGTTTATGATCCATCCTAGAGACTGGAGGAGTTCGAGCACTATCTCTAGGTGCTTCGTTAGTAGTTTCCTGGACTCTGCTATTATTAAAATATCGTCCAGGTAGGGTATTATTAGGATCGACTTTTTCCTCAGGTAGGCAGCTACCTCTGCCATAATTTTGGTAAAAATTCTGGGTGCTGAGGAGATCCCGAAAGGCAGGCATCTGAATTGGTGGTGCTCTATTCCTTTGCCCATATCCACTGCGAACCTTAGGTATCTTTGGGACCCCTCGTGGATCGGTATGTGGAAATAAGCGTCCTTCAGATCGATGGATGCCATGTAGGCCCCTTTGGGAATCAACTTTATCGTTGAAGAGATGGACTCCATTCTGAATTTTCTGTACTTGATGCAGGTGTTCAAAGGCTTCAGATTCACTATCATCCGCTGTTTCCCGCAGGGTTTTCTTACTAGGAAGAGCCTGGAATAATGGCCCTGAGTTTTCTTGTTTTGCGGTACGGGGGATATTGCGTTTAGATGTTGCAGGTCCCGAACGCTCTGCCTTAGTAAGTGTAACTGTTGCCCTGAGCCTCCTGTGATAATGAATTTCCTTCTGGGGAGGGACACCAGTTCTATCCGGTATCCCTGCTGTAGGATCTTTGGGATCCATGGGCCTTCGCAAATTGCGGCCCATTGGTCCACAAAGTTCCCCAGCCTTGCCCCTACGGAGCTGGCGTCAGGGTCTCTGCTTGGGCTCCCCCTGGTGGGGATTAAAGAGGATATTTCTCCCTCTGCCCCCCTTGGGGTAACTCCAGCGGCCTGTCTTGCCCTTGCCTCGGTAGGCCTCGGGCTGTTGCCCTGGGGTTCGGAAGACGGTCTTCCCTCTCTGCGGCTTTTCTTCCGGGAATCCCTTCCTTTTGTCGGCCGCCTTCTCCAGGATTTTGTCTAGGTCTGGTCCGAACAAAAACTGACCGTAGAACGGGAGGGCGCATAGTTTATTTTTTGAGGCTAGGTCGCCTGACCATGATTTCAGCCATAGTACTCTTCTGGCTGAGTTAGATCGGGCTGTAGCTTTTGCCGAGAGTTTAACCGTTTCGGCCGCGGCATCCGCTAGGAAATTTGTAGCCATACGCAGGATAGGTAGGGAATTTAGGATCTGTTCCCTTGGCGTTTTATTGGTTAAGTGTAGCTCCAGCTGTTCTAGCCATACCCCCAGAGTGCGCGCCACGCAAGTGGCTGCGATCCCTGGCCTAAGTATGTTTGCCGCTGCCTCCCATGATTTTTTTAGGCCTTCAGCTTTGCGATCCATAGGATCTTTTAATTGTGCGGCGTCCTCAAAGGGCAGGCTCGTCCTCCTAGCTACTTTGGCCACCGGGACGTCTACCTTGGGTATCTCTTCCCAGCTTGCGCAAACTTCCTCCTCGAATGGGTACCTTCTTTTTACCCCTCTAGCGGAGAAGGAAACTGCGTCTGGTTTCTTCCACTCCTTTTGGATAATTTTAATGATATTTTTGTGTACAGGGAAGGTATGCTTACGCCTCTCCCCTAATCCCCCGAATATCTCATCTTGCAGGGTGCGTGGTTCTCTGGGCTCTTCCATTTTTAATGTAGCCCTGACTGACTTAATCAATTCTGTTAAGTCGTCCTGGTGGAAAAGGTATCTTTTGTAGTCCTCATCGTCTGAGGACTCCTCGGCCGCCTGTTCCTCTTGCTCCGATCCGATAGAACTCTCGGAGTCGGAAGGCTCGTCCGGAACATACGCCTTTTTCTGGCGTTTCGCTGGCGGCGCCAGCTGTGACGTTAGGGCTGATCGAACCTCCTCTTTCACCAGCTTCCTAACGTCATCCATGAATCCCCCCCGATTCCTCTTTGACTAGCCTAGCTACGCATGCCTTGCATAGAGGCCTCTGGTACGTAGCTGGCAGTCTCGTCCCGCACTCCACGCATTTTTTGGGTTTCGTTCTGGGGGGGGGGGGGGGGGGGGGAATGTCTTTTTTATCCCCCTGACAAAAAAAAGGGAAAGTATTTTTTGCGTGTAAATATGCAATTTTTCCATATACAATACATTGGATTTTGCATTTTGTATTTTTTTGCCGCACTGGCTACTTACGGCCGCTGAGGCTGAGGTTTCAGCTATCTCTGGGGCTGGAGCACTCATTACTATACCGATGCTGCAGACACCCTGCGACCTGCAGTGCTGGTCCACCTTCTGGCTTCTCTCAGGTTCCTTATTTTGAATTTTCGCGCTCCTGCACTAAGCCCCGCCCCCTCCATGCGGCTCCTGATGCGAGTGTGATGACGTCACCACGCTGGACACGTGACGCGACACCCCGCCGTCAAAGGGCTTCCTGGAGCGCCGCGACTATACGAGGAGGAGAAGGGGGACTGAGGCTCCCGCTTTGTACCCCCCATGGGCCGCTGCGGGAGGAACCTGGCCCGGGGGTTACCACCCCATGTGGCGTCCCGGGAGTCGTCTGGCTGGGAAGGGAGGACAGGCTGACCCACTGCCCTTTGATCCGCCCGTGAGTATGCGCTTTGGCTGGCTTCTCCACCAGCCCCTCTCAGAGATCCTGCCTCCTGGCAGGACAGGAAGACACTGAGGAAAGTGGGGAAGGGGGGGGTAGGGGGGAGCTTTTAACCTCTCAGTATGTTCCTGTCCTATCAGGAGGAGGCAATCTCAATTGGTGCTGTCGTTGAGACGACTGGGGAAATCATCATTGGCTTGTTCACTTATCGTTGTGTTTAAACAATCCCTGTTAGTGTATCACATAGGAACGTGAAACACTCAATGAGAAATGAACGATTTTCAACGATGATCCGTCTATATAAACAGGCTGTACAGATGCATCACTCGGGCAAACGAGAATTGTGCATTTCTCAATGGGTGTAAATGGGCCACTACTGAGCAAGCCAGACCAGTAGCACTGGAATGCCTACAGGTAATATCTAGGGCGGCCTGTGAATAAACACTTCTGAAATGCCGGGAGAAGTTGATTGTTTTTAGAACTACACATAAAAAATCCAAAGCAGAACCACATTGCAAAATGTAATAATATTTGATTAGCATTCATTTGACAGCAACTTTGCGTAACCGGAATACAACTTTAATCTCAAGGCTGCTTAAAAAAAATAAGCCACAAAATGGTTTGAGCACATGGTAGATGGAAGGTTGGTCATTAAAGTAATATGTTAAAGGATACACTATGTTGACAAAAGTATTGGGACACCCACCAATCCTGTGCTGTCAGGCAAAGGGAATGTGCCAGTTGGTATAAAGCAAAGTATCACACAGGTATATCCCAGTACAGAATGCCAAGAGGTGTAGAGCTGACAGACTTCCAACGGCGACTGGTGGTGGGATGTTCCCTGAGTAACTAATCAGTAGGGGACACTGCAACACTTCTGGACCTTCCAGAGTCCACGGTTGGTCATGTTATTGGGAGAACATGTGGTGCGTGCGGAGACGGTCGGGGAGACCTCATAAACTGGCAGAACGTGGACAAGGAAGCCTTGTATGAGCCATAACACTCTCTCAGGAGATCTCACTGGCCATTGGAACATCCATTCACACTACAACCAGAACCATTCTCAGTCAATGAGGTCCAAACCATCCCAATACCATATTGAAAACCTCTTTTACGTGTCCCAATACTTTTGTCAATGTAACACCAGTGAAATTAATAAAAAAGTAAACTGAATAAAAATTGCAGACCTTTCTCTTCATCACTGATTCTAGCCTCCCAGTCGTCCACTCCAATGTCATCTTCAATTTCTGTAAGAGTTTAGAAAGCATACAATTAAGTGAAGTAGGATGCATCATGACTATCATTAGCCCACCTCTTTTACCATGAACCCCCTATTCTGGCATCCAGCACTCCATTTCAATGAGTTAATAGAAAAAAAACAAAAAAAAAAAACTTGACAGCATTCATGAAATTTCTGTTTAGAAAGATAGTATGTATTAGAGGCAATGCACAATTATATCCCATCTTCCTGAGCAGAGAATTCCTGGCACCCGGGCACCAGCTTCTACAGTGCCATGCTTCCCATACACATTCTAATAGGTTAAACTGAAGTGAAGAAGCTTTTCCAGAGGCCATAAAAGGATTGCGTTGTAAAATGCTTCTAGTCCTGACTAAACTGGCTATATAATCATACTAGACAAATTGCTCCAATTTAACTGCTGGGCGATCTAATAATTTGCAATACTTTTATTAAATACTTTAGTTTGTCATGGTGTCATTGGTTAATACCTGTATTGATCCAAAAAAGGGAGAAATATTGCAATAAAACTATCATTTTAAAAATTCAATTTTTTTTGCGCTATTTGATAAAGCTTGTTAAGTTTCTATAGATACCAAGATATTTACATCTCCATGCTTGCCATTTTTACCATTTCCATGACTAAATTTTTATGTGTTCCCCATAACAGCCTTATTTCTAAAGCCATATGATTACACATGTGAGTCAGATATGATCAGCAGTAGTAGTGGTATGATCCAGTACAGGAATGTGAAATTATCAGTTATTATGCAATCAGGTAAGAGCAAAGGTGGGCAACCTAGAAACTACTGAAGCCATCAATAAAAGCAAAGATGCACATACACCAGTATTTAATCATTGTGAGCGCACAAGTAAACTACAAAACCCTTAGCCATGATTTTTTTTTTTAACTCTCTCCAAATGCTTACCGTTAGGGAGGAATGGGGGGTATACAATATATAGAGCAAGTGACCTAAATCCTGTCATCGCCGGTAGGTGGAACAGGGCATCTACCCTGAAAATGGGGCGACTCTGTGAGAAGACTACCCTAGTTTCACAGCACGTATCCCAGGCAGTTAATTTTTTTACTCTACGCCCATAGTCAGACTTTTGCATTTTTTTCCTGCAACACCAGCATTTAATTAATTTCTGATGTGGTCAATTAGACCAGTTTTGTATCTTTATCTTAACTGATTTTCAATAAATAAGTTATGTTGCTGGTACAGTTCAGTGTAAAGGTCCCTTTATACAGGATGACTGTCGGGCAAACGATGCCTGACACTCGTCCCTGTGTCTCTGCACTCCAGCAAGGGGGCGGGGCAGTGCAGGAGATTTCTCTCTTCTCCCTCCCCTCCATTCACATAACACAGCGGCTGCTCAGTACTGAACGGCGGCTGTTTAAACTGAGCGATGAGCTCATCGCTGATCTTTTATGCTACATAAACGATGGACGATGAGCTAATTGTTCAGTTTAAACAGCCGCCGATCAGTAGCGAACAGCCGCCGATCAGTAGCGAACAGCCGCCGATCAGTAGCGAATAGCCGCTGTGTTATGTGAATGGAGGGGAGGGAGAAAAGAGAAATCTCCTGCACTGCCTCGCCCCCCTCCGTGAACCAGCCTGGTATGCTAGCTCCTGTGCAGGAGCACGGAAACACAGGGACGAGTGTCGGGCATAGTCTGCCCGACAGTCGTCCCGTGTGAAGAGACCTTTAACTACAGATACTTCCCCCTCAAATAAACTGTTTTACGTCAGAAGAGGCTAGAGAAGAGAGTTAAAGTATAGATAGAAAAATCCATTCATGCTGACTGTATTAAGAGGTGAGAAAAAAACAAAAGCAACCAGTCAAAAATTTTTTTTACATTTTTTTAAAACTACAAGCATGCAGTGATTAAATTCTTAGAATCTGTAAATCCATTGTGCATGCCTTTAGTAAAGCTTCAGGCCACATAGCATCTGAAATCATAGTCGACCAATAGTCTAGACAGACATGAAGTCCGGCAACCAGTGTAGCCTTCACTACATAGAATATGGACTTGAGGGCTTATTCACATGTCCGTATATCAGCCGGGTTTTCACTCCCAGACGATATACGGTGTCCCTTCCTGCAGGGGGAGGAGGCACAGAGCTCCTGCCCCCTCTCCGCCCCTCGCCAAATAGTGGTGAAGGGCAGAGAAATGGCGGAGAGAGGCAGGAGCTCAGTGCAGTGCTCCCGGCCCGCCTCCTTCCCCTGCAGAAAGGGACACCGTATATCGGCTGGGTGTGAAACCCAGCCAAGATATGGACGTGTGAATAAGCCCTCAGGGTGACCTAGTATGCAAATAATGTGCTGGAGAGATTTCTGTGACAGTCCAAAGAAAACATTCGGATGACAAAAAAAAAAAAGATACATTTTTTGGGGGGATCTTTTCTAAAACAGGTGATAGAAGTGATTTCAGGCTAGGTACCACCCCTGGTTTTGAATTACAAGAACTGAACCAAAATGCTGATCAAAATACTGCCCTTTTAATTAGCCCAAGGTCATGCTCACACTGGGTGCAAATGCTGCAGATTTTCAGCATGGAAAATTCATAGCATTTACAGTACAAGCCATGGTGATCAAATTTAACAGATCTGATCCGCATGGAATGCACAGTGGAGCTGACATATGTGAAATTTTAAACCCACAGTATGTCAAATTTATGTTGACGATATTTGTGTGGATGTGAAATTCACATCAAAATATTCATGTAATATGCAAATTTTGACACAAATTATGGAGCAGATTCGCATCAAAACCTGCAGGATATTTTCTGTTGTGGAAAATACGCTACATGTGTACATAGCTATAGGGCTTAAACAAAACAGAGCAAAAGTAGAGTCTAAACTTAATGGTTACATTTAAACACTGTGGCTGCTCTGTCAAAGAAAATGAAAAAGCTGAATTGGTTTTCCTATTTCAGCATTTAATGGCTTAGAAGGGAAACCCGCGGTTGTACCCCGACCACCTCACTGGTTGCTACAGAAATAGGGCAAAGAATAATGCGGTTTACGTAACTCCCACTGAAGTGAATGAGAGTTCTGAAAACAGCATAGTGCGCTGGGCTACATTGTTTCCAGAACACCCATTCACTGCAGTGGATGTTACGTAAACAGAGTAAGGCTATAGCGTCGTTAGTTTCCGTAACACCCCGCGAGGTGGTATAGAAACAGGTTTCCTTTCTCAACCATGAAATTCTGACATTGGAACACCCCTTTAAGGCCTCATGTCCACGGGGAAAATAAGAATTAAAATCCGCAGCGGATTTTAACTCTTCTCCTGCCCGCGGATCCGCACCCCATAGGGATGCATTGACCACCCGCGGGTAGATAAATACCCGCGGATCGTCAATAAAAGTGATTTTTTAAAAATGGAGCATGAAAAAATCTGGACCATGCTCCATTTTCACTTATTTTACTTACACGCTCCGGTTCTTCTCTTCGGCGCGGCGCCATCTTCTCTCAGTCGCGGCCGGATCATTTTGCTTCGGCCCGGCGCATGCGCGGGGCACGTCACCGACGTCGTCATGCACATCCGCCGAGCCGAAGAAAGAAGATCCGGCCGCGACGAGAGAAGATGACGCCGCAGCGAAGAGAAGAAACGGAGCGGATGGGAGGTGAGTTTATTCTCATTTATTCCTATTTTCAGCGCTCATGTCCACGGGGCAGGAGGGACCCGCTACGGATTCTACATGGAGAATCCGTAGCGGGCCTGATTTTCCCCGTGGACATGAGGCCTAAATGCCCATTGTGAAGCAATGTAATACCAATGCTCATCAAAACTTACTTTGGAAGATTTATTGCACTCTGGTGGGTTTTTATGCAATAGAAACAATCATCAAAGAGAATGTGTAAAAGGGTATATTCGGAAATAGTGGTCATGCTGATATTTACCACAACTATAGCAAAACTGTGGCACAATTGCTAAGTCTGAAATGCAAACCATGAAGCTTTAAGTCTGGGCTACACAGATTAATGTCATTAATTGATTTTAACCATTAGAGTACTATTACAGCATGTTCAGCCCAGCAATTGCTAGTGCTCATGTAATTACACCCTTAGGACTCAGTCAGACGAACTTTTTTTTGCGCACCTATGTCTACAAAAAAAAAGCATTCCACGCATTAGCAAATTGCGTGTGACCATGGCTCCATGCCCATCACTTTCAATGGGGCTGACACTACAGCCACTGACCCCATTGAAAGCAATGATATGCAGGCAACCCCCGCAGTGATTTTCAGGGAAGAGCTTGAAATATAAGCCCTTCCTAGAAAATCATCCCTACCTAGTGTAAAAAAAAAAAAAAAAAAATTATATATATATACATACATACATACATACATACACACACACACACCTCTCCACCGCTGTCGGGGCTCCAGCGCGTCTTGTCTCTTGGTCCTCGGCAATGTTCTTAAGTTCTTTCAGCAGGCGGGGATTTAAAAACCCCCGCCGCCTAAAAGGGCTGTGTCTGATTGAATGAGCGCTTAGGCAATCACAGGCAGCACTCAGCCATTCATTGAATGACAGTAGAAGCGCTGCCTGTGATTGGCTGAGCACTGTGACCAGTCATTGAATTCAATGAATCCTGGGGACCAAGCAACAAGACGCACTGGAGCCCCAACAGTGGCGGAGAGGTGAGTATATATTTTTTACACCAGCTAGTGATAATTTTCAGGGAAGGGCTTATTTCAAGCCCTTCCCTGAAAATCACTGCGGGGGTTGCCTGCATCCCCAATTGCTTTCAAAGGGGGCGGCTACAGCGCTGGCCTCATTGAAAGCAATGGAAGAAGATCGCGATCCTCTGCCACAGTGCTGGCAAGGGATTCCTTCATCCCCACGGCATGTCCCCTTGTCACTGAACACTGACAGTGCTGTCACAGTGTTCAGTGATGAGGGGACTCCCTGCGGGGATATTTTACGCGCAGCACGGAGCTTGCCGCTGCACGGATGTCCTATCTTTTGCAGGTGCAAGTATTTTGCGCCTGTAAAAGACGAACATGTGAACACTACATAGGGAACCAATAGTTCTATCAGGAGCGCTTTTTTTGCGCTCATAAGCACGCAAAAAAACAAACAAAAAAAAAACATCTTCACCCTTAGGCTACAGCTGTAGTCAATACATCAAGTCGTATGCAATCTTGTGGACTGCAGCTATCGCTCAATAGTTCAAATCAGTCACTAAAAGTTAAAAAAAAATCAGTGCAGTCCTAGCCTAAATATGGATGAGGTAAGGATAGGGGGTGTCTTCAGAATGCTAAACAATAAGGGACTGCTTACACATTACTATAGGAAAGCTAATAGCTAAAAAGACTACAGGACTATTAAAAGCAAAGCTCACAACAAACAAAAATATAGCCATGCATCAAAATGGTAATGTAATACCTTCTTTATCTGTTCCACTATCCTGATTAGAGTCAAACTGGAAAAACATGTCTGGAAAGTTTGTAAGAAACACTTCAGTTTTGCGAATAAAAAAATAATCAGTTTAACACCCACAGCTATCAGGCTAACATTATGTACGGGAGACAATATCAACCACAGCACAATTTACCTCTTGCTGGAATTTCCCAAATTAATAACTCCAGATCTTCACATTCTTGTTCTTAAACTGCATTCACACTTAGGCTGAGGTCACACAGGACCGAAATCCTGTGGAATGACCGCACGGAAATGCCACGAGATTTCCGCGGGAGAAATGCAGCTTCAAAACCCGCGGCCTTTCGCCACGGATTTTGGAGCGGCTTTGCCTGTATTCTGCTGCGGCCACCTCTCACCATAGAGGAGAGTGTCAGCCACGGAAGCTGGGAAAGAATTGGCATGCTGCGTCTTTGACTTCTGCATCGCATATCAATTTCAGCGTGCCTTGGCCGTAGCGTGTGGACGAGATTTTTGCAAATCTCGTCCACTTTGCTGGCTAATCCCAGGATAAAAAGTCGCAGGTGGAATTTCCATGCAGAAAGCCTGCAAGGAAATTCTGCAGCAATTACGCCCCATGTGAACGCAGCCACACTGTTTTTGGTGTGGTTTTAGTGCTTTTCTGAACCACAATACAATGCATGCAGTTTTAAGAACCACATGCTGTTTCTGTAAAAAATGTTATTAAAAAAAGATGCGGTTTTTGAAAACCGAATGTATTTTTTAGCTGTGGTTCATAAGCGCACCAAAAATGTCAAGTGTGAACACAGCCTTACAGAAGTGACAAGGCTGATGCCTCCAACACCATTTTGGAGCCTAGCAATTAAGAGGCATAATGAATAGCAGTGCCGTTAACCATAAAGGAAGATATGAAGATTAGAGATTACAAACTCAATTTTCAACAGAAATAAAGGTAAGGGAATAAAAGAAAAAATTTATTTGGTGCTGCCTATGCGCTAACTGCACTACCTAGCTCAAAAACAAAAAAGTACATTTTGATGATATAGACACTTCCAGATAATTTTAGCTTTTGTTAGGCCACTCTCACGGGCTGTTTTTACAATGTTTTAGAGGGCGTTTGCGAAACCCTCTAAAAACGCTGTACTGGCCCTCTATTGATTTTAATGGGGCTTCTCTGATGAGCATTTTAGTGCTGTGTTTCTAACACTGCGCTCAACAAACCCTGTTTGTTCTGTTTTAGTGCATGTCTGGAGTATCTATATACATATAGTGACTTACCTTAACAGAAAGGTAAGATTATGTGCTACAAAAATTTTAGGTGAAAAACTAGGAACATATGGTAAATTAATTTGAGGTCTCTCACTCACCGGTAGGCTCTGCACACAACGGGGGCTCTTCTTTTTCTAGCACTGGAGATTCAGCAACATCATCAACTGGAGAACTCGCCTCCATTGGTTCTGCAAAACATTCCTTGTATTAATTTTTCTGTTCCAAAAGAAAGATCTTATAATACAACAAAATATGCAATATTCAGTAAACAGTTTTTAAGCATTATTGGCTCTTTAAAGGAGATGTCCCGAGGCAGCAAGTGGGGTTATACACTTCTGTATGGCCATAATAATGCACTTTGTAATATACATTGTGCATTAATTATGAGCCATACAGAAGTTATAAAAAGTTTTTTACTTACCTGCTCCGTTGCTAGCGTCCTCGTCTCCATGGTGCCGACTAATTTTCGGCCTCCGATGGCCAAATTAGCCGCGCTTGCGCAGTCCGGGTCTTCTGTAGTCTTCTATGGAGCCGCTCGTGCCAGAGAGCGGCTCCGTGTAGCTCCGCCCCGTCACGTGCCGATTCCAGCCAATCAGGAGGCTGGAATCGGCAGTGGACCGCACAGAAGAGCTGCGGTCCACGAAGGCAGAGGATCCCGGCGGCCATCTTCAGCAGGTGAGTATGAAGACGCCGGACTGCCGGGATTCAGGTAAGTGCTGTGCGGGTGGGTTTTTTAACCCCTGCATCGGGGTTGTCTCGCGCCGAACGGGGGGGGGGGTTTAAAAAAAAAAAAAAACCGTTTCGGCGCGGGACATCTCCTTTAAGGCTTTCTAACACAAGGACTATGTTATGAAGGTCAGTACTTCTGCTGTACTCAATGTAAAATAGAAGATTTACAAATAACAAACATGAAATAATCAGTAGAAAAAAACTAAAGATCAGTTGAAATTTACCATCCTTATTTTGAGCCTGTGGTTGGGGCTTCTTTTTCTTTTTGTCATCATAGATCGGCTTTTTCTTTGGCATAGACTCTTTAGATGGCACTTCAACCCCTGTCACAGCAAACAGAGATTTTAGGAAAGAACCAAAGAAAATACTGCATGTGCTCATTAAGAAATGTTTCACGATAATCAATGTTACTACGGTATCCTCACCTAGATAGGCAATACATACTGCATGATGTGTGATCTACACTTAGAAGACTGAACTATCCTCAAAACTTTGGAGTCGGACTAGGGTAATTAGGGCTCTCTATTAATTTGATTCTTGAGGTTTATCCTACTGCTACATGGAAAAGTTTGATACTTAGTTTCAGGTTTCAATCATAAAACTTGATATTATAATTCCGCTTCTAAACTGTACCTGAAGACCTCACGTGCAAGTGCATTACAACCTCAGTCATAGAGCTGTCCGATAGCACGCATTACATTTTATGTTTCACATGTAGTCATCTAGGATGTTTTTCTGTCTTATTTTTGTATTAGGGACCTTTCACGCAGATGGGATTTTTCAGCAGAATGCAGCAGAATTTGCCATCCTGCGAAAAATTCAGCTCCAAAATAGCAATGTCTAAACGTGCAGATTTTGGTATAGAATAAAAAATGGAATTATTTTGCTGGCAACTCCTAATCAAAATCCTCAGACATGTAGATTTTGGTGGAGATTTCTGCTGCAGCAAATTCTGCTGCACCCTGTGAAAAAAAATTTGCATTAGTGTGAAAGCTCCCTAAATCTGACAAAAAATAAAAAATAAAAAGATGACACGCTATATCTAAAGGAATAATGACAGAATTGATTCCAGAATTTAATTTTCCTTCCCTCCAACAAAAAGCCAATAAGTTATATGGACCACAAAGTAGTGGAATTAAAAATTACAAATCTCCCCACAAAAAACAATAAGTCCTCATATGGCTGTCTATGGAAAAACTAATAAAAAAAAATAAGGCATGTGAATTACAGAGATGAAATGAATAAATAAAATCACAGCATCCTTAAGACACAAAAGAACCGTGTCCTTTAGGAGTTAACCATCAATTGACTGCTGACAGGTAGCATTCTGATATGTAACATCAGCGAATAATTCCTCTTCATCATAATATTAAGAAACATGAAAGATACAACCTCATTTTTGTATATTAGTAAGAGGTTATTAAATTATTTTGCCGATTTACATAATCTAATAAAGTAGACTGCAAATGACAAAGTGATTAACCTCTGCAGCAGTGTAAATACCCACCTTGTGCTTGAAGGACTTTCAGTGTAGCCACAGCCCGAGCGCGGGCCTCCTTCTGAGCTTTTGTCAACAGCTTCCCTTCTTTTTTTAAGCGTTCTTTCCTTTCCTTCTCTTTCTGCTTCTTTTTTTCTTTTCGTTCTTGCTCTAGTCGCTCCTAAGAAAAATATCACACAACAAAATCAGTGTTTTCTAAGCCGGTCTGTTACCTTTATCCATGAAACTTTAGTATGAAAAACTTCAGATTTGCAAAAGTCATAATGTTGCGCCAGATTAATTTTACAAGTGCATATAAACAGCAAATCTACAAGGCAGAGATTTTTTATTATAAGACGGAGCTGGAAGAGTGAGGAGACTTAGTCCGCTTCTGGGATCTACCACGGGAAGGGTCATGCATGGCAAGGGAAAAGCAGAAAGAACTAAGTGAATACCTAACCCACCAGAGAGAAATATCTTTCTGCCTATAAAACAGCTCCAGGTCTCCAGCAGTGTGCGCCCCAGTGCTCCCCTATCTTTGAGAATTAAGGGAGTGCTACAATGTGAGGGCCCCTACAGCTGGCGGGTAAACATTGACAGTGCTTTTTTGTCTTCTCAGGGTCGGGCTGCTCCTCAGTGTGGTTAGCCCCAGTCTGATTGCTCTACTCGGTGGGATAACAAGGAGTCTAATGTCAGTCTTGTATTCCCAAGAGATATGAAGGTGAAAACTGAAGTCCAATGAAGGGAGGAGGTCTGTCTCCTACAGATACCAAGCTAAAATTAGTTAGCTTGGTACCTGCAGGAGAGGTAAAGTTGGTAGGAGGAGCTAACACTTTTTGCTTAGTGTCTGCCTCCTATGGCAGTAGCTATACCACTCTTGGTCTTCAGCTTTGTCTTCCAATGCAATGGATAAGAAATATTGTTTATAGTTAAATCCAACCTATAAACATTTTTCTATTTACACTTTAAAAAAAAATGCTTATATCCCCAGATTACAGAATACTCTAACAACATTTAGTCTGCACTTGACCTACTGAGATCATTGCATAATTACTGTACGTAATTTGTGAAATCATAACTTGACCAATTTGTTTATTATTTCATTTTACTTTAAAACTGTTCTGATCTGTTTCAATTTAAATAATGTAACTTGATTTTATTAATCCATATGCATATATTGAAATAATCCGTTGTTTCCTGTAATGAAAATATTGTCAAAAATTCAATAAACTATTGTTTCAAAAAAAAACAAAAAAACAAGGTGAGAATTGCATCAATCATTGATTCATCTTCATATTACTGTTCTTTGGAAGACCGCTATAAATTGCCTGGAGTGGGCATGATTAGCCCTATGGGTAAGCAGGGATAGCCACAGCTAATGAATACTGAAGACCTTTATGGGTGGCTGATGCTACTAAAAATGTATGTTTCAGACAAACTACTAAACAAGTAGGTACACCAGACATACCACTGTAATTAGTGTGCCTGTCACTACCATAAGCAGCATAAAAGATGGTGACAGATTCCATTTCAAGTGATGGACACTAAATAAAGTGTGGTGTGGAATACTGTATGACCGCGTAGCAGCATTGCTTTAAAAAACAAAAAAAATATGTAAGGCTGGCTGCACACGGCCGTGACGGGCTCCGCCGCGAAATTCCGTGGCGGAGCCCGTCACGGCGCCCCCCAGGAGACCCCATACTTAACCTGCGGATCCGGCATCCTCACTCCCGCATGACGCTTCCCCACCCACCTCCGCCGCGTCACGTGACACGCCCGGCCGCGTCACATGACGCGCCGGTGGTGGGCGGGGAAGCGTTTTCACGCTATCTTCCGCTGTGCTACAGCGGAAGATAGCGTGAACGGACGGCTTCCATTGACTGCAATGGAAGCCGGCCGCACGTACACCCGCGGCAAATAGAGCATGCCGCGGGTGAGGATGGGTGAATTCACGGTGCGGAATTCCGCACCGTGAGCACTGAGCTATTAGGTTCAATAGAACATAATAGCTGCGGACAACACAGCGGATTTCCGCTGCGAATTACGCGGCGGAAATCCGTTCGTGGGAAGGCAGCCTTAGGTTGGTAGAAGATAAAAGGACAAAACGCTCTAGCAATTATGAAGGGTCTCTACAAGCTGAAACACTCATTAACATCTTCTAAGAGAGTATTTATGAAGGAGTTTTTTTAAATACAACATGGAGCTCAATTGGGTGAGCAGTGAAAGAACGATTAAAATGTTGCCACTTGACAGAGGTAACACGATAGGAAAGAAAATAAGCGCAGCCACATCCTTGATTCCAGCTCAACCTTCAATGTAAGGTAGCTCCCTCTTGGAGCTCATAGTAGAAACTTGACTGGTACACTGCATCCTTCCTTACCTTCCATTATCATAGTGAGTAATAATACCATCTAGCTCAACATAAAGTCCCCGTCCGCTTGATAACTATCTGTCAACAAAAATGATGTAATAGGATTGAAGGGGTATTTCCACCCCGGTCCCTCTGCTCTCCTCTTGCTGGCCACCTCATTTAGGCTTGAAGAGGTGGTTGGGTTTTAGAGAAAGAATATTACCACCTTAACTTCCAAAGAAGTAAATTGGAATTAAGTAAACAGAGTTGCACAGCAAGCTATGCTATTTGTGCAACTTCTGATATGCAGAAAGAGTGTACCTGGCTGTGCTACTCCTCTACCCAACTCCGATTCACTTCCATCAGAGTTAAGGACACGGCTTAGCACAGGGTAGTCAGGTATTCCCAGCTTCCTCTTGCAGCACAGAAGCAGTGCCAGTGGGGAAATAGAAAGGATTAATGTAGAAAACAATTAAAAGTACCTCTTCCAGACGCTTGGCTTCCAGCTCTTCTAGCCGTTTCAGTCGCTCTTCCTCTTCTCTTTTAAGTCGTTCTTCCTCCTCCTTCATCCTAGCAAGAGCTTCCTGCATGGCTTTCACTGTGGCTGAACTAGGACCTTTCTTTTTTTTCTCCTTCTCTTCTTTCTCCCCTTTCTTTTTCTTTTTGTCTTTTTTCTTTTTGTCAAAATCATCATCTGTACAAGATACAATTACTAAAAATATGTTTTCAAGCATCAAGGCATACGGCTAGGAGCACACATGCCATCACACGGCATGAAACGTGTTCATAATGCATTGTAGAGCTAGCAGGAGACCTGCAGTACATACTGTAAATCTAATAATTCATCAGATTGAACGTGGCCACACACATTAGATACAAGTAGGTTGATTTCCCAACAACTGGCTGCTGAATGATCGTTTCACAGACACAGCCATACACATTTTAGTCAGTATGGGCATACAACCTGGCCAAGTGCGATTCAAGATACTGCGCGAAGGATAAACTATTTTTCATTAGACAAATAATTTTACACAGTCGGAACTTTCTTTCACAGAACAATCATTCGTGTACAGCCAACTGAACGATATACATTGAGGTACTAGAGACTACTGGCCAAAAACCTATAGGGAAGGTCTGAGATTTCTTAAACGCTTCCAGAGTAAATTACGCCATACAAGAAAATAAAACATTATTCATCTTCTAAATATCCCACCCTCCAGTCGGCTGCCGTGGTCCCAGACGCTCAAGCAGCGATGACACACGTTCATCACTCAGATAACCGCTACAGCTTATCATTGGCTTCAATGGTCAAGTGTTGTTTAACCCCTTAAGGACATGGCCTATTTTGGGCTTAAAGGGGTTGTCCCGCGCCGAAACGGGTTTTTTTTTTTTCAACCCCCCCCCCCCCCCCCCCCCCCCGTTCGGCGCGAGACAACCCCGATGCAGGGAAGTAAAGAAAGTTTACCGGAGCGCTTACCTTAATCCCCGCGCTCCGGTGACTTCAATACTTACCGCTGAAGATGGCCGCCGGGATCCTCTGTCTTCGTGGACCGCAGCTCTTCTGTGCGGTCCACTGCCGATTCCAGCCTCCTGATTGGCTGGAATCGGCACGTGACGGGGCGGAGCTACACGGAGCCGCTCTCTGGCACGAGCGGCTCCATAGAAGACTGCTGAAGACCCGGACTGCGCAAGCGCGGCTAATTTGGCCATCGGAGGCCAAAAATTAGTCGGCACCATGGAGACGAGGACGCTAGCAACGGAGCAGGTAAGTAAAAAACTTTTTATAACTTCTGTATGGCTCATAATTAATGCACAATGTATATTACAAAGTGCATTATTATGGCCATACAGAAGTGTATAGACCCACTTGCTGCCTCGGGACAACCCCTTTAAGGACGCAACGATTTTTGGCAGATTTTCATCTCCATTTTTCGAAAGCCATAACTTTTTTATTTTTCCGACGATGCGGCTGTATAAGGGCTTGTTTTTTGCGTGGCGAGCTGTAGTTTTTAATCGGTGCCCCTTTTGGGTACATAGACTATATCGTAAAACTGTAATTTTTTTTTTTATGATAGCAGGGAGAGAAAACACATCAATTCTGCCATACATTTTTTTTTTTTTTTACAGCGTTAATCATGCAGCATAAATGACACACAAAATTTTTTCAGCGAGCTGGTACGATTACAACAATACCAAAATTCATATTTTTTTTGTTTTTCCATTTTTTGCAATGAAAACCCCTTTTTGTAGAAATTTTTTTTCTCTATCGCTGCATTCAAAGTCCTGTAACATTTTTATTTTTCTATGTACGGAGCTCTGTGAGGGCTTATTTTTTGCGAGACGAGCTGTATTTTTTATTGGCACCATTTTGGGGAATATACGACTTTGATTACTTTTATTGCATTTTTTGGGAGGCAAAATGCTAAAAATTAGCATTTTGCCTCTGTTTTTTAGCGATTTGTTAAACTTTTTTTGCCGTACAAAATAAAGAGTGTTCAACTTTTTGTACACGTCGTTACGGACGCGTCAATACCAAATATGTCCCATTTTAATTTTTTTTAAACCTTTTTTATGCTATTAGAAAAAGCACAAAAAAGGGGTTTTTTTTACATTTTTCTTTTTTTTTTTACACCATTTGAGGCCCTCTGACGGACTTGCAGCACAGCACTTATGATCGCTACTGCCCTGCCTTATCGCTTATACAGGGATCATAAGCGTCTGGCGTCCTGTTGCCATGGCGACAGGCCAGGCTTTCGCGATAACATTGCGAGAGCGAGCTGGAGACACAGAGGGAGCGCGCTCCCTCTGTGAACTCTTTCCCTGCCGCGATCTACTTAGATCGCGGCAGGGAAGGGGTTAACAGCGGGAGGCCGGCTATCACTGATAGCCGGCTCCCGCTGCGGGATAGCGCGAGATCATGACTGACCCGCGCTATCCCGATGATGTAAGGGTACGTCATTTTGCGGGAAGTACCAGGCTGCCATGACGCACCCTTACGTCATGGGGCGGGATGGGGTTAAGTACATGTAACTGCTGGAGCCAGTAGTAATTGGCTGATCACATGAGTGCTCAATCACTGCTGAAGCTTCTGGAACCAGAGGGAAATTTAAGAATAGGGTTTTTATCCATTTTTATTTTATTTTATGCAGTTTGTCTTTTGGAAAAAGTTTAAAAATCTTGGATCACCACTTTAAAAATAACTAACTCCTTTCCAGACAATGATTGTTAAGGTCCATTTAGACACAACGATTATCGCTCAAAAGTTGTCTTTTGAGCGATTATCGTTGTGTCTAAACATGCTGCCATTGTGCACTATTCGTTCATCAGTGATTTCTAGCAAGCTAGAAATCCCCTAGGACTCTTCAGCGCTGCGTGCTGATTTTCTCAGCTGGCAGCGCTGATAGCACTCTTTCCGCTGGTAATCCCGCTGGCAGTTCTCAACGGGACACCAGCTGAAAGCGCCCGAGAACAATGCAGCTGTTGGCAGATACAGAACAGCTGCTTTGTTCTCAGAGCCATGTGGGTGGTATCCCGCTCCGCCTGCATTAACTCTTAAGTAGCTAATTAGCTACTTATAGTTATGTAAAGATGATCTCTTGGAACGGTCACTCAAACTGTCATTTAGGCGATTTTGGACTGATAACCTTTCACTGTAAATGGGGCTTTACTGGTTGGCCAAAACGATTGCATGTGTTAAATTTCCCCTATACAATTGTTTTGGCTGAAAATCACTTATTTTGATCATCTTTAGATTATTGTCTATGACACCTTTGGGCTGTCCCACCCACAGACAAAGCAGGTTAGAACACAGTCACCAATGCAGCTCATGACTAACAATTAGTAAGATATCCATAGATCAGGATCAGATTATGGTGTCTGTGAATCAATATGGAGCGATTTGAAAACGAACATGTAACTTAGTAAGGTCCGCTACTGTCGCCTAGTATTGTAGTATTTTTAGTAAAAATATACACATACCATCATCTACTTCTGCAGCCTCTGCTTCTACTATAGGCTTTTTGTCCGTTGTGGGCGCAGCATCTTCTGCAACATTTTCAGGGACAATTGTGTGGGCAGAGTCTTTTTTAGGACCATCAGGCTCTTTTTCCTTCTGCTTTCTGAGTTTGGCCTTTTCCTCCTCTTTCTTCTTCCGGTCTCGTTCCTTTTTTTCTGCCTTCTTCTGAGCAGCAGTCTTTATTTTAAAGTCCCCTTCCTCATCGCCACTATCGAGTTTAGCAATAGGCTTGGCTTTTTGCTCTTTCTTCTTCCCTTTCTTACCTCGGCTGAAGTCATCAGAGTCCTCATCACTATCTCCAGGAATATCTACCTTTTCCTTACCGTGATCTTTATCTTCCTCGAAGAGCTGTGCCTTTTTACTGGTTGTCTCACTTTTGCCTTTACCTTTTTTAGAAGTTTTATTAAAATGACTATCATCGTCATCATCACTCTCGGACATAATTTTGGCCTTTTCTTTTCCAGGTTTTGTACTCTTGCTTTCCATTTCATCACTATAGTCTTCATCTTCGTCAAAGCTGGCTTTCTTGCCTTTCTGTCCTTTCTTTTTCTTCTCTTGCTTTGTAGGAATAGCTTCTGTTTCCTCAAATTCTGGTTTCTATAATCCAAATAAACTTTGTTAAATATTTCACATATTTACTAGTAATAAATATTGCAGCTATGCATAAAGTCCAACCATCACTGCACTTGTGTAGTTGAAGTACTCAAACAGCTGGCAACATCATGTAATCCGAAATCCAGACAGGAGAGACAATGTTTCATTATTCACAATCATGCCCACGGCACAATAAGGCTGCCTGTCCACGTTGCGTTGCGAAATCCCGCGGCGTATCTTCGCCGCCCGGGAGCAGATCTGACAGATAGGCTGAACGCAAAGAATAGCGGCAATTCGCAGCATGCTGTGAATTGTCGGACACGAGCGGAGAATCGCAATGACTCTCCGCTCGTGGACAGGGGGGCTGTGTTTTCCATAGCAATGCGATGGAAACCGTGCATTGCTTTCCTCGCGGCTGGATTATCGTCGCGGGGAACGCAATCCAAAAACGCCCGTTAACAGGCACCCTTCGGCCTCATGTCAACGGGGAAAATATGGCCCGCGCAGATTTCCGCAGCAGATGCACTTTAATTGACTTTATTTAATTAACTGCGAATGGTCAATGCTTTCCTATGGGATGCGGATATGTGGATTTCACGTGCGGGTGAACCGAGCGGATTTGATGAATATAATTTCCCAGTGGACATGAGGCCTAAGTGTACACACTCTTCCACATGGCAACATTTCACCCCACTAAGTTTTAAGCCTTAGTAGTATCCCCCCAAAAGTATTAGAAACAAACCTTTTGTGCAGAATCTTTATTGGATTTTCCTCCTTGATTTTCCAACGACAGTTCCTCAAGCTCTCTCAGAATATCATCTGGACTACAAAAGAATGAGAGAATCTTGTTAATTCCATGGTGACCCCTGGGACCCCAACAGATGCTGAAAAAGAAGGGAGCACAGTCCTTTGCTTAATGCTGCATCTGCTTCACTGTTTTACCCTGCACAGCAGCACCCGTGCCATCTGCTATACAGAGAACTCAAGCATGGCTCCATTGAACTGTACATTCAGTGGCTGGCAGCACTGCTGTGCATCATGGTTGGGGTCTCAGAGGTTGAACCTTCTATCCTAAAGTGATAGCATATCCTAGAAATATGCCATGACTTTATAAGATGGGAAAATCCCTTTAGTTCTCTATTAAAATCTCTGCATATTCATAGGACACTATTTCCATAGACATTAAACTGAAGATAAAGTTAAGTTCCTGGTAATGCCATGATGGAAACAAATGGATTGAAAAACAGCTTGCACCAATTAAAAAATATTATTAGTAGACCAGCTTAAAGAGAATCTGTCACCTACCTTTAGCCCTATAAGCTACGTTTATAGGCTGAAAGTAGGTGACCTGCTGAGTCCGGGGATGTAAGTTTTATACTTACCTTCTCAGTCGTTCCCCTGATGTTAGCGCTGGAATCTGCCGTTCAATGCATTGAGCCCTACTGTTAAGTAGTCCGCCCATTCTAATTTTATAATGGACGGACTACTTAACAATGCTGCTCAATGCAGTGAGTGAGTGGTGGCTTCCAGCACTGACTCCGGGGGAAAGTATGTATAAAGGCCCTTTTACATGCAACAATTATCGGTCAAAATTCGTCCAAATGGCCGAAAATGACTGATCGTTACATGTAAATGCGGGCATTGTGCAGTTTTTGTTTGAAGGATGGATTTAAGTTCACATAAAATCCATCGTTCAGCTGCTGAAAGACTGAGAAAATACATTCCATTTGAATGTATTTCGTTCATCTTTTAATAGACTGCAGGATGTTCTCCCCGCGGCACGTTTACACGAGCCGCCAGGAGAACAATGGAATGTGGCGGCAGCAGTTTACACAGCTAGGCGTGTTTAGACACATGCTGGGCTCTGGGTGAAAACCTGACAAAATGCCCGCTCTCCGGAATACCTTTCCAAGTTTCAGTCTAGAAACTTCACTACTTAAACTATTTTCAGATCCACCGATATGAATATTGCAACCTGCACTTAATTTCATACTTTTCTTGTAAGGCCTTGTCCATCCAAGTAATACATGCAGCATGCGAATTCTGGATATTGCTGTCTTCATTATCTCCCATATCAGAATTATTTTATTCCTGTACATCATCCTTCTGTTACCGCCCATGAGGGACATCTTCATGTATACATGAGGCTAAAAAGAGCGTGTAAGATCTCTCCTCTCAGAAGGTGCCTGTGTGATCTCGCCCCACAGATTCTGCTGTAGGTTCTCCCCTCTCTCTCACTACATAGCTTGTGTAATCTCTCCCCCTGCGGACTCTGGGTCCTCTTTCTTCTCTAATAGTTTTCTCTGCCAGTACAACTTCCTCCCCTCCCTGCTGTTCTATCTATCAGGAGGGAGGGGTAGAGTCACACAACCAGGAGGAGTGTGCTGCCAGATGTATGCCAGTTTCAGCAGTAAAGTCAGCCTTGTGAAGGACTTGCACAAATCCTACCGCAGCAAAATGAAAGTGTGATGAAATATAGTTTGAAGGGGTATTCTTACCTTGGTCCCACCACTCTTACTGCTGGCTGCCACACCTAGTCTCCAAGAGGTGGTCCGGTGTTACAGAGAAAGCCAAGCTCCCTGTGCTACACAATTTTCATAAACTCATAGAAGTGAATGGGAGTTACGTAAGTAGCACAGCATTCCCTTCTGTGGGAGTTATGCAAACTACATAGCAAAAGGAGCCCAGCTGTTTCCGTAAAACTCAGTCAGCTCTTACAACCTAGATGCAGAAAGCCAGTGGGAGGAAAATGGCATGACTGAGGTGGGAACACCCCATTAATTTTGTATTTAGATGGCAAATGAACAGTAAAAAAAAATAAAACAAAATAAAACAAAATAAAAAAAATATCAGTGCAAAAGTGTTGACACTTTAAAGCGGTTGCACCAGGATTAGCACAAGCTATTCCTTATCCACAGGATAGGGGGATAAACTTGCTGATCATTGGAGGGCTTAAAGGGGTTGTCCCGCGAAACAAAGTGGGGTTATACACTTCTGTATGGCCATATTAATGCACTTTGTAATGTACATCGTGCATTAATTATGAGCCAAACAGAAGTTATTCACTTACCTGTTCCGTTGCTAGTGTCCCCGTCTCCATGGTGCCGTCTAATCGCCCGATTAGACGCGCTTGCGCAGTCCGGTCTTCTCCTTTGCTGAATGGGGCCGCTCGTGCCGGAGAGCAGCTCCTCGTAGCTCCGCCCCGTCACGTGTGCCGATTCCAGCCAATCAGGAGGCTGGAATCGGCAATGGACCGCACAGAAGCTCTGCGGTCCACCGAGGGTGAAGATCCCGGCGGCCATCTTCACAAGGTAAGTATGAAGACGCCGGACCGCGGGGATTCGGGTAAGTACTATCTGGTTTGTTTTTTTTATCCCTGCATCGGGTTTGTCTCGCGCCGAACGGAGGGGCTATTGAAAAAAAACAAAAAACGTTTCAGCGCGGGACAACCCCTTTAAGATCAGGGGGTCCATTGTTTCCCTCTTCCCCCTTTTTAAGCTTACTGTCAGCGTAACCACAGAAAAACAACATGTAGCCATCAAGGAATCAATGAATAGGAGCAATTAATAACATTCTTTAATTGCTTTCACTGACTAGTTATATCAATACACTCTTCAGAATTCAACACCTTACTGGTGAGAACACCCTAACAGAAGACACTAGTCTGACACGGTTACAGCATAACACAAAAAGCATATAATATAATGAAACTCACTCAAAATCTTGTCTTTTCTTGGCAGTCTTCTTTTTCGCTTTACCCTTTGGCTCTTTGGAAGCTCCAGCTCCCTCTATCTCTGCAGCGAGGGCGTCGAGGTCAACATCGTCCTTACCACTGAAGAAAACAAAAAAACATTTTTTTAGTATGAGATTCGTATTCAACTTCCTTTGGTTTTTGGGGGTCACGAAATAAAAATGGATTACTGTGATTTATATAGAAATTAGCATACACAACATATTATGAAACATGGAAAACTAGGAAACAGTATCACACAAATGTACTATTACTTGAATAAGAAGGATAATTACGGTGTTCTACCAATAGAAGAAAGTCAAGAACACAAGGCAAGAACGGAAATGGATAGGAAGTTAAGAGAAGACTCATGAACCAAGGGGAAAACGGAAGAGAAATAAGAAAAATGTGTCACCTAAGCTAAAACCACTCAAAAAAGCAGGGAGCACAACGATCGCCGTCCCAGCAAATGCACTGCATAAGCAAGCAAATGCAAAATGTAAATGAATCAAATCTGCTCCCTGGAAGAGGACAAGTAGCATCACGGTACATACAAGGGGGAAGAAGCATTTCTGGCCACAGGTAACATAGGCAAGTTCAGATGCAGCCCACTGATTCGCGCCACCGGCAGACAAAAACGACGTGCCTTTTATCAATTTACTACCAAAACTAATCACACAAGGGGAGCAGCTGCCTGATAACTTCTAGTTGACTTTCACAGTATTTTGTATCTACATTTTTAAGCCTAAACTAGAAAGAGAACCTAAACACACTAGATATATATATACACACACATATACACACACTTTTCCTGGTTTTGAGAATCAAACAATCTTTGTAACAGAACAGCCACTAACAAGACAACATCAGTATAAAATAGTACAGAAAAAGAGATAATATGAAGCAATAGCTAACAAAACATGCAACAAAGTGTGTGGAATTAAATAAATTCAAGTAATGTACAGACAAAAACAGACAACTCCTCCATTCGATCCACGAGCAAAACTTTGTGCAAGGACGGCATTTCTTCCACTGCTAGTCAGGAGCTGACGATGAAGCCCTGCCTCTCTTTATATAGCAATTCCAGAAGGTTGCAAGTGATTGAATCAGAAAGGGAACTTCCCAAACTCAGCAAAAATTGCTTTTCCATGCTGTCACTAAAAAATACACACAGATTTAAAAGGGTTTTCTGAGACCCCCACAAATTTAAACGGAACCTGTCACGTGTCCAAAGCACCATAAACTAAGACGGGGAGGAGGTGGGGTGTTGTTCTCACATGAATGGATTGTAATTGCGGAATCTGTGACTGCCGTCCATGTGGAGGATCTGTGGCAACACGCAGACATTGAAAGGCATGAAATTTCGATTTTTCCTTCAAACTCACGGGTACAAATTACGATCTATTTTGTAGGACAATTTGTATTTTTCAATGGTACTGTTTAAATGTACCATATAAAGTATTGACAAACTTTTAAAAGTGGAATGAAATGAAAAAAAAATTCAGACAACTTCCAATAACTTTATTCTATCGGTCAGGGCTTAGCTGGAGGTAACGCCCCTGCCACGGCCCTAGCTGCTGATTGGCAGAATTGGAGTCCGGTAGAGAAAACAGTGACAGCGGAGCAGGGAGCACAGTGCATCGGGAGAGGACACGGGAGGCTACCGGGGACTGTCAAGCCGCCGCGCGGATCAAGCCATGCATCCATCGATAGAAGCACACCGGTGAGCACAGTGACAGCAGAGACATAGCAGGACATGGGGAGAGCGGAGATGGGAGGGTGCCGGGGACTGTGACAGCGGGGTGGGTAGTGGGTCGGGAGCACAGATAGCACACTCACACCAGCAGGGTCGGCAAGGGAGATGAGTAGCAAAGGGGAGATGCCAGTTGAGATAGGATACTGTCAGGAGCGGGAATAGGAGACCAGCGGGTAAAGTGACAGCCTGCATCAGCCAATAACCTCCTGTAGGCGTCAACTGGCCGTACCCTCTATCTCAACCCGGCTAAGCCGTCTCCATCCATACTTCCGGTGGAGACATAATGCACCAGTACAATTACTACAATACTTTTTTATTTATCCGTCAACATAGTTGTGTGAGGGCTCATTTTTTGTGGGTCGTCCTGTAGCTTCTATTGGTACCATTTTGGAGTAAATACGATTTTCTCATTGCTTTTTATTACATTTTTTCTTGGAAAGGGGGTGACCAAAAAAAAATGCAGTTCTTTATTTTTCTGCTGACGAGGTTCACCGTGCAGGGTAAAAAATATGTTGCTTTGATAGATCAGACTTTTCATGTATGCAGCGATAGCAAATATGGGTTTTTGTTATAAATATGGAAAAGTGTTTTTTTTAAACTTGTTTTATTAAAAAAAAAAGTTTTTTCAACTCATTTTTAAGTTTTTGGGGTTTTTTAAAGTTCCCATGAGCAGACAATAACTAGCGATACTTTGATCGCTCCTGCAGTATGATATAATAGCATTACAATATACCGCAATCTGACAGGCAATCTATCAAGCCATGCTATGGGCATGGCTTGATAATCAATCTGCGATGGCAGCCATTGGGCAATTTAGGTTCCCAGGTACCATGGTAACCCGCAATCTTATCGCGGGCATTTAAATTTTGCAATCAGAATTGATTGTGGCATTGAAAGAGCAAACAGCTCTGATGAGCGGTGTGGCTTATCGGAGCTATTGAAGGCAGGTGTTGGTTGTAAGAAACAGCCAGAATCCGCATTGTATGGAGCGGAATAAACCCGCAATCCCTCCCCTCCCCATACAAACCCCAAACCCACAGGACATAACTGTATATCCTGTACCATTAAGACCGCTTTCTCACGAGCAACGAAAATCAGACAGCGCTTGAAAAACACTGCGTTTTAGTGCATGTCTGAGAAGCCACATTGAAATCAATGGTAGCATTTGGCAGTGTTTAGCGCTTAAATCTATTCCTTCCTTTATCTCATCCACACTGTGGTTCCCTAGGATTTTACCACTTCTTACATAACCCTGTTGCCACTGCTACTCTCAATAAGGCCAACTGCCCTTCCACCAGGTAGCTCCTGTGATATTCTGGCCCGCTTCCGCTCTTCTCCCTTGGTCTATTTTCTCTTGCCACTAGTTTTCCTTATGGCCCATTTCCACGTAACGATTATCACTCAACAATTATTTAAACGAACAAATCTGAGCGACAATTGTTCAGTGTAAACATGAAAAAAAAACTTTAAAAAATGCGCTCACTATTCATTCGCAGCTGTTTATCTGGATAGGGAATAACTTGATATCCTGGTACAATTGCTTTAAACGCTTATGTCTGTATGCAATAATTTTATAGAAACAAGTATTACCGTAAAGTCTAACTATATGTACAACTAATTAATAAAGGAAAAAGTAAAAAACATTTCTTCCAACTGAGTTTTAGGCCTCATGTCCACGGGGAAAATCAGATCCGCTGCAGATTCTCCATGGAGAATCTGCAGCGGGTCCCTCCTGCCCCGCGGACATGAGCGCTGAAAATAACAATAAATAAGAATAAACTCACCTCCCATCCGCTCCGTTTCTTCTCTTCGCTGCGGCGTCATCTTCTGTGCGTCGCGGCCGGATCTTCTTTCTTCGGCTCGGCGGATGCGCATGATGACGTCGGTGACGTGCCCCGCGCATGCGCCGTCCCGAAGAAAAAAAGATCCGGCCGCGACGGAGAGAAGATGGCGCCGCCCGAAGAGAAGAAACGGAGCGTGTGAGTAAATCCCGATTTTTGTCTCCCGCGGATCCGGACGGCTTCCATAGGCTTCAATAGAAGCCCGCGGGAGCCGTCCCCGCGGGAGACCCGCATGAAAATGGAGCATGGTCCAGATTTTTTCATGCTCCATTTTTTTTAAAATCCTTTTTATTGACCATCCGCGGGTATTTATCTACCCCGCGGGTGGTCAATGCATCCCTATGGGGTGCGGATCCGCGGGCAGGAGAAGAGTTAAAATCCGCTGCGGATTTTAATTCTTATTTTGCCCGTGGACATGAGCCCTAAGAGGTGTATTCCCATCTGGTAAAGTAGTGGCTTATTGCTAGGATAAGCCACAGTTTTGTGATCTGACCTCTGGGACAGCCATTAAGGCTGATATTGAAGGGACGGTGCTGCCCTGCTTCCCCTTCACTATTTTCCCCTGCAGAACATCACTCCCAGTTGCTCAAATTGAGACACAATATAGTTCGCCCCCTAATGGTGGTAAGGGCACCTTGTTCAGAGAAGGACATTTAAAAGCAGCATTTCATTTGTTTTCCATAACAAACATAATTCTACAAAAATAGCTGTCTACATTGGAGAGCAATAAAGTTCTGTAACTGGCTTGTTGCTATACTATGGCTCACATAAAATAGCCTATTGATATACGATACAGGTACAGACTTGTCCACAACACAAGGGCAGACTTGTTTATACAGATTTTCTCTTTTTTTCTCCCAATATGTCACCCTGCATGCAGCTAGTAGGAAACATTACAAGCGCAGCGTCAGCAGAACCCCAACAGCCCGGATAGGAATGATGAGGTCATGACTATTCCAACAAAGATTACAAAGGAACACTTAGCTGCACTAACAATCCAGCAACTTGTCAGCGTCACACAGCGTCTGCCAATTGGTGACAACTCCCTAATCTAGCAACATATTACCGAGTAACACTCTGGCACCCCTACTGTAATGTGCCGTTAGGGATTAGCTATAACACAGCCCACATTATAGAAATAAAAGGCATATATGAGAAGGTAGATGTAGTACGCCCCGGGCGCAACATACTAGATTGTGGTGCAAAAGCAGCATGTACCCTACTGATGCCATCCATTACAATAATCTATGTTAAGGAAATACATGTTCACACTGTCGTATGCCCCACGTAACCATATCGGTTTCTCTATTCCATTTGTGAAGCAGAGAAACGGAAATAAAAACGGAATTAAATGTTCGGTGGGTTTTCATTAAAGGGGTTCTGACATCAAAAAAAAAAAATTGTACTCGCCTTGCCTGGCCCGATCGCCAGGCATGTCCCCTCCAGCCGGCATCTTCTTCTGTGCCTTTAAAGCAGAGCAGGAGCGGTCAAAAAGAGCGCTTCCTGGCTCTGCTCCGTCCGTCAGGCACTTCTGAGGTGAACGGACGGACCGCCCACAGCAAGCACGTCACAAGCAGTGCTTGCCGTGGGCGGTCCGTCCGTCCGGCTGAACTCCGGAGTGCTGCGCATGCGCAGTGGAGACGCAGCCCGTCCTGACTCCTGTCAGAGGGCACCTCTCCACTGCGCATGCGAGCGATCCCGGAGCGGCGCGACTCGTGCAGACAGAAGAGGAGGAACAGCGCCTGCCGTGAGATGACCCCCCCGATGTCAACAACAACAGAAGAACAGGTAAGTATTATGTTTTTATGCTTTAGCAGCCATTAAACCATGGGTTCCCTGGGTCCATTAGGCAGACCAGGGAACAATGGCTGCTAAAGCATAAAAACATTATTTGTGTCAGAACCCCTTTAATAACAAAAATATTTCAGTTTATTCCAGTTTGGTTCCGTTTTTGCACTATTAGTTCCATCTGGAAAAAAAACTGAACCAAATCCGGAATATTTAATGTTTTTAACGGAAACCCAATGGGGGGGGGGGGGGATATTTAATTTCATTTTTATTTGTCTCTCTGCTTCACAAATGAAACAGCAAAATGACTAACTGGGGCTAAGGGCAGTGTGAACAAGCCCTAAGCGTGGATACTGGATGGCAAGAAAATGTATCACTTTTGTATTCTAAGAAATTGGAATCCTTGGTAACATTCAGTGTACACAGCTGGACACCTCTGTAAAGGTAATCTCTATGTAACACATGATGGGTATTAAAAGGCAAAGGTCACCAGAACAGATCCACACAAGTACATGTCTAAGACCTCCGTAACACTGTGCATGGACAATGACATAGTATTCTTCTAGGGCAATTAGAAGAGAGGGTTAAGCTGCAGGTGCCCAACTCACCAATCATGGGGGTCCTCTCAATATGACTGGCAAAGCAACACCAACCAGTTCACTTTTGGCCATAGAGATCTGTAACAGGCTTGTTTAGTTGGTAGTTACCAAAGACATGACCAACATTTATTAAAGGGGTTGTCCCGCGAAAGCAAGTGGGGGTATACACTTCTGTATGGCCATATTAATGCACTTTGTAATGTACATCGTGCATTAATTATGAGCCATACAGAAGTTATTCACTTACCTGTTCCGTTGCTAGCGTCCTCGTCTCCATGGTGCCATCTAATTTCAGCGTCTAATCGCCCGATTAGACGCGCTTGCGCAGTCCGGTCTTCTCCCTGGTGAATGGGGCCGCTCGTGCCGGAGAGCTGGTCCTCGTAGCTCCGTCCCCGTCACGTGTGCCGATTCCAGCCAATCAGGAGGCTGGAATCGGCAATGGACCGCACAGAGCCCACGGTGCACCATGGGAGAAGACCCGCGGTGCATCGTGAGTGAAGATCCCGGCGGCCATCTTGGTAAGGTAAGTAAGAAGTCGCCGCAGCGCGGGGATTCGGGCAAGTACTAAACGTTTTTTTTTTAACCCATGCATTGGGTTTGTCTCGTGCCGAACGGGGGGCCTATTGAATTTTAAAAAAACCCGTTTCGGCGCGGGACAACCCCTTTAAGACCAGTGTTTGATACTAAAGGGAGGGGGGCAGGGTGGTTGGAGTAAACTGCTCCAAACCTATTAAGAAGTGAATGGCTCAATAAATGTGATGTAGTTTGGAGTGCCCTAAGGTCAGAAACAGCTTCTGTGAGACGGGGCTCACACGAACGGGTCCGATTTTGGATACGGAAGGCCTGCAGTGGATTCCAGCTGTGAGCCCGGCCGGCGACCATAAGGACCCGAATTGTACCGTATTGCGGATGACCGAGGCAGCTCGCCGGCAATCATGTGCAGTACACTTTCTTTATAGTGTTTGTATTTCCTGCGCCGTCACTAAGCAATGATGTGGGTATCTGCAACCTATACAACAATTTGTATCCGCAAGTGTAAGTGAAAAATGGATTTTACATGCCTTTCAATGAGTGTGTTTTGCTGTGAATCCGGATGTCAATCGTAGATTTCGCTATAGGAATCCGCCCGTGTGAGACTGGCCTGACGAAAAGATTGGTTCCAAAATCTGTACAGCTTTCTGATATCAGTAGTAATATTTGGAAAAGCTGGAGATCATATCCAGTCCAGAAACAAAAATATTGATAAATTCCCCCCTTAGGGCTCCTGTCCATGGGCGATTATGTATTGCGTTACCCATGGCCAACGCAGTGCACGTTACCTATAGCGTTGCTATGGAAAGCGCAGCCCTCTGTCCACGAGCGGAGAGTCAAAGCGATTCTCCGCTTGCGGGACTTAAGTCGCATGTCGCGATTCTCCGCGGTGAGCCCATCTGTCAGATAGGCTCACTGCAGAGAACGGAGAGGCCTCTCCCCTGCTCCCAGGCAGCAGAATATTGCTAGCGACATCCCATCTCACCCGTGGACAGGGGGCCCTAGGCATACGGCAGGGCTCAATGCACAGCACCTATATGGCAGGATGTGTAGACTGCACTCTAGCACACAGCAGTACAGCCCCGCAGGGTGCCACGTGTGCGGAGAGATTATATATGGCATCCGAAAGAACACTGCTTATAAAATTAAGGGATCACTCCCAGTGATTGGTGAGGCGGCGCTGGGCAGGAAGATCTGGCAAGTTATTATATGCTGCAAAAGTCTTTCTAGAGTTGTGCAAATTTTTTAAAAACAGCATTTTGCGAGAAAAACACATGGCATCCCTGCCCATGCGTGAAAAATCATGTTTCAATAAGAGAGAAAAAAAGTGCTTGCATGAAAATCACATCTGCATGCGAGTCTAATGTGAATTCTTTTTTTTACTCCCATAGTAAATAATGGTTTAAATTGCCCCCCCCCCCCCCCCCAAAAAAAGACATACTGTGATTTTTCTAATCGCCCATGTAAATACAACCATTACAAATAATGGGTTATTACAAGAAACGAGTTCTGCGGGTCTTGCAATCGTGTTTTTCTCGTCAGTGTAAATATGGCCTAATATGCATAGAAAAAGACGCAAGGGGAGTATTGAATGAAGATCTTATTAATCACACCCCTTTCGGATGTGGCTGCAGCTAACAGTACGTTATTTAGTATGTTACAGCTACTGGAATCCCATCTACACTGCTCGGCACTGCCGTACACTGTCTTCCATGAAGCTGTTTTAGCTGTGTGCTACAGAGAGTTAGGAAGCAGAAGCTAGTATCTTGTCGATGTACAGCCTACAGAAGACATCAGAGCAGCAGGCTCCTCTCACCAGCTCAGAGTACACACGCAGTAACTTATTCTGAAGTCACCTGGGAATGCAGGTACCGTATATACTGGCGTATAAGACGACTTTTGAACCCCGAAAAATCTGCTCTGAAGTCGGGGGTCGTCTTATACGCCGGTAATACAAAAAAAAGAAAGTGTCAAAAAAAAAAAAAAATCATTACTCACCTCCCCCGGCGTTCTGTGGCGCTGCTGCAGGCTGTCGCTCCCTCCTGGTCCCTGGCAGAGCATTGCTTTCTGGACCCAGGGCTTGAAATCCCCGCCTCCAGAAAGCTAATACTGTGATTAGCTAACACACGTGCCTTCAGCCAATCACAGCCATTCAATGACATCATTGAATGGCTGTGATTGGCTGAAGGCACGTGTGTTTTCTGGAGGCGGGGGATTTCAAGCCCTGCGTCCAGAAAGCAATGCTCTGCCAGGGACCAGGAGGGAGCGACAGCCTGCAGCAGTGCCGCAGAACGCCGGGGGAGGTGAGTAATGCTTTTTTTTTTTTTTGCTCCGCTGTATTCCCGGCGTATAAGGTGAAAGTTGGGGGGGTCGTCTTATACGCCCCGTCGCCTTATACGCCGGTATATACGGTAAGTAATACACTAAAAAGGATATTGTATTGGCTGCAGTGTGAGCCATTAATAGGAGCCAGGTAAAATCCAGGTCATAAATCGCACGCAGTCTTGTCTGGCCTGTTTTCCCAGTTATTAAATAACTACTTATATCTAAGACATATTACTACCTGGTGACAGAAATAACCATGACAGGATGGTTACAAACGTTCTGTCGTCTTGAATGCAGGCGCTAGTCCCTGCTGACAAATTACCATAAACAATTACTACAATAGACGGAGTAGTATGTCACTACCTCCACAAAAGAAATAGTAAATTAGTTTGTGAATTTATTCTAGGATAGCAACTTATGATCACTCAGAAACCTGAGAATGGTCACATGACCGGGAGCCTACGGATCAGCGCAGCCAAAGCCTGCATGTGAAACCACAGCTGAATCATTATTTATAACTGCGGATGCCAAATCCTGAGAAGCAATGCCCAGCGGTAAAGGGAAGAGACTGATGAATGTAAGGACTACTACTAATATAGTATAATGCACACCAAATGCAAGAATTCATGCTCCTTTTTAGTCATGTGACAAAGCTGGCTGTTCCCACCCAAAAAATCTAAACTGATGTTCCCAGGCCTGGCTTCCCTATAGATGGCCATTCACCTTCCATCACCTGGCATTCAATCGGCCAACAGCTGTTCCTCCGAACTGACCCATATACATGCATGTTCTAAAGGTGGGCATGGAAACAAGTCACTACCAGGCACCTCCGGCAGCTGCTTATCTCCCTTGAGAACAAGGTTTAGAGCATGTAAAAATCCAACACACCAGACTATTTTTTTTTTCCAACAGACCTCTACCGTTGGGTGCAATTTGAGACCCCCCAGATGCATTAAATGGGTTGTCCAAGATTTTTTTAATTTGCAGGCCAAGTAAAGCTGGGTTTACACGGGACAGAATTGCTGCAGAATTTCCGTGTGGTAAATCCGCCCGCGGCTTATAATCCAGAGATTACCCAGCCACGTAGACAAGATTTAGCAAAAATCTCGTTCACACAGGGCGGCCAATCCGTTGCAGCAAAGCCAGGCAGAAACGGACATGGGGCGCAGAATTTAATTCTGCGGCATTTTTTATTTTTTTTTGTCGGCTGCAGCCTCACCCCTCTCTATAGGGAGAGAAAACCTCAGCGGAATGCCGGCGGCCGAACTGCTCCAAAACCTGCGGCTTTTCGGTGCGGCCAAGCCGCGATATTTCCGTCCTCTGAGAACCCAACCTTAGAGAACAAAAGATGCTCTAGTCAGCCGTCCCAGGCTCCTCCTGCCAGTGCTGTGTATACAGGCGGCAGCCTGCTGATGGGATATGACAGGCTGCTGCAGGCAATCATGAGGCTCAGCACATGACCACAGGTCTGGGATGGGCTGCTGCAACATGTAAACGGCAGGGAAGAAGAGGGTGCAGCACTGGAGATGTAGAGACCTAGGACAGGCGAGTGTAGGATCTGTCCTTATTAGGGTAAACCTGTGAACTGGTCAGCCAGTAATGCTAGAATTGTCAGGTTTGGGGGTTCTCCAAGGTGTATGGCCACCTTAAGTATGCGCCCCGCATATTACACGTGTATTTTTTAGGCACGTAATATGAAGTGCTAGAAGCCCACAGAAGGAATTTTTCCTGCATCCATGAAAAAAAGACAAAACGTGGCATGTTCTATTTTGGTGGGTAATATACACCAATAAAGGCTATGGGGATTTCACATACACTGCAAATACACCTTTACATGCATATTTGTCGTGTACTGCGGATATTATGTGCGTGTGATACATGGGGCAACCCAGCCATGTAGGAGTCATCCCTATACGGTCCCAAGCCCAGATAAATGGGAGGATAGGGAAAGACCTGGTGACCTACCCTGTAAAAATTTTGTCTTGGAAACCCTATGAAAGAGCTCTCAATTGATTCAGATATGATATCCAATGGCAGACCCCCAGGCCAAAGGATTCTCTAAGTGCCACTGGGGATGAGCAAGGTCCGAGTACAAGTTTCCTCATCATGCAACTGGGGGAAAGCCCTGGGGAAGCTCTCATGGGACCCGGGACAGGTGCATACAGCGCGCCCGTGTATGTTCTACTGTCAGATGCTCCAGCGGTTTAGCACAAGCTTGCCTTGCAGATGCAGTTGGAACGGAGCTTGGAGTGATGGGGGCGACACTGCGCCAGCCTTCTGCCGCCCGCCGAGTGACAGCGCTGTACTACACAATAGAGGAGCGATCTGTCCCTCCGTGTGACGCAGGTGGGGTCATGCTCCGTGGTTTGGGCGGCATGAACTTGGTAACAAGTTCCCTTCAAGACCCTTAGAAGCTGCATGCAGCTGCTCATTTCACTAGGGCCGCCCTCACACAGACGTTTTTGTACGGTGTTGCGCTAAACGCTGTACGAGGCTCCCATTCATTTCAATGGGGCTGCTCACACAGGGCTGAAAACGCAGTGTTGAAAAACGCAGTGTTTTTGGAAACGCCATGTGTGAGAGGCCTTAGGCCGCCTGCACACGGGCGGAAATCCCGCGGCGGGATTTCCCGCGGGATTTCCGCCACTGAAAGTCTGCATAGGAGTGCATTACAATACGCACTCCTATGCAGACAGCCGCGGTTTGGCCGCGCGAAATCTCGCGCGGCAAACAAACCGCGACGTGTCCTATTTTTGTGCGGGGCTCACACTCACCCGGCCGCTGGCTCCGGACTGCGCATGCGCCGGCTGCGCCGCAGCCGGCACATGAAAGAGCTGGGGCCGCCAGGCGCGGGAGAGTACGCGCTCGTCACTGCAGGCTCTCGGGTCGGGTCCCGCGGCGAGAATTCTCGCTGCCGGATCCGACCCGCTCGTCTGCAGGCAGCCTTAGGCTAGTTTGACACAGGCGATGGGGGGGGGGGGCTGCAAAAATAAATAAATCATTGGAAAATCATGTCTTTGTTTCAGCGATTTTTTTGAGCAGCAGCGATGATTTTCCTTGAGAACACTCTCACATTGATGCCATCCGGGATAAAATTGCGCATCTTTTTTGTCACAAAACTCATTATGACTTTCTAACGTTAAAAACACTTGAATATTAATCTGTACTGCGGACGGTCCGCACGGCTCGCCATCAGACCTGTGCAGTATGGATTTTTTTTTAAAACTGCTTTTCCTGCAAAACCCACAGGCCGCCCACAACATCAACTGTGGCTGTGCCGCAAATCGGATGACTTCCATTGACATCAATGGAAACCGTCCGTGTGGGAACCACAGGAAAATGGAGCATTTTGCGATTTTTCATCCGCTCGTGCAGGGAGAATCATTTTTCCATAGCGTGCTATGGGGGGGTTATTGCTGTGTAATCCGGAGGCAGACGCCTGCTCTGAATTCAAGTGAATGGACAATGTGCTTGTAATACCAGGCTAGGCCAGTGCACAATGTATGGCACCACTGTGGCCAACTGAACAACTGATCCACAGGGGGCTCAGCTATTGATCACCTATCCTGAGGAAAGCTCATCAATAATTTAAGGGATGGAAACCTTTTTAAGTAAACTGGAAACCATCACATTATAGGAGAAGCGCCTCATAACCTGAGGAACCGTTTATACAAATGTCAGGTAGGTGCTCCTGGGGGGGGGGGGGGAGGGGGGCCGTGTCACAGGTAGGTGCTCCTGGGGGGAAGGGGGGCCGTGTCACAGGTAGGTGCTCCTGGGGGGATGGGGGCCGTGTCACAGGTAGGTGCTCCTGGGGGGATGGGGGCCGTGTCACAGGTAGGTGCTCCTGGGGGGATGGGGGCGTGTCACAGGTAGGTGCTCCTGGGGGGATGGGGGCGTGTCACAGGTAGGTGCTCCTGGGGGGATGGGGGCGTGTCACAGGTAGGTGCTCCTGGGGGGATGGGGGCCGTGTCACAGGTAGGTGCTCCTGGGGGGATGGGGGCCGTGTCACAGGTAGGTGCTCCTGGGGGGATGGGGGCCGTGTCACAGGTAGGTGCTCCTGGGGGGATGGGGGCCGTGTCACAGGTAGGTGCTCCTGGGGGGATGGGGGCGTGTCACAGGTAGGTGCTCCTGGGGGGATGGGGGCGTGTCACAGGTAGGTGCTCCTGGGGGGATGGGGGCCGTGTCACAGGTAGGTGCTCCTGTAGGGCGGTGTCACAAAGCCATTTGTGAGAATGCTTGCTGTCAGGTAGTATGGAACTACTAGCTGGGTTTCTGTCACACTTTTTTCTCAGTTTTGGTGCATTTTGGGGGATCCATGACATTTTTTCATAGACTTTTCTATAAACCCTTCTTTAGGAAAACACATCAAAACGTGAGAAGGGAAGAAAAACTGACGCCTGGAGCAGCACCGTTGGAAAACAAAACAAAAAACATGAAATGTGACTTATTAAAAAATGTTATAAGGCAAGAAACCCCAGTTTCTGCGGACCTCACACAGCCCCGGACTGGCTGCTAGCAGAGAACAACAGCCTGCAGTCACGTGCTCAGCACTCCGAGACGTCTGCGGGAAATTTCAACTAAAATTGAGGTTCTGAACCCGCCGTGTGCGCGGCCTCCGCCAGGGGTAATGCCGGCCTCACGTCCTCCATGCACCTCCCCTCTAGCAGCCGTCACCTCTAGGCCTCTGTCCCACCACGGGGCACCAGGCCTCGCCCGCTAGTTACCTCTCCTCTGCCTTGCCCTTCTTCTTGCCCATGGTGCCCGTGTCAGTGGAGCTCTATCACCTCGTTGCATATGGTGCCCACAAGCTGCTGGCTGGTACCTTCTTCCGCGCGTGCGCAAGCCCTTACTCCCCGGCGCACTGTCCAGAGTAACTGCTTGCGTACAGCCAATAGCGAGAGACGTCGGAACGCTGATGACGTCAGCTCGAACGGAAAGAGAATCTCCTACGCTACCAGCGTAGTGTCGGTGATGTCGTGAGAATTACTGGCTTGTCATACATTGTTATTGGTGTATGCAATGTTCTTTGAACTGGTCGCCGCTGTAGGCACGTTATGGTTTTTCATGTTTTCCGTATATTCTGACACTTGTACGCACTATGCCAGAACTCAAAATGGTGGCCAATAGACGTCGTGACGTTTTACGCAAGAAGCACGTAACTGACGTTAGCAGGGCGCCTGTGTAACAATTCCGGTACGGACACTGGTTGTCCTGACAGTGGTCGCTGTTAGTGGGCGTGGCCTTGTCAAAGCGAGAGAGGAGAAGCGGCAGGTAGGTAATGTGCGGGGTGTACAGACCCCTTCTCTATAAGCTCACGGCTACCGAGGCCTGTACGTCAGGGAGCCACTGCCTGCGGGGGCCGCAGCGGCCATCATTGTGCCTCCTCCCTGCAGTGATGCGGCTGTGGCTGCCCGTCTCCGTGCAGTGTAGCCTCCTCTACTGGGCGGTTATACCGTGCAGCCGGCTCCTGCAGGGGGCTCCGTGCGCCCCCTCCATACAGAGTGCCTATGGGCAGCAGGAGGCCGCGGTTATGTGTGGCAGCCTGCATTGTGTGACTGTAGTGCTCAGCAGTAGCTGCCATTAAAGGCCTTGTCTGGCTATTTTTTCAACTAATGGGTGCATGTATGCTAAAATAACCAAACCAGCAGGACTTACTCGTCCTCCGCCCCCCCGCGGCCCGCTGATCTTTGTTGTGGCAGCCACTCAGATACCATGGTGGTCAGCTGCCGTTCTGCTGGGAGCCATCATGCCAGGAGAATGGCACCTGGCCTCTGATTAGTCAGGCAGTAGCCATTCCACAGCAAAGACTAGGAGGGCCATGTGCCTGCAGTGCTGGATTGTTGGGCAGAGGATGGGTGAAGGCCCATTTACACGCAAAGATAATCTTTCAAACAACTGAAAGATTTAGTGATCTATTTGCAGAAAGTGTTAATGGCCATTAACACTTTATCATCTTTATTTGTATGTAAAAGGGCCCCCATGAGCTTTTAGCAGAGCCCAGCATGTGATTAATCACACGCCCAGCTGTGGGCACATCTGTATTGTTCTTATCCTGGCTCCCAACAGGTTACAATGTTATCTGCCGACACCCGCGGAGATAACAGCCTGTGGTCTACTGATAGATAACGCAAACTACTTTACCTCTCCGTAGTAGAAGGATAGATTTTAAGTTCACTTTAAATTCATCGTTCAAACAAAAAGTGCCGATGCGTTTACATGTAACGATTATGGCTCATTATCGGTCGTTTAAAGGAATTTTGAACGACAATCATTACGTGTAAAAGGGCCTTAAGTGCTGCTGGTTTTGTTTAACATGCGTGCACCTATAACTAAAAAGTGGTCAGAAGGGCCATTATCTCTGCCCTTCACAGGTCTCTGCTGAGCGCAGGGGCACTGTATGTCAGTGAATGTTTTTCTCAGCCTGATGGCTGGTGAGGAGCCACATGGTGACGCCTCCCGAGGGGCCACAACTACAGTACCTGATTAATTCTTATATAACGGCTGCCGCCTAAAAACCGGAAAGGAAAAGTCAGAGAAGAAAAGATATAAAAAAAAGTAACCCAGTATGTCACGGGGGGGAAAAAAACGCCCTTAAAAACAATTTTGGTAGCTGTAGAAAACAAAATAGAGCAGTATGAGTAAAATCCCTAAAAAGTGTCTGGCCTTTAGGACCGAAGCACCCTGGTCCTTAAGGGGTTTAAATGTGCATCAGATTTTTACAAGGTGTATTTCATATCATGTGAACAAAGCCTTTGAGTTGAAGCTGCTTTGTTTTCCAGTTCAGCGCATTGTGAGCACTGTGGGCTAATGCACACGGGCGGATTCTTGCTGCAGAACCCAGAGCGGGCATCCACGTCCAGATTCCATAGCAATAACCCTCCATAGCATGCAATGCAAAAAAGATTCTTCCAGCACACGAGCGGAATCCAAATGCGGTTTCAAATAATGGATGAAAAATCACAGCATGCTCCATTTTCCTGTTGTTCCTGAATGGACCGCTTCCATTGAAGTCAATGGAAACCGTCAAACGCGCGGGATGTCCACAATTGGCATTGCGGATGACCCACGGTAAAAACAGGAGATTTAAAAAAAATTAAAAATCTGTACTGCACATGTCCGATGGTAAGCCATGCGGACCAACCATAGTACAGAAAAACTGGAAGATGAGAGGTCCATGCAGACGACGATGCCTGCACACACAGGCACGCAGTCACGGCCGGATTCCATGTGGGATTCCCCACGTGGAATCTGTGCGTACCGTGTGCATTAGGCCTTTCTTTAGTTGTGTGTTTTTGTTTTTGTGCTTTCTAAATAAGATATTCTTTTGCAGACTTTAGCAACTTACAGTAAAAATGGCAGCCGACATGTTTACCAAAGTTATGGAGAATCAGTTACTGCAGACCGCCAAGCTGATGGAGGAACAGTTAGATGCCGAACTAGAAAAGCTAGATAAGATTGATGAAGATGAAATGGAGCTTCTCAAAGAAAAGCGACTGGAGGCGTTAAAGAAATCACAGCAGCAAAAACAGGTAATGTGAACTTACTGCACTGTACAATATGTAAAGGGGTTGTCTAGTTGCAAACTATTGATTGCCTATGTGCAGGATGGGCCATCAGTAGTAGATCAGGAGCGGAGCATGTAACTCCCTTACTGGGGATGAAGATTCTTTAATGACGTCACCGTCATGTGATCAGGGGTGGAGCATGTAAGTCGTTTACAAACTCACTCACTCATGCACGGACAGACAGGTGGTCGTGAGTATTTTGATTGAAGCCATGCCAAAGGCTGTAGGGCAGAAAATGTATGCCCCTTGCTTCTTGTATAGTGAAAAAACTGTATCCTTATAAGTGGTGCCAAATCTAATGCTTATGGTCTTTTTTGACTGTTCCTTATTTGTTCAGGAATGGCTATCTAAAGGCCACGGAGAATACAGAGAAATACCCAGTGAAAGAGAATTCTTCCAGGAAGTGAAGGAAAGTAAAAATGTGGTCTGCCATTTTTACAAAGATTCCACTTTCAGGTATTGAAAATGACTTCTGCCTTTCCTGATGTTATAGTAGTGTTTTCTATAATTTCACTCAAAAACCAGAGAAATTGAAGGGATTGTAACACTTGTGTTTTTTGTTTTTTTTAACTGATGAAAACCTGATGGTGAAACCGTTTCAATTTTCTAATTCTATTGTTTGTAAATGACTAAGGGCTCATTTCCACGGCCAAATGCGTACAACGCTGTGTGAGTCGGCTGTAGATGTGTATGGCAGTGTATCTCACGCAGGCTGTCGTGTGCAGCGTGACTACCTGTGTTCTCTATATATAGGTGTTAACTTTCAGTATAATCCTGCCTGTGATGATAATGGTATGACTGCTGAAAAACTCTCTCTACAGAGCAGGATATGTCAGGCTGTTATTAGGCTTAGTGGTCAATGTGAAAACTGCGAGATTTTAGTTGGTTTTTTTTTGTGTTTAAATATGAATCGTAATATTGAAAATAAGCAAAATCACTGAAAAATTCTTAAACTATGTTTAACATAAAAATTTGATTCATGTAATATAATTTTTGCATTCTGGTATACGGTTTCATTTTCTACTCCTTTTTTAAAATATCTATTAAAGGGAATCTGTTAGCATTTTTATGCTGCCCTCTTTTAATAGTTGAGCCATATTTACATGCAGTATTTTGGGAGAAGCTTGCATTTTATTAGTAGCAGCCAGACATAGAGGACTAGTCTTTGATATGCATGAGCTGTGGCTAGCCCCGCCGACCCTGTTTCAGCCACTGATTGATGGCTGTCTTCCTATTACTGTGCATGGAAAGACCACTGTCAATCACTAGGCTGCAGTGGATGTGGTTAGCCCTGCTCATGGGGGCCTCCTGCTAGATGCGGACTCTGTAACATGCAGTGCAAACTGCAGGCATGATGTTATAGAGCAGGAGGAGCTGAGCAGATTGTTATATAGTTTCATGGGGACTTAGTATAACTTGTGGTTTATTCACTTATATCTCTGCTCATTTTGAACTTAGAGGTCCAGTGGGCGGTCCTGGCAGTGATTAACAACTATTTTTATATACAGAGTCATACATAGGACCGCCCATTGGACTGTTCAGCTCAGAATGTACAGAGATATAAATGAATAAAGCACAAGTTCTACTAAATCTTCCCCATCTTCCTCGCTCCTCCGGCTCTATAATGTTACGCCTGCAGTTTGCACAATAAGTTCTTTTTTTAATCTTTCTTTCTATTCATTCCATGTTTCTTATTTGGTAATTCCCACCTGTATGTCACCTAATATCTTTGTCACTTTAGACCCACAAGATTCTTGTGAGGATGCCAAACGATGATTACCAGGTTATTGCTCAATGTTCCTTCTCTCGTTTAGGTGTAAGATCCTGGACAAACATCTGGCATTACTGGCCAAGAAGCATATCGAAACAAAATTCCTGAAACTGAATGTCGAGAAAGCGCCCTTCTTATGTGAACGACTGCGCATTAAAGTCATCCCAACCCTTGCACTGGTGAAGGATGGAAAAACAAGAGATTATGTTGTTGGTTTTACTGATTTGGGCAATACAGATGAGTTCACTACAGAGACCTTGGAATGGAGACTTGGCTGTGCCGACATAATTAACTACAGGTTGGAAATTTTTCAAAGTTACTGAGATGCTTCTTGTACGTGCAGACTTCATTTCTACATTCATTTAGTTTTTAATTGATTGTCACAGTGTACAATAAGCTGTATATATACTCTTACTATTAAGTTAGTGCAGAGTTGAGTTGGACTTAAAAGCACAGTATAAGGCCTCATGTCCATGGGCGAGTTGGATTTCGCCCGCGGAGCCTACCCTGCCCGCAGCCACTTTGTTTTGAACTCCTGCTTTCCCACGGATCCGTGGCACGTCTGCAGTGTCAGCTGCGGGTGTGCCGTGGATTGGACGGCTTCCATTGACTTCAGTGGAAGCCGTCAGTTCGGGGTCCGCACAAAAATGGAGCATGCTGCAATTTGTTTTCCAGACCAGAAAGTCCGCAAAACAAATCCACATGCTTTAATTAATTTGCGTTACGCCCATGCATCCCTATTGACAGCTTGATTTGTGGATCTCCTGTGCGGATTTCGCAAAGCAAATCCACCCGTGGACCCAAGGCCTAAAAGCTGCACGTTAATAGCATAATAGAAACAAGGTGGGCATTCTTTAAAGGAAATCTGTCAGCAGCTCTATGCAGAATAAACCCACATACAGCTGCAGAACAATAAAGTGCAGCTCGTTTTAGATCATATCTTGTATTATTGTCTGAAGCCAGCATAATTAGAAAAATATACTTTCCCTGTTGCAGGTAAATGATGTCTGAGCTGCCCACACTTAACTCAATAACTAGAGATGAGCGAACGTACTCGGTAAGGCCGATTTCGCAATCGAGCACCACGATTTTCGAGTACTTCACTACTCGGGTGAAAAGTACTCGGGGGCGCTGTGGGTGAGCAGAGGGGAGTGGGGGGGGGAGAGAGAGAGAGCTCCAACCTGTTCCGCGCTGCTACCCCCCGCTCCACCACGCCATGCCCCGCCCCACAGCGCACCCGAGTAGTGAAGTACTCGAAAATCGCGGTGCTCGATTGCAAAATCGGCCTTACCCAGTACGTTCGCTCATCTCTATCAATAACCCAACCATTCTCTGGCTAAGTGACGTGGCTGACATTTCCTATATCATCCACGGGACGATCTCTCGCACACCGCAGCTGGTGCATGTGCAGAAGTGTGAGTTGAATCTGCCTACAATAAGGCCATACAATCTATGTATGTGTTGATCTTCAGTAACGCAGCTCATGTGTGTGATTTGGATTGCTCTATGAATGTCGTAGGAGATGACCTCCACATAACTCAGCCAGAGAAGAGCCAGGATATTGAGCGAAGTGCGGGCAGCAGAGACAGCCTGGGTCCATCCACCAGACCACTCGGATGCCATTTACATGCAGCTTTGGAAAGTGTAAAAGTCTGTTTTTGATGGTATGCTGGCTTCAGGCAACATTACAAGATATGATTTGGAAATAGATGTACTTTATTGTTTTGCAGCTGTATGTGGGTTAGCCTGCTCAGAACTGCTGACAGGTTCCCTTTAATAGGAGTGAGTGTTTGAGCATTTAAAGGGTTGTTTGGGTTTGAATTATTACTGACCTATATGATTGATTGTAGTCTGCCATTCTATACCTCTGGCGATTTAGCAATTATCTGGCCCACAATCTGTGTGTGTGGACCTAGAAGCTAACAGTTCTGTACATGTTTAAGCAGCTCGGATTGGTAATATGGGCATGGCTGCCATTGAATTGAATGGGAGCTGTGCTTGCAATACCAACCCATGCTGCTGCACTACAGATAGCTGTCTGTTTTCTGCTCTATCCGCAATGACGGTGGACCCAGTGGACAGCTGATTGGCGGGGAACTTGAGCAGCATACCCTGACAATAAGCTATGGATGACCTATCCTGAGGATAGGTCATCAATAGAAATATCCTGGACAACCCCTTTTAATGGGTTTCCTGAGATTGGAAAAGAGGATCTGTTTTTGTTGGTTGAAACAGCATTAGATGTTGTGTCTGCTATTGTAGCTCAACTTTCTTCAAGATTTGCGCTGTTTCTGGGGAGAAAGTTAACCCTGTATGCAAATAAAAAGGAATGAAAAGTAGGATTTTCTTAAAGTTTTTTTCTTTATCTATTTTGGGTTTAAGTTTGCATGGAGCAGGATTAGGAGCCGATTCCACTCTAAGAACAGTGGATACTGGCTATCTTTGTCAGCTAATACCCGCTCACGTTAAACGCTGATCGCAGTAGTAAACCCTTTAACTGCCTCGATTTGTGTACAAGGGTCCAAAATGGTCCCCTGCAATGAAATGGCAAGGGCTGTTTTATTGCCATCGCAACTTGGGCCTTTCTTAGGTCCCAAAGCTGCCATGACTGATTGCCTAGCAAGATATGCCTGTGGCATGTCTTGATAGACTGCCTGTTAAAACACAGCATAATGCAGTACTATGATTGCATTATACTGTATGAGCGATCAAATGGTCGCAAGTTCAAGTTCCCTATAGGAACTAAAACAAAAAGGGAAAAATAAGTAAAAAGGAGATTACAGACTGAATCGTAAGATGGATTTAAGCATTTAGCCTAGGTCATTAAAGAATAACTACAGAGACCTCAACTTTGTTTTATCTGTTTTATTTATTTTTTATTATTCTAGTGGAAATCTTATGGAACCTCCTTTTCAGAGTCAGAAGAAATATGGCTCTCAGTTCACAAAGCTGGAAAAGAAAACTATACGAGGAAAGAAATATGATTCGGACTCTGATGACGACTAGACGTACAGCTTTATGTTCCTCTTGGTGACTGAGCCTTCTTTCTATGCCACATTATTTTTCATCCCTTCAGGCTACATTCACACGGGCCAGAATCTCAGGCGTTGCAAGATGCACTGAATATGATCCCCATTCTTTTGAAAGAATTTATTAACATAAGCAATTTATTGATTGTTTTCTTATTTCTCCTCGCAGCAATGCTACGAGGATAAAAATTGCAGCATGTTCTATCTTTTGGCATGCTGTGAGATGTGCATGCGAGTGCAATGTTCCCCATTGAAATCAATGGGAAACACTTGTGATCCTTTGTGTGTTTCACACGCGCTTGAGGACCGCAATTGCACAGTAGTGAAGTGAGGTTTTTGAATGAAAAACGCCTTGCATATGTGTAAAAAACGCATGTTGGCAAGCGCAATATTGCGCCGGGTTTCTTGGCCCGATATTGCGCTCGCCCATGTGAATGTAGTCTCGGAGGAATATAATATAATCATCCTTACAGCAGAAATGATCACACAAGCTAGGTTTGTTAGTTGAAAATGGCACTTGACAATTTTGCTCTGAATGCAGGACTTTTTTAACAAAGTTTTATAAACTCCGCTATTTATATATGGCAAACCTACAAGTCAGAGGAAGGGTCCCGTCATAGGTTACAGAATCTGTATTTCAGTACACGTGCTGTAAAACTTGTTTCCTGATTTACAATTAAGAGATTTAGAGGGTCTAAGTTATTACATTCATTAGTTCAGCACCTAAGTCAAGTAAATCGTTTAAAGATGTTGTGCAGGATTAGAAAAACTTGGCTACCTTTATCCAGAAACAGCACCATGCCTGTCCATGGTCAATGGTTGGTATTGCACCTTTGCTTTATTTGTGCATATGAGGCTTATTTGCATTACCAGCCACATTTCTGGAAGACGGCAGTCATGTTTTTGCGGTCCGGAAAAACCCTTTCAATAAAAGTTCTCCTAGTTGTTTGCGTCACTCTGCAATGTGTTTGCATATAGAATTAGGACTGGAGGGGGAGCTTTTTGTAGGCTTCAGCGTAAATACTTTTCTGTTACAGCTTACTTTCTGTACAAACCTTGGGGCCTTAATATAATGATTGATAATGCAATGCAAACCATTTTCATATCAGAATATTGGAACTTCTTTTTTAAGCTGACTAATAAAGATGAAATTGAAGAAACAGACGTTTCCTTGTGTGTGTTTATTCTTCTAACCATTACCAGGTCTGATAATAACTTTTTATCTGCATGGCACATTAGAGTTTAGTCATCCGAACCTGTCAGGCCACGTTTATGTATATTGGAGGGCAGCTCTATTTTCCCCCTAACGATGATGTTGGGGAAACGAAGGATTGGGGATTTTGAATTTCAGTGCCCGATTCTCAGTTTTTTGTTTTTTTTTAACCAAGAGAATAAGCCAGAGGCGTCTAGCTGTGGCTTAAAGAGAATATGTCATAAGTTCTAAGAGAATGTGAAGTCTGAGAATGTGCTTTTTATATTCACTCATCTTGCTGTCTCCTGTGGAAGTCAACTCTCGGTCAAACTACACAAACACAGAAATGATCGACTAAGCTGAACATCCATGCGTATGGTGGAGCCGGTGAAAACTGATGTTGGACAAACAATCGTTCATATGACAGTTGTTGAAGGTATATGAGTGCCTTTAAAGAAACTGGACCCACAGTAATCAAATGATAACACAATTATTTTAAGAAGGGGTAGTCTTTGTCTTTTAATGAAAACTTCCCATCATAGCGTACTGCAGAGTCGGAAGGGGTATAATCACTCCTTAAGGAGAGCACCTAGAAAGTGAGTGAGGAAACTTAAAGGGGTTGCCCCGCGAAAGCCTTCTTCGCCGACCAAAGCCGCCTTCTGCCTGGATTAGACGCACTTGCGCAGTCTGCCCTCTTCTGTCCCGCTCCGGCGTGCTCGCACCGCAGAGGTCTTCTTCGGAGCGGCCCCTTCAGCGGGACAGAAGAAGCAGACAGCGCAAGCACGTCTAATCCAGGCAGAAGAAGGCTTTGGTCGGCGCCATGGAAACGGGGACGCCAACACCGGAGGTGGTAAGTGTATAACTTCTGTATGGCCAATATTTAATGCACGATGTATATTACAAAGTGCATTTATGTGGCCATACAGAAGTGTATAACCCCACTTGCTTTCGCGGGACAACCCCTTTAAGGCTGTGCATGCTCCTTTGGGAAATATATGCAAATAAGGAAGATGGAACAACGCCTCTACAGCGCCACCTATTGGATGGCAGAATTCCTACAAATCAATGTGCGATCATCTATACTCTGCCGTCTAAATGGGTGAGAAAACTCGAGACTGTGACTGGGTCACAGTTTTCTCTCGTCCATGCAATTCTTGGCTGGGATGCAGGCAGCCGAAAATCGCAATGCCCGTGTGAATAAAGCCTTACAAAGGTCCTACATTTTAGATGGCGACAAAGTAACGTTTATTTTGCAGATTTATAATCCTCTAACAGCACTATCTAAACTTATCAGTAAATGAGCACCGCAAAAAATACTGATTCAGGATCTATTATGCATCTCATCTTTACTAATAAAGAAACATGTACCAATTGGCAAGTGTACACGTTAAGCCAGATTCATTTAAATAAAATAAATCTTATTTGTATAGCACCAACTTATTCCGCAGCGCTTTCAGGGAATTTTTATTTTTGTAACCTGCATTGCCAATTTGAGATGTACTCAATAAAATAAGATTGATAACAAACATGACCAAAATCCTGTTTCAGTTTGTCCACGCTGGATACAAGCCATGAGCGAAGAGGACTATATTTGCAAAAGACTAATGGTCAGGAGATCTAGGCCTCCAAGACATTCAAGACTATTCTATAGCTACACTAGTCTCCAAATTGGCTCCTTGGTGGAGATCTGAGAACCGGAATCACTGGATCCATATTGAATGTGACTTAGCCGCTCTTGTCCCCATCTTTACTCATAATTGCTTTATAGCATTTACCTTCGCCTGCCAACCTGCAAGCAAGCACTCTTAAAAATATGGAAAAAATTCCATGACCTGACAAAACCATAAAGCTCCCTCCCTAAAAAAATATTACTTTAGACATGTTTCAATATGCCATTCCATATCTAAATATTTCAAAGTGGAGATCATCAGGTATTCTCGCACTCGCAAACGCCTTGCCAGAGGAATATCTTGTCTCATTCAGGAAAATAAAATCTCAGTATCATTTGACTCCATGGGACCAATAGAAATACTTCGCCAATACAGCACTTCCTACAAGAACATAAACTGCTATTATTTTGAGGCAATTTAAATATATTTTAAATTTTCTCTGAATTAAACTATTAAAGGCTAATATACACAATGCTACATGGTCGTTAACTTTACAGGGTTAACAGCCATGATCATTATTGCTGACAGTGGCATTCCAATGCCCAGCTCAATTTGCATGGTCCCAGACGCCCCGCCCCCGTGATGAGATCATGAGATGCCGTTTGGGAGCTATGGCAGCCTGACGCCTTCTAAAGCCAATGGTGTGGCTTGATAGACTGACTGTCAGATTGTGATTATAATGTAATACTATGGTATTACATTATAATTAGAGTTGAGCGAACATACTCTGCCGAGCTTGATGCTCGTTCGAGTATTAGGGTACTCGATGGTACTTGTTACTCAAACGAGCATCAAGCCGAGTTCAACCCCGCCCCAGTTTTTGGCTCCTCCCTGCTGTGACGTGCCTGTTGTGGCCCCTCCCTGCCGCAACGCAGCGCGCGTCAATGGCAAATAACTTGCTATGTAGAAATATTACTTTTGCCAAAAACAGTGATTTATCAGGTTAATGATGTAGGACTGCTATTTTTTTTTACAATACTGTATAACACCTATATTTAATATGAATCCTATTCAACAAAAGTGCTTTCACTCACATAAAAAGTTGGAAGTGTGCTCCTGGATTTATTTTTCTATATAGTCTCTGCTACTGTACACAGAAGTAATAACAGCATGCACCAGTCCTAGAGATACTACAATACCACAAGGGCAATAACTTAAAAAGGTTTTAACCCATTAGGGACCAAGTGCGCTAAATATACGGCGCTTGGTCCTAGGCGTAAACCCCAGCCTATAGTAAAATTACGGCAGGTGAGAAGGATACATATATATCCTTGTAGGTAGAAAAGAAAACACTGGAATATATACATTTATATAGATATAGTTATGTGCCTTTCTTTTTATATGCATACTAACTTTATTCTCATATGTACTAACTCTATGAAAAACTTAATACTTCGCCTTACATCAGATATTCCAAAAGTTTGCAAGGCTGAGAGAGATGTTTCCAGAAATTCAGAGATGATACAGAACGGAACACGAAGGCCACGTACTTGGCTGTTTTCCCAGAAGCGCCATATCAAGATAACGACTGTTCAACTACGTATATGACTTTCACTGTCTCAGGCCGGAAATCCGGACTTTCCATATAAGGTTATGCGGTGAATTTGAGCCAATGAGCCCATCACCCATTCCTAGTGATGAGACCAAAGGGTATAAGATCCCATGTAATCTGTAATAAAGCGCGCAGTCATGTCCCCGTGTGAGGAACTATACCAGACCTCCGTGTGGTGTCTCTTCTTTACCGCCGGCAGCGGGGCATTGGGGTGGGCCTGATTGGTGCTGTACACAGAAATTACCCTGAAAATTGGCGCAACCAACTGGGGCGACAAAACCGGAGCCTACAGCGCAGTCCACCCGGATCCACGCCACGGGGAAGCCGTCCTGCTGCAAACCGAGCCTGATCAACTCACAGAACTCCAGGTAAGACCAGCATATATTTATGTTGTGTTTTACACTGCGAGTCTTGCAGCGGGAGGGACTATCTGTGGTTTGTGACCGGACGGGTTGGGTTAAGAGTTCTACACGGTAACTCGTGTGGGCTTCGGGTTTGCCGTCACGGACCACTGACCGTGATATGCGCACCAATCGCTCACCCAGGAACTAGTCTGTAGTCTATTTGTACTTTGAAGTCCGTAGCGTTTTAACGATAGTGGAGATTGTTTGTTGTATCTGCAGAATTTTTTTCTCTTTTTCTTTTCATTTGGTCTCACAGACGAAGGAACCCTCGGTTGTTTTAGTTGTTGATGGTTTAGCTGAGAGGAATGCACTCTGTGAGATAGGTCCCATAGACGAAGGAACCCTCCGTTTTAGTTTAGTTTAGTTGTTGATGGTTTAGCTGAGAGGGATGCACTCTATGGGACTGGTTCCATAGAAGAAGATGCCTTCGGTTGTTTTGCCATATATAAGGGGCTGACAATTCGGGTCAGAAGGATGCACTGTATGGAGCGTGTTATTATTATTATTATTGTTGTTGTTCTAATATGCGTAAGACCTTATTAAAGAAGACAGAGCCCCTCAAGGGCTGCCGCCGTGTGGATCAATTGGTGGAGGAGAGACGAGTTCCAATCTGTAAAATGTAAGAAAACTTATGAAAATGTGTAACAAGGACCCGCACGGTAGATTACAAAAATGGTGACTGGGAGGAAGTCTTTAGGACCAACAAGGGCGCCTTGAAAGACCAAGGTTTGCTAGAAAGTGCTGGAGTGAGGAGGAGAGAGAGACAGTCAGAGAAAGTTAAGTATGTACACATTATTTGTTTAAGAAAGTATCCGTAAGTGAAATGTTGGAAAGTACAGTAAGTGATCAAGAGGGTGTCGGGAGAGTGTCTACTGAAGGTTACATTGGCAGTTAGGTAGGGAGAGAAATATGGGGAACAAGCAAAGTCGAGAAGAAGGTTACAATGCATGTGATTTGTTGGCAAAGAGAGAGGAAAAGGTGTATAATACTAGATAGATATAGATGTGTATGTGTATATATGTATATATGTGTGCAAATGGTTAACTGAGCTTGCTTTTAGAGGAGAAGGCTTGTTTACTTAAAGCTGCAGTGTCTTTGTCTAGCTTTCAAGGTCAAGAGATAACAAAGCGAGAGAAAATGAAATACTGACCCTGAAAAATATCTGCTTGCTTAAATGGAATGGAGGCTTGAAATGAATTTAAAGGGGTTGTCCCGCGAAACAAAGTTGGGGTATACACTTCTGTATGGCCATATTAATGCACTTTGTAATGTACATTGTGCATTAATTATGAGCCATACAGAAGTTATTCACTTACCTGTTCCGTTGCTAGCGTCCTCGTCTCCATGGTGCCGTCTAATTTTCAGCGTCTAATCGCCTGATTAGACGCGCTTGCGCAGTCCGGTCTTCTCCCTTCTGAATGGGGCCGCTCGTGCCAGAGAGCTGCTCCTCGTAGCTCCGCCCCGTCACGTGTGCCGATTCCAGCCAATCAGGAGGCTGGAATCGGCAATGGACCGCACAGAAGACCTGCGGTCCACCGAGGGTGAAGATCCCGGCGGCCATCTTCGCAAGGTAAGTAAGAAGTCACCGGAGCGCGGGGATTCGGGTAAGTACTATCCGGTTTGTTTTTTTTACCCCTGCATCGGGTTTGTCTCGCGCCGAACGGGGGGGCTATTGAAAAAAAAAAAAACCCGTTTCGGCGCGGGACAACCCCTTTAATTAATTATACTGTCTTACAAGGCAGGAAATATAGCAATTTCTAAGGTATATTCTTACTGGGTTCTGAGGTCACAAATGGAGACGTCTTGGTCTTTTTCATACAGGTGTAAGCTGTCAGAAGGTCCCAGCATATGTGTTAATTATGAGTTCAAATGCAGGGAATAGTTAAACTAAAACAACTCTATTCAGTCTGTGTTTCATATTCGTAGAGAGATAACAGATATTTTGCAAAGGTGGGGGCTTTCAGACTTGACTCTCAGCTCAGGGTCAAATACAGAGAAAGAAAGACAAGGGGGGCTGAAAGATACCCACGCATTCTAAAATACTTCAGCATTTAATATAGCATATAATAGCTTCAGTACATAAGAAAGATAGAATGTCTCAGTCACTCAGCAAACTTTTTCACATAATTTGTCAAAAATAGCGCTCATTCACAATCTCATCTCAATAGAATCATGTACTTTATAACATTATAGCACTCACCTCAATGTTTTTCAACTGATGTATGTATGTTTGTCAAACTTTTTTTGTCTGTGTATCTGTATGTACTGGTACACCTTCAATGGGGGGTGACGGGGCAGACTTGAGCGCATGGATAGATGAGAGTTAGTGACCCGTGCTCAGGCTGCGGTGAATGTAACATGTGTGATGCAGATATTGACTGGGAATAAAAGTCCCCCCCCCCATGCATAAGACTTTACTTGTTTGAGATGTGGATGCTTAGACTGTTAAGCGTAAATGAAGCTGTGAAAAAAGACGCAAGCGACCAGTATCGAGGGGGTGGAGCTAGATGATGTAAAAGTACGTAATGTGGGTCATCCCTCTTGTCCACAAGGGAGGGGGTGAGGATCTTGAGCAGCTAGTAAAAGTTTTTTTTATCTCTCAAATTTGATAAGACATTGCAGGCAGGAACAGATTAATAATGAATTTGCTTAAAGGATCTCACATTTCAAATATTAATAGGTGTTTGTAGATTATTCTGCCCCAATGTAACTCATGTGTCTGCTATTGGTGCTAACATCTTACAGGCCTTATCTGCATCCATCAAATCTTTTTACAATGTTGTACTACCTTGAACTCGGCTACTCTTGTTCCAATTGTGTACCCTGGTTCAAAGGGGGGGGGGGGGAGAAGGCATAGGTGATCTAGGTATTGCAAATCAGCCATTTTTAAAAAATTTTTGCAACAAGGTTCTGATCTTTTTGAAATAGAATATCAGCCTGATTGTCTAGCATTGATGCAACAAGAAAATTTAAGTTTAAAAAAATAAAATTAAAAAAAATTAAGTTTTAAAAAGTTACTGAAGCCCTTGTTAACAATGCATATTTTGAGTTGTTTTTTATAGATGGTACCAGGGGTGATTGACGACTCCACACTGGATATGCAGTGGTCACACAACAAGATGTCCTAAAAGCAGAATGCCTCCGCATGTCGCAGTACAAGAAGCGGAACTGAAAGCACTCACGGAGGCGTGTAGAGTGGCCACAGGTAAGACGGCAAACATTTACACTGACTCCCGGTATGCATTTGGCATAGCTCATGATTACGGCCCAACATGGAAGGCCAGACAGTTTTTTACCTCAGCAAGGACAGCCAATTAAGAATGGTGCAGCGTTGCAGTCTCATGGAGACCCTACTTCTACCTGACAAAGTGGAAAGCTCACACCAATTCCTACACCGGAGAAGCAAGAGGCAACGCCATCACAGACCACACAGCAAAGGCAGCGGCCCTCAAGCCGTAGAAGAACAGAAGAAAAGAAGAATTTGACAATAACTTTGGACTTTGACTACATTTTGGACTTTGACTAACAACTTGGACTTTGACTAACAACTTGGACTTTGATAAAAACTTTGATATGTTAAAGACTTTACAGTTACAAGCCAGCAAGGAAGAAAAGGAAAAATGGACTAAAAAGGGACAGCGTATGGCGAACAGTCAACAGCACTTGCCTACCACAGTCCCTGTGCCCCATGATGGCCCAGCTGACGCACGAAAAGACGCACCTCTCAAAGCAGCAATGATGACGACGCTTGAAAAAGGACGGGTGGCTCCTTGGTTTTCTGTAGCTGCTGCATCATTTGTCCAATTTTGCATGATCTTTGCCGAACGAAACAGGGCAGAAGTAAAATTTGCCACATCACACTTGCCTAGACCACTCTACCCATTTCAGGGATTGCAAATTGGCTACACTCAGCTCCCACTTGTTGGGAAGTATGAATATGTGCTTGTTTTTGTTGATGTTTTTCAGGTTGGAGACCTACTCTGTTACCAAAGTAAATAAGCAGGTAACCGCACAGAAGCTCATGAATGAGGTAATCCGCAGATACGGGGTACCGAAAGTGATTGAGTCAAACAAAGGTACACACTTCACAGGTGAAATAATGCAACACATCATGTCTGTTTTGGGTATATTCCAGGCTTTTCACACACCCTACCATCCACGGAGTAGTGGGAAAGTAGATCCATGGGCGATGAAGGAAACGGGCAAATCTTGAATTGAGTGTCTCCCATTAGTTTTTCTTTTTCTCCGGAGGATGCATGCCACAGTATCAGAGTTTGGGGAATGATTTTCTTGTTAATTTTGTCATAGGTCCCTCCAAGGAATTGTCAATAATGCATTCTGCAGTCTCTGCTTTTCTCCCAGGTCCTACAGATGAGTGTCACAATCTGAAACCAGGTGACAGGGTCTAAAAGTTTGAGAGAGAAACCCTGTTTGAATGTCCCTACCAGATGTTGCTCACCACCCCAACTGCAGTCAAGCTCGAAGGAAAGCCCACTTGGATCCACACCTCGCACTGCAAAACGGCCTCGTATATCCTTTATATGCCATGTTGTGGTACAATTCCTCTAACACACACCTTTGACTACTGTACACTAGCCCCGTGTTTCAGGGATCAGAACAAATTAATACAATCAAATGTGCAATATGAGGCCTACACTGAGGGTGAGAATCCAACACCGCATCGTGCTAAGAGAGAAGTTGACGCTCCAGGTGGTAACTTTGATCCATATATATACATAGATGCAATCGGAGTGCCAAGGGGGGTGCAAGATGAATTTAATTCTAGAGATCAGGTTAAAGCGGGTTTTGAGTCCTTATTTGCTATTGTCACTGTTAATAATAATGTAGATTGGATGAATTATATCTATTACAATCAGCAAAGGTTTGTAATCTATACCAGGCATGCTTTACAAGGGTTAGCTGACCAGTTAGGGCCCACTGCATCCATGGCGTTCCAAAATAGAGTGGCCCTGGATATGATTTTAGCAGAAAAAGGTGGGGTATGTAATTTCCTGTATGTGTATTATCCCTTTGATAAAAGAGTATGAGTAAGGGACTGGACAATATGACACCAACATTTCCCTTGTTTGAAAAAGATGAAGAGCCAGTTCCGATAGTGCCAACCACGTACGTTACCAGAGAATGGAGAAATGTACTAGTACTGCGCCGCCCCGATCTCCTAAGATGAACTGTCAGTGGAATTCCCATTTGCCTAGGGATAGTGCAGAAGACCTTAGGTTCGAGCGAGGGCACACCCTGCGGGGTGTTAACTTGTACAGATAGAGGGTATGGATGCCCGGAAATAAGCCCAGGGAATCCATGGCCTCCTTCTGAGGTGAGGTAGGGATCCCCCCTCCTAGGAGTAGGGACTTACGGGCAGTGGAGAAACCCTGACGCAAGGGAGAGGCGACCGAGGAAGAGTGCAAGGTCTGGTGCTTGATCTCTGTATTAAGTTTTTAGGGGGGTTTGAGAAGGATACATATATATCCTTGTAGGTAGAAAAGAAAACACTGGAATATATACATTTATATAGATATAGTTATGTGCCTTTCTTTTTATATGCATACTAACTTTATTCTCATATGTACTAACTCTATGAAAAACTTAATACTTCGCCTTACATCAGATATTCCAAAAGTTTGCAAGGCTGAGAGAGATGTTTCCAGAAACTCAGAGATGATACAGAACGGAACACGAAGGCCACGTACTTGGCTGTTTTCCCAGAAGCGCCATATCAAGATAACGACTGTTCAACTACGTATATGACTTTCACTGTCTCAGGCCGGAAATCCGGACTTTCCATATATGGTTATGCGGTGAATTTGAGCCAATGAGCCCATCACCCATTCCTAGTGATGAGACCAAAGGGTATAAGATCCCATGTAATCTGTAATAAAGCGCACAGTCATGTCCCCGTGTGAGGAGCTATACCAGACCTCCGTGTGTGGTGTTTTCTTCTTTACCGCCGGCAGCGGGGCATTGGGGTGGGCCTGATTGGTGCTGTACGCAAGAAATTTCCCTGACACAGGGATTTAAGCCTTCTGCCCTCTGCAATCAATCAGAGGCAGGACGGGTTATCAGCTGTTAGTTACAGCTGATAACCCAGAGGAGAAGGCAGGAGAGGTTTTTAACTCTTTCTGCCTTTTCCTTCCCCAAGTACACAGTGTAACTTTCACTACGGGAGCCGCTGGGATTCCCTGCTATAGCAAAGCTGCAAGGTTGTACTAGACCAGTGTTTCTCAACTCCAGTCCTCAGGACCCCCCAACAGGTCATGTTTTCAGGATCTCCTATAGTAAGACCACCTGTGGCAATGTCTGAGGCACTGACAATAATTACATCACCTGTGCAATACTGAGGAAATCCTGAAAACCTGACCTGTTGGGGGGTCCTGAGGACTGGAGTTGAGAAACACTGTACTAGACCCTGACCAGCTCTGCAAGTGACTAATGTCACTACAGGGGTTGTTTTCCCCTGTAACTGGGGCTCCTATGGATGCCCCAGCTACAGCGGGAAAGTGTCAAATAAAAAAAAAACAAATGTGAATGCCCCTCAGAGGTCTTACATGATAGAGGAACCCGTTCCCATACTTTATTTTAGCATAAATATACGAATTTTAAAAAAAAATAATTAGAAATGTTAAAAAATCATTTTTTTAAAGCTTTTTACCCCCTATAAAACTAAAAAAAACTGAAAAAAAAGTCAGTGAAAAAGATATTTTTTAAAATCGCCCTATATGCTAAAGAAAAAAATAGGGCAGTTAAACCACCACATGGGTAAAATCCCTAAAAAGTGTCTGGTCCTTAAGGAACAAAACAGCCTGGTCCTTAAAGGGTTAATATATAATTTTATACAAAAAATGGGGATTCTGCTTTCCTGTTTCTTTTTGGGAGTAGGAAAGGGGAATCCCTACGACCGAATGGGTCTATCTCTGGACAGAACAGAACAGCGCTGGGCGGACTCCATTGATTACAACGGGGTCCGTCCGCTTTTCGCCTAGCTGCTGGGTTTTGTACGGAAGAAAAAGCACTGCATATGCTATTGTGACGTAATCTCTGACCAGAGGTTTCGACGCAAATGTGAAACAGATCTTACACCAGCATGGTCAATATCACTGTATATAGAAGATGTATATACTCCTCCCTGTATATAGTGATATGGACCTGGCTGGTATAACCTGAGTATCTCCTGTATATAATTATATATGTACAGCTAGTATAAGTTATACATCTCCTGTATATAGTGATGCTAGTATCAGTGTTTCTGGTGGCACAATGCGCCACTTATATAATATAGTGAAAGGGATTGGAGTTGGTCTCTGGTCCTAAACCAGCTGCGTGCTTACAAGACCTGTGATAATGTCACCACCATGTGATCAGTCATAGGGGCTTTGATAGTGAGATCATCACATGTGACTCACACAGTCACTCACAGACAGGCGGTTGTTAGTATTTTGATGGACCATGATGGTATAACCTGGGTATATACTGTATATGATTGCACAATATAAGGTTCATTCATACAGGCGTATTTCCCGTGCGTAACACACAGTGAATGTAGGAAGTGAAAGTCTATGGACTGTCATTCTTCCATTTACACCTGTGTTGGAACCGCGAGGGGATACTGCATATAAAACGAAGGAGAAATAAATCACAGCATTCACTATATCTCCCTGTTTTATATGGAGCCAGTGAACGGCTGCGTATTGAAACGCTGCCCGCTCGCAATGCCTGTTAATATGGAACCCCGCTCTGCACAAAGCTGAGAATTTGAAGAAAAAAAAAGTCACACTGTGCATGTCCGTGACGTCATAATCCCGGGCATGCGCAGTGCTTATCGCAGCCCGCACGCGATCTCTGCTGGCTCTTCCAAAACTCGCAGCATTGTACTCTTATGCCCTTACACACAATTAAAAAACTCATCAAAAACCTGCATGCGGTCTTTAAAAAAAACAAACGCATGTATTGTTTAAATCCACATGCGTTTTTTAATAGTGTAGGCAGTTTCTTAAAAATACATGCAGTTGTTTGGTGTGATGGGAATTGTGGTTCAAAAATGCTACAAAAAACATAAACACAGTCTAAGGGTGCATTCAGACGACCGTATATCAGCTGGGTTTTCACGCCCAGCCGATATACGGCGTCTCTCTCTGCAGGGGGAGAAGGCTGGAAGAGTCGGGAGTAGTGCTCTGAGCTCCCGCCCCCTCTGCACTATTTGCAATGAGAGGAGGTGGAACTGGGCGGGGCTAAATTCTGGGAATTAGCTCCGCCCTATCCCGCCTTTCATTGAAAATAGTGCAGGGGGGTGGAGAGGAGGCAGAGCCGATATACGGTCGTCTGAATGCTCCCTAAGGCTTTATTCACAACCAAGCCGCAGCTGCATCCCCCATTTTCTCGCCCATTAAGACGGCCAGGCTGTGGCGTTTATACGCCGCAGCCTGGAATACTGTCGGCCAGTGGGAGAGAGCTCAGCTCTGCTACACTCCCTTCCCTCCCCCTCTTTGCCCCTTGCTGGCAAGGAGAGAGGGCAGGAGCTTACCAGAGCTAGTCGTGCTAAACTCCCTCCCTCCCCCTTTGCCTGCCAGCAAAATTTTACACCAGGGCCCTTGATCTTTTAGCTACGCCCCTGGTTCTAATGGTAAGTCTCTGATCATATAACAGGAATGGGTGATGTCACTAATTACTGTAGCATGCCTAAGGCTGCATGAAAGGAGGCAGGGGCAGGGCTAAGTTCAGAAATTAGCCCTGCCCCCATCCCGCCTCTCCCCATTGCAAATAGTGCAGAGGGGCGGAGAGGAGGCAGAGAGGCGGCGGGAGCTCAGTTCCTGCTCCTGGCTCTTCCATCCTCCCCCCCCCCCCCTGCAGATTAGGACGACGTATATCGGCTCGGCGTGAAAACCGAGCCGATATACGTTCGTGTGAATGCAGCCTAAGTCCTACACAGTGTTAGGCACTCCAGCTGTAACCATCCCTGTCTAAGTAGTGGACCTATATATTTTGTAATTGTAGTCTCCTGATGAGGACCTTCACAACAGGGATAGTGTGGAGCCTTCCTTTTCAGCGTGATCACCCCATTTTGTGTGTACTAAACAGGGCACAATAGCCATTATGGAATAATAGGGAAAGATCTGATGGAGCCGATTCCCTCATTACACAGTTCCACAATTACCCTGGAACCTTTCTGGAGTCTTGGAAGTCATGGGTAAGCTGCTTTTTTGTCTACACTACATCAGTGGTAAGAAATGTATTTTCCTTTTCCATGGTTGTGCAGCTATTGTTGTTTATTTGTTTGTGCAACATGATACTGATTGAACAGTCTATGGTGTTGGTTGCATTTGTTGCTTATTTGTTCAGTTGCTTCCGACTCTTCGTGACCTCGTGGACCAGCCCACGCCAGAGCTTCCTGTCGGCTGTCGCCACCCCCAACCCCACCGAGGTCCAGTCCGTCACCTGAAGATGGATATCATCCATCCATCTTGCCCTTAGTTGGCTCCTCTTCTTTTTTGCCTTCCACTTTCCCCAACATCAGCATCTTCTCCAAGGTATCCTGTCTTCTCATTATGTTGCCAAAGTACTTCAGTTTTGCCTTTAATATCATTCCCTCCAGTGAGCAGTCTGGCTTTATTTCCTGAAGTATGGACTGGTTTGATCTTCTTGTGGTCCAAGGCACTCTCAGAATTTTCCTCCAACACCACAGTTCAAAGACGTCTATTTTCCTTCACTCGGCCTTCCTTATAGTCCAGCTCTCACATCCATAGGTTACTATGGGGAATACCATTGCTTTAACTATGCAGACCTTTGTTGTCAGTGTGATGTCTCTGCTCTTAACTATTTTATTGAGATTGGTCATTGCTCTCTTCCCAAGAAGTAAACGTCTTCTGATTTCCTGGCTGCAGTCTGCGTTGATTGCATACATTGGTGATAAACGCCATTATAGCATGTACAATTGACATTGGTAAATAAGGTAAATTTACAGTGTACGATCAGCCAATATTTTAAATTGATATAATGTCAGTTATGTTTTAATTCCTGACATTCCCCATAGTAGAGCTCAGATTGGTCTCCGACGAACATGGAGAGAGGTTCCATCAAGATATCACCCGTGGGAAAACGTTACAGTGGTATATGGAATGAGAACATGCTCCTGGGCTATTGTTGGACCCTTAAAGGGGTTGTCCCGCGCCGAAACGGGTTTTTTTTTTTTTCAACCCCCCCCCCGTTCGGCGCGAGACAACCCCGATGCAGGGACCTAAAGAAAGCTTACCGGAGCGCTTACCTGAATCCCCGCGCTCCGGTGACTTCTATACTTACCGGTGAAGATGGCCGCCGGAATCCTCTTCCTCCGTGGACCGCAGCTCTTCTGTGCGGTCCATTGCCGATTCCAGCCTCCTGATTGGCTGGAATCGGCACGTGACGGGGCGGAGCTACAGGGAGCCGGCATCCTGCACGAGAGGCTCCATTGAAGAAAGCAGAAGACCCAGACTGCGCAAGCGCGGCTAATTTGGCCATCAGAGGCCGAAAATTAGTCCGAAACCATGGAGACGAGGACGCCAGCAACGGAGCAGGTAAGTATAAAACTTTTTATAACTTCTGTATGGCTCATAATTAATGCACAATGTATATTACAAAGTGCATTAATATGGCCATACAGAAGTGTATAGACCCACTTGCTGCCGCGGGACAACCCCTTTAAGCAAGAGGCTATTGATAAAGGATATAAGAGAAATACAATGACTCAACAAATTTTTCATGTCCTTCATTGACCCCAAACTAGGGTAAGTCAGGGTCGCCCAAGGTTCCTGACGTGGGGTCATCCGCATCAGGGCAAGTGTTCCGCTTCTATGTAGAGTCTCCTTGCATGTTAGGGTCAGATTTCCCATTTACCCACTTTTGTGTTTCCCTATATACTATTTTGTGTTCATATTTGCACTCTGTGTGTATATTCGTCCTTTAAGGACATAATATTTAAGTCTGGCTTGCATGTAACAATAACCAACCTAAAAAAAACTACAAAGATTTCTCGAAAATTCTCAGCTACTATGGATCCTGTGGAAGTGCTTGTAAAACAACTTTTTTGTTCTTTCTTAAGGTCGTAGAGATCAAACAATCCCCACCATAATGCTATTGAAAGAAACAAGCAAATGGGTAGATTAAACAATGCCTTTATAGCACCATCTATTAGAAGGTAGTATTCCTGCAAGTCAATGTCTGGCCTTTTAACAGGCCTTGTAACAATACCTGGGAGTATAAGCCAGAGTCTTCTTCAGAAGGAAGAGATCGCCATGTACAGATAGTGACTATACAAAGACCAATATTACTATCCATACAGTGATAATTTTGTGGTAATTGACAGCTCCACATAGGAACCCTGCAGACTGTATCAGTGATTACACTACAGTTACCTCCACTGATCACTGGTGATATCCTCTCTGTCTGGAGTCATTAACTTTCCCTCTACATATAAGAATCTTAGTATCGGTATTAATAGGTAACAAGGGGCCGGTTTATTTAGGCCTGCCCGTTAGGTAAAAGCATAGTTTATTATAGTAGCGCCCTATGGGGAGTACAGCGCTGTACAGCACAAGGGCCTCAGCCATCTGGCTGAGTGTATGTGAGTTTTGTCGGGTTACCTATTGTTTGTGGTCACATGGGCCACAGTGCTTTAGTAAAATTCGGTATGCACCTGAACTGGTGTCAGACGTTTTCCTTGTCTGTGACTTCGCTGTATCCTGGGGAGCCCACCCCGGTACACGGCTTACAACTGTAATCATAAGGACTCATGATTGGCTCTAGGTTTAACATATGTTAACACCTTGAAGTGTGTTACTACTAAATACGCAATTTCTGTCGTGACAGGTCTAAGTTTGTTTTTGTGTGTTATTTTTGTGTACTAGTTTTAGGGGGGGGAAAAGTATATCGAGATTATATCTATACACATATCTGCCAATAGGCCAGTCATAATGTGTTCCAGAATTATAACTTGATCCAGACCTTGGACTCCAGAAATGTCAAGAATGACGAATTAACTGATGTAATGTGGAATGTATATCTCGATTGTTTAATAAAAACATTTTGCATTAATGCCCTGTAAAGTAAAAGCATTATACAATAAAGTATTACACATAAAAAACGATATTCTGCTCACCTTTTCAATCATTATCTTTTCCTTGTAAAGCTGACCTATACAAACTTTCATAGGAGTAGTTCCCATGATGCACTGCTCTCTTTCCTTCACAGCGTGTGCGCTCCTGCCGCCGCCGGTGACATGACTGGAAGACCGACGTCATTATGAGAGGCGCACGCTGTTATGGCGAGAGCGATATCTGGCTGTGAGTGACGGCCTAATATCACTCCCTCCATCCATGCGAGTCCCCTGGATGCGAGGCGTTTCATATGAGAATTGCCTCGCATCCCTGCGGGGAATCCCTCCATCTCACTGCTTTCTATCGGGCCAGCGACAGCAGCAGCGCGGCCCCATTAAAAGCAGTGGGAGAGCATCGCAATCTCCTGCTACACATGTGACAGCTGTAGCAGGAGATTCCTTCATCTCCCAGATATTTCCCCATATCACTGGACCCTGTGACATCATTGTCACAGTGTTCAGTGATGAGGGGACATGCTGTGGAGATGAAGTAATCTTCTGCTACAGCTGTCACAGCAAAAGCAAGAGATCGCGTTGCTCTCCAATTGAAAGTGATGATGAAAGATCGCAATCTCCTGCCACTGCTCTGACAGCTGTAGCAGGAGATTCTTTCATCTCCACAGCATGTTCCCTCATCACTGAACACTGGGACATCATTGTCACAGTGTTCAGTGATGAGGGTACATTTCGTGGAGATAAAGGAATCTCCTGTCAGAGCTGTCAAAGCAGTAGCAGGAGATTGAGATCTTTTATCATTACTTTCAATGGGAGAGCATCGCGATCTCCTGCTACTGCTGTGCTCTTCCATTGAAAGTAGTTAAAAGTAACCCCACATGCCCCCACATGGTGCTCCCACAGTGCCCCCACATGGTGCTCCCACAGTGCCCCCACACGATGCACCCACAGTGCCCCCACATGGTGCTCCCACAGTGCTTCTACAGTGCTCTCACATGGTGCTCCCACAGTGCCCCCACAGGGTGCTCCCGCAGTGCCCCCACATAGTGCTCACATGGTGCTCCCCCATAGTGCCCCCACATAACATATTGCCCCCCCCCCACATAATGCTACTCCATGGTGCTCCCACAATAGCTCCCATAGTGACCCCACATAGTGCTCCCACAAGGTGCTTCCACATGATGCCCCCACATAGTGCTCACATGGTGCCCCCACATAACATTGAGCCGCCACATGGTGCTTCCCCATAGTGAAACCACACAGTGCCCTCACATGGTGCCCACATACAGTGCCCCCACATAACATAGTGCCCACACATAGTGCCCACAGACAGTGCCCCCACATAACATAGTGCACATAACATAGTGCCCCCACATAACATAGTGCCCCCCATATGATGCCACCACAATAGTGACAGCAACAGCATCAGTGCCCCCATAATAGTAGCAAGAGCAATAGTCCCCCCATCAGTAGCAATAAGAGCAATAGTGACCCAACACGAGTAGCCCCAGCAGCATCAGCCCCCCACAAAAGCAGCCCCAGCAGCATCAGTGCCCCCACAATAGTATCTCCAGCAGCATCAGTGCCCCCACAATAGTATCAGCAACAACATCAGCGCCCCCACAATAGTAGCCACAGCATCATCAGTCCCCTCACAACAGTAGCAGCAAGAGCAATAATCCACCCCCAACAGTAGCAGTGAGAGCAATAGAGACCCCACAATAGCAGCCCCAGCAGCATTAGTGCCCCCACAATAGTAGCCCCAGCAGCATCAGTGCCCCCACAATAGTAGCCCCAGCAGCATCAGTGCCCCCACAATAGTATCAGCAACAACATCAGTGCCCTCACAATAGTAGCCCCAGCAGCATCAATGCCCCCACAATAGTAGCCCCAGCTGCATCAGTGCCCCCACAATAGTAGGAGCAAGAGCAATAGTCCCCCCAACAGTAGCAGTAAGAGCAATAGTAGCCCCAGCAGCATCAGTGCTCCCACAATAGCAGCCTCGCAACATAAGTGCCCCCACGATAGTAGCCCAGCAGCATCAGTGCCCCCTCAATAGTAGCCTCAGCAGCATCAGTGCACCTACAATAGTGACCCCTGCAGCATCAGTGCCCCCACAATAGTATCAGCAACAGCATCAGTGCCCCCACAATAGTAGCCCCAGCAGCATCAGTGCCCCCACAATAGTATCTCTAGCAGCATCAGTGCCCCCACAATAGTATCAGCAACAACATCAGCGCCCCCACAATAGTAGCCACGGCAGCATCAGTCCCCCCACAACAGTAGCAGCAAGAGCAATAATCCACCCCCAACAGTAGCAGTGAGAGCAATAGAGACCCCACAATAGTAGCCCCAGCAGCATCAGTGCCCCCACAATAGTAGCCCCAGCAGCATCAGTGCCCCCACAATAGTAGCCCCAGCAGCATCAGTGCCCCCACAATAGTATCAGCAACAACATCAGTGCCCCCACAATAGTAGCCCCAGCAGCATCAGTGCCCACACAAAAGTAGCAGAAACAGCATCAGTGCCCCCGCAATAGTAGCTCCAGCTGCATCAGTGCCCCCACAATAGTAGGAGCAAGAGCAATAGTCCCCCCAACAGTAGCAGTAAGAGCAATAGTAGCCCCAGCAGCATCAGTGCTCACACAATAGCAGCGCCCACAACATCAGTGCCTCCGCAATAGTAGCCCCAGCAGCATCGGTGCCACCACAATAGTATCAGCATCAACATCAGTGCCGCCACAATAGTAGCCCCAGCAGCATCAGTGCCCAGACAATAGTATCAGCAACAGCATCAGTGCCCCCACAATAGTAGCCCCAGCAGCATCAGTGCACCTACAATAGTGACCATAGCAGCATCAGTGCTCCCACAATAGCAGCCCCAGCAGCATTAGCGCCCCCACAATAGTAGCCCCAGCAGCATCAGTGCCCCCACAATAGTAGCCCCAGCAGCATCAGTGCCCCCACAATAGTATCAGCAACAACATCAGTGCCCTCACAATAGTAGCCCCAGCAGCATCAATGCCCCCACAATAGTAGCCCCAGCAGCATCAGTGCCCCCACAATAGTAGCAGAAACAGCATCGGTGCCCCCATAATAGTAGCCCCAGCTGCATCAGTGCCCCCACAATAGTAGGAGCAAGAGCAATAGTCCCCCCAACAGTAGCAGTAAGAGCAATAGTAGCCCCAGCAGCATCAGTGCTCACAAAATAGCAGCGCCCACAACATCAGTGCCCCCGCAATAGTAGCCCCAGCAGCATCGGTGCCACCACAATAGTATCAGCATCAACATCAGTGCCGCCACAATAGTAGCCCCAGCAGCATCAGTGCCCAGACAATAGTATCAGCAACAGCATCAGTGCCCCCACAATAGTAGCCCCAGCAGCATCAGTGCACCTACAATAGTAACCCCAGCAGCATCAGTGCCCCCACAATAGTATCAGCAACAGCATCAGTGCCACCACAATAGCAGCCCCAGCTGCATCAGTGCCCCCACAATATTAGCAGCAAGAGCAATAGTCCCCCCCCCAACTGTAAGAACAATAGTGCTCACACAATTGAAGCCCCAGCAGCATCAGTACACCCACAATAGTAGCCCCAGCAGCATCAGTGCCCCCACAATGGTAGCAGCAACAGCATCAGTGCCCCCATGATAGTAGCCCCAGCTACATCAGTGCCCTCACAATAGTAGCAGCAAGAGCAATAGTACCCCAACAGTAGCAGTAAGAGCAATTGTGCCCCCCACAATAGTAGCACCAGCAGCATCAGTGCCCCCACAATTGTAGCCCCAGCAGTAATAGTGACTCCCAATAGTTGCCCCAGTGGTAATAGTGACCCCCAATAATAGCCCCAGCGGTAATAGTAACCCCCAATAACTGCCCCAGTGTTAATAGTGACCCCAAATAGTTGCTCCAGCTGTAATAGTGACCGCCGATAGTTGCCCCAGCAGTAATAATGACCCCCAATAGTTGCCCCAGTGGTAATAGTGACCCCCAATAATAGCCCTAGCGGTAATAGTAACCCCCAATAATTGCCCCAGTGTTAATAGTGACCCCAAATAGTTGATCCAGCTGTAATAGTGACCCTCAATAGTTGCTCAAGCGGTAATAGTGACCCTTAATAGTTGCGGAGGGGGGCACTCCTGTAGGTAAGTATATATCTTCTGTATGGCTCATTTACAAAGCACAACGTATATTACAAAGTGCTTTGTAATAGCCATACAGTCATGGCGGGACAAACCCTTTTAAGAAGGAGAATAGGCTCATTTTGTATTCGTTCAAACAGCTCCTAAGCGAAGGGAGGGGGTCAGAACCCACTATAGCCCCATTTACTCTGATAGATAATCGCTCAAAAGTCGCTCAAACGATAGTGTAAGTGACAGTTTTGAGCAATCATCTTTGCATACTTTATAGTAGCTAATTAGCTATTGTAGAATATGCAAGTGGAGCGGGACACAGCCGCGGCCACTAATAGAACAATACAGCTGTTTTGCATAAACAGACAGCTGTATTCTTCTCCGCTCTGACTGCCAGTGTCTTCACTGTGAATTCACAGCAGGACACAGGCACAGAGAATCTTATCAGTGTAGCACGCTGATAACAGATGATTGCTCAATTCTAGCAAGCTAAATTCCGTGATCAGCGGCTCATGCACAAAAACTGCACGATGTCCCTGCATTTAGACAGAACGAGAATCGCTCAGAAGACGGCTTTGAGCGATTTTTAAGCGATTCTCGTTGTGTCTAAAAGGGCCTGATCTGAGGACATTCCTAAGCCAGGAAAGGATATGTGGGAGTATGAGCCTGCATCTACATACCAGTGTACAACATGAACAAGTTAACCATTTAGATGCTAGTTATTCACTAAAAAGGTAGATATACGAATATATATATACATACACTCACACGTGTTTGCCTAGGCTGATGTAAGAGACATACATATACTATAGAATACAAAGATTATTACTATAACACTGTCAAGTTGGAAGAGGTTGGTCAACACAATTATCCCTTAGGAGAGAGTCATATACCAACATAGGGGTTGCCCTGGTAAGTTCCAAAAAATATGGTGTTCTTGACTGGATGCACATTCCACACCAATTAACTGTTATGTTCTCTTCTCAGTAGAATTTTTTCTCTTTTTGTATGCTAGTGAATTTGAGTTCAAGTTTGCAAATCTACCAGTTTGCTGTTTTTAATGTTTTGCAACAACAGGAATATCTGATTCTTGATATTGCCAGTTAAAAAATGGTAGGACAAAATGTTTTGTAAGACTCTTTAATGCTACGTCGTTGTATGCTGTTCCTGTTTAACAACTGTGTTAAATAAAACAAATTTTTAAAAATATAGGCGTCACTAAGAAGCTGTAAGCCTGTATGGTGCACTGCACGTATTTGTACAAGCCTTATCTCTGTGCAAGTCAAACCAATTTGACCGTTAGTATGTATGTGAATGAGTGATTCTCATGCCCCCCTCTGTGCCATCCTCATAGCTCCGCCCCTTGGCGACTTCATAACAGGTCCTAACACACTGAGAATACAACTAAGCCGTTATTATGTCAGACACAACTCAGCGAACTACCGCCACCACAGAGATCCGATGGGTTAAAGGAGCTGTGGTGACATCACTGCTGTGGGAGGAGCCATTCTAGAGTTTGGTAGTGCTGTATACTGTATAAGCCAACAGAAATTACCAGAACCTGTAATGACGTCATCGTCATGTGGTCACCTGTGTGGGTAGAGTCAGGAATCCCATGATCGGAGGCTCATCACTGTATCCAGGAGCTGTGTGTGTGTCGTGTGCAGTTAGCATAAATGTAGTAGAGCTGCGAGTGGCTGTTTGTCTAATATGCTGTGCGTGTAATGTGTATAGTCAGCATGCATGTATGTCATGTAGCAGAGCTGTGTTTGTAACCATGCACATGTCATGTAGCACAGCTGTGTTTGTGACGCGCATGTCATGTAGTGGAGCAGTTTGCAACATGCGCTTGTACTGTGCACAGCTGAGTCTGTCATGCGCATGTCATGTAGCAGAGCTGAATTTATAACATTCACATGTCATGTAGCACAGCTGTGTCTGTCACGCGCATATAATGTAGCAGAGCTGTGTTTGTACCATGTGCATGTCATGTCTGTCAGGTGCATGTCATGTAACAAAGCTGTGTCTGTGACGTGCATGTCATGTAGCAGAGCTGTTTCTGTGCCACGCATGTCACGTAGCAGAGCTGTGTCTGTCAGGCGCATAGCATGTAGCAAAGTTGTGTCTGTAATGGGCATGTCATGTAGCAAAGCTGTGTCTGTCAGGCACATGGCATGTAGCACAGCTGTGTGTGTCTGTTACACACCTATTTACCACAGCTATGTGTGTGACGTGCATGCAGCAAAGCTGTGCGGCGCATTGCGCCACCAGAAACACTGGTCCTATAATTTCCTAATAATTACAAGTGTAATACTAAGCAGGAAGCCCACAGTGTGTGAGTGATTCATCAGTATTTTGCATCTGCTTCCAACCCCTATATAACATTTTACTTTTCTGCATGCTGCTGGAAACGGGTGTTTGTGCCTGCTAATGTGTCTTTGTATCCGTAAGTATGACCAGTTTCAGTGATTTTTGCAACTGTAAGGCCGCCTGCACACGAGCGTTCCGGATTCCGCTAGCGGATTTTCACGCGCGTATGGTACCTAAATGTGCTTGCGGATAGGTGCGGATGCGTGAAAAATCACGCGCGGATATACGCGGATGTGTTGCGGAAAAAAACGCGCCGAAAAACCAGCAGACACCCCTTATCGTAAACCCAACCCCTCGATAACTGCCCATTCCTTGGAAAACAGCTTTAAAACCAACACCTAGACTCCGTTTTGTCCCTCTTGCTTGTGCGAGCACCGTTAAATTATTCTGGCAACATGCTTTCACCTGGTGAGCAGATGTCTTTGTGGGCATGGTTGATCCATGTAACTTTTTTCGGGCGCTTCTCCAGCGTGACTTTATTTCAGTCACTGCAAAAAAATTCACAAGAGGAATTCATTACTACAGATTTTGCATTCTTACATCCTGCATTGGCAAGAAATACTACCTATCTCCCTCTACAAATTTGCCTATGAAGCTCTGTGCTGTGTGTTGGGACGCCTCCTACCATGCCTACTTCCTGTAGTCATAGCAACCAGTGACTCCATCTGCAGCTGCACTGCGGATGTACTGCGTGAAAAAACGCACCCATTCACTTGTATTGGAGGCTTCACGCGCAGAATCCGACCCAAATTAGAACAGGTCGCAGATTTTTTTTTCACGCGCGTGAAAAAACGCGATACAAATCCGTCCGTCTGGGGACAACTGCGGATCCTCATAGGAGTATATTGGCTGCGGTCTGGGGCAGATAATGTGCCTAAAATAACGCGCTGGAAATTCCGTTCGTGTGCAGGCACCCTAACTGTACTCGGGGGTTGTAATCATATTGATTTTATTATTCAGCATAGCCTGGAAACTGTTTCAGAGATTTAAAAAAATTATGCAAAAGCAAGATTCAGGCAGAATGACAAATCTATAGTGCATGGACTGTCTTCTCTCTAAAAAAGTAATGCCACCCAAACTACACAGTTCTTCAAATGCATCTCAAGTCTGCCCACTAGGACCAACCTTTCTTGCCTTGAGAGCTGCATTCAACTCTGAGAAATGGTCATGAGTAAAGATGAGCAAGCACGAACAGATCATGAAGAGATCTCTCCCCCCCCCCCCCCCCTGCTCCCCCGAGCCTGCTTGGACGAGAATGCAGTTACTCGAGAAGAGCGATGCTCGCTTGAGTAGCTGCCTTATCCAAGCGTGCTCGCTCATCTCTAGTCATGAGCCATATTCAATGAGAAGAAATCGTAGAAGCCACATAGCCCATAAAAACAAGGAACAATTAAAAAAAGATGCTAAATAATAAGGTAATGAAGTACTTGAAAGCATCAAACTTGACAGTTCAGTGTGGAACTTGAATGTTTTCTAAGTTGTATTTATAGACAGTCATACATGTGCAGTCACCCAAGCATTCATCTGTGAAACTCAAAGTGACCACAAGGAATGGTTCAAAGGGAGAACTAAGGATGGCAAGGCAAAGGATCAGACATCACAGAGGGAAGACGGTTCACAAGTCCCAGAATGGGTATCATTGTTCTACAGTATGCTTAAAGGGGTTTTCCAGGGAGAATACTACTGATGACCTATCCTAGGGATAGGTCATCCATAGTTGATCGGCTGGGGTCCGTCGCTCAGGTCCCCGACCAATCAGCTGAGTGGGCGCATGCTGTCAGTACCGCAAATACAAAGAGGTCGGAGTGGAAGTCTCTACCCCGATTGGCTGCAGTGGTCAGGTGACTTCTGGTGACATCATCTTACAGAAAAAGATGGAAAAGACAGCAGGGTTGCAGAGAAGGCGTAAATACTGTTCTTTTTGTTATTTTGGAGCTATAGCAACAATGTTGCCTGGTAACTAGACAACCCCTTTAAGCATGATAACGGCATCTGCCAGAAATATTGCTAAATTTAAAACTTCATATTGGTGTTATGTCCAACGCAGATAGATTTTGTTGCATATATCACACAGATTTTGTATGGAATTTGTTGCGGATTTCCCCACTTCATTTGAAGAGGTATAATCCAAAATATAAACTGACATGTTGTGGATGTAAAATTCCAACTGCAGGTTAATTTACGCTGCAGATTTTTTACGCGGCATGTGAATAAGATTTCTTGAAATCTCACTCACTTTGTTGCTACTGTAGTAAGCTGCATATCTTCCAAAAACAAGCCCGCGTTGGAAAATATGCACTGTATACATTAAGGCGTTGTTTTAGTGCAGTGCAGGTGCGTAAAAATATTGCGCTTATACTGAGCTAAAAATCGCGTGGACAGGCAATTTTTTATGCGCAAAAGACCCGAGCGTGAAAATCACCCATTCACTGGAGCAGCTGCACTAAAAAAAAGTGCAGATGCACCAGGAGGAGAGAAATCCAGAGGCTGCTGGATTTCCCCATAGCAAGGAGAGAGAGCCGGGGCTATGGGGGATTAACCCATAGCCCCGATTTGTCTCTCCCTGCTATTGATTAATCCCCCACAGCTCCACTCTCTCTCTCTCTCTCTCCTTGCTCTGGAGATATCCCCACAGCACATAAATAGTGGGAGGGGCTATATGGCTTCCCACATGGATTCCCCATAGCAAAGAGAGAGGGGCAGCACTAGAGGGCAGATCCCTCTAGCCCCGCCCTCTCCTCCCACGCTCTCAGGGAAGCCCTGTAACCCTGCCCCCCTCTCTCTACCCGCTATAGGGAAATCTCTTGGAGAGAGAGGCAGACGGTGTCCTCTACTGCTCCCCAGTTTACAGCGGGACATTTAAAACCTGCTGCCCAGAAGCACTTTTGAAATGTCCAGCTGTAAATTCCTGTTAGTCCCCGCGGGGATTAAGGGGAACAGTTGGGGCTTCTCCAAATTCCCCGTGGGGACTAACAGGAGTTTATAGCGGGAGATTTAAAATGTGCTTCTAGACATAAATCCTCCTAATAAGATTTGTAATCTCATTTTCTTGTGCATTATTTTCCATACACTCCAGCTCTCATAAGAGTCTATGGAGACTCCTTCCTGCGCATCACGCATCAAAGATAAGTCAGGTCCTATCTTTTCTCACACCACAGACCTTAGATGCGAGCTTTGTCCAATCTTTGATTAGTGCGAGAATTTAGCGCGTCTAAAATGCCTTCATGTGAACACTTCAGTAGGAAACCATTGGTTCTCATAGAAGCGCTTTTTTCATGAGCCTCTAATGCGCGAAAACTGCACTCGTGTGTATGAGGCCTTAGGCCTCCCTCATGCATGCGTTGCGGCACGTTTTAAATTGTGGCAATTTGCAGTGATTTTACTTTTGCTTTTGGCTGCAGGGAGCTGCGGCCGACAGCAAAGTTTAGCATACCTCATCATTGAAGAGGTGCGCTAAACGGGCAAAATAAAACAGACTCTGCTCGAAAATCGAGCGTCTGTCTGAGAGGCTCCACTGAAAGCAATGGGAGCGTTATACCACGATTAGCGTGGCGCTGAAACGTCTGTGTGAGGGAGGCCTTAGTGTGAACACATCCATAAGGTATGTTCACACATAGTGGATTTGGTGTGAATTGTTTGCAATGGTAAGATTGAACCAAAGTCTGCATTAAACTTGGATTTTGATGCACATCTGCAGCAAACTTCACACGTTCAATTGATAGGATGAAGCCTGCTGTGGATCTACATCAAAATCTGTATCAAATGGAGAGGATTTTGAAGAATAAACAAACCACACATTTCTCTAATAAATGTGCGTGAAAGTGGTCTTGAGGTCGCCTCCAGACGGGCGACTTTATTGCGCGATTTTGTCCCAATACAACAGTGCTACAAGCCGCATGTATGTGAAGCCCATGCTTTCCTATGGGTTCTTCCATATGAGCAATGCTTTGTAGCCTGCGACACTGCAAGACTAAGTGACCAACCATACGTGTTTTCAGGCTTTAATCTACATGGCCGTAAAAACATGCCAGCCCTGTAGATTAAAGCCGCGAGGTCTGTGAACGTGACAGCTCCCTGCTATCGAAGGTAGCCGATATCCTGGAGCTGTCATGAAGGGCGCGGTGTGCGACCCCTGCTAACACATTCGCCATTGTCCAGCGGTTGGATAATGGCAAAAACATAAAAGTTAAATAAAATTCTATCTTCCCTCACGAATCGGATCTGACCTTTCAGCTTACCTAGAAAAGTTATAATCGGGCTGCTGGCGTAGTACCTCTATTAACCCTTTCAGCTTGCCTAGCTAACATACGAGTACACTTAGTTCCTCTATGGACATACTCCAGATCTACTTCAGCCTCCTTCATATTAAAGTGCCTTTGTCTTTTTTTGAGCGCATATATGTTAATAAAGTATACAATTTATTATTTTGTGTTTGGGAGCGTATAACCATTAGGCTATTCTCTTGTCTCTGGCAATTTTCTTAGCAAGACGTAAAATGTCAGGCCCATGTGCAGAAGGCTGGAGAGCCAGGGAAATTTAAAATCTCCCTGCTTGCAAAGGTAGCCGAGTGCAGGGAGATGTCACCCGAGGCCGCGGTATGTGGTCCCCGGTCACGTGATAGCAGTTATCCATTGTGGTAACGGCGATCGTGTGACCAGGGGGAGCGGTGTGCGACCCCTGGTCACATGTTCGCTGCTACCATAATGGATAACGACGATCATGTAAAGTAAAAAAAAAGTTTAAAATCAGTTATAAAAGTTAAAGTTTCACCTCCCCTCACGTATATCCATGAGGGAAGATGAAATTATGTACCTAAGGTCCCCGGATATGTCCTGCAACGGGATGTTTATCCATGGACCTTAGCCAGACTTCTTTGCATGTGTCCGCCACTTTGTGGAAAAGCCGGGGATTCCTGGAAGTGATGATGTGGCCCCACAGAGCCCTGGTCTCAGGATCATTGAGTCTGTCTGGGATCACATGAAGAGATAGAAGGATTTGAGCAGGCCTGAAGATCTGTGGTTATTCTAATAGATGCTTAGCACAACCTCCCCGCCGAGTTCCTTCAAAATCTGTGTGCAAATGTACCTAGAAGAGTTAATGCTGTTTTGAAGGCAAAGGTGCTCACACCAGATATTGATTTGATTCCGGTTTTTCTTTTGCTCATTCACTTAGAAGTTTGTTATTTGGCAGAAATAAACTACGGTATTAACATCTTCTGGTTTTGAAAGAAGTTTTACTGTGCAGCACAGTGTCCACACCTGCCGAAAACTTTTGCAAGTATATGTATACCCATGTGTTTGTATTATTTATTATGATACTGTGTGTTATTCTTCAGTAGGTTTTTAAGACCGTTCACACATAAGGCCGGACGTATTTAAACTGCATATTACATAATATGCGCTACATCGCGGCAATGGAAATACACTGATTTTCACTGTTGCACTCAAACTAGCGTTTTTTCATTGCGTATGATACATGAGTTAAAGAGAACGCAGCATGTTCTATTTTACCAAATATTACGCAGGATAGAGCCTATTGTTCTCTGTGGATGCGTACAAAACGCTGTACACACACAATCACATTGTGTATATGCGGGGCTTATACACATCGCTAGGCAAGAGCGGGAAATTAAAAAACAAAATGAAACCAGGAGGACCGCATGACGGCGTGCGTGAGATATACTGTCATGCGCAGGCAGGAATCGCTGCCCGGCGCGAGTCTACGCTGCGATAGAACTCTGCCTTATATATTCAGCATTTTACCACATGCTCATGTTCGTCTGAGCTAATACTATGCATTCTACTTGTAGCCATAAATATATATATATATATATAGTGTGTGTGACCCTCCCTCCGTTCTGTACATAGCTGCTCCAGCGGCTAGGGATGTAGTTACTACGCCCCCCACCGTACAGGTCAGGGTTATATGACAAGGACAGCAGCCGTGTCCACACTGTAAACTTGCCAGCCATATTCCAGCTGGAGGACGCTACGAGGCCGCGGCACCTCCAATTGCTTTGTTCTTCAGTGCTGCACGTCGCGTCGCTACAAAAGGATGCTGGGATACGTAGTCCCTCAATCATTATCACGCTCATCAGCTACTGTGTTTAGGAACCACAACTCCCAGGGTGCAGCGCGGGGATGCGCATGCGTGCTTCCTTCTAACTGGACAGTAAAGCTAAGGGAAGGAAAAAAAAGAATGTAAGAAATGAGGAGGTCAGTGTGCCGGGGACGGTGCAGACCGTGAGAGGGAGACCCCAGGCTGCCGCATGTACATAGCGGAGGGCTCTGCGGTGGGTACAGTACACGGCCAGCGGCACCGCAGCAGCTTCTCTGTCTCTGCTGTAGGTAAGGCACAGCGGGGGGTGTAGTAGTATAGTAGGGGGTCACACATTACATTTCACCTATTGTTGTACCTTCCTATCGTCAGCCCGCACACTGATGAGGTGTTGAACGTCAAAGCTTCTCATCAGAGTCTGAGGGGCTGGCATAATCCGCGGGGGCGGGGCCTATTCTCAAAGGGGTGGGATTGGGCAGAAGTTTGTGGTTAGGATTTGCAGTTTATCAGTTTAATATATATCAGTCTCTCTTATACAGATGATTAGATATAATATTATAGGTATTTTTTTTAATTGACTTTAGGTTTTTTCTTAAAGTATATGATTTTAACTAGTTTGATATATCTGTATTTTACCTATAGATTATAAGCAATGATAGCTGCTAAATTTTCAGGTATTTTTAAGCTTCAGCTGCTTGACTAGAAACTATTACCCTGCCCATAACGTCTAGGCACCGCAGTGACCATATATAATATGACAGTACTATAATTGTATGACCATTAGGGGCATGCTTGCCACATTGTATCTCTAAGCATTCTGTCCATATAATGCCAGACACACCAGTAATGGAATACGATCAGCCATCATGCTTATAAAATAGTGTATAGCTTTCTAGAAATTGCTGCCATTATTTATGGTAAACTTGTACTTTTATTGTTGCCGTGTACCTAAAATACCAAATAACAACTCCTGAAGACAGAGGGGCAGATTTAATAATACTGTCTAAACGTTAGACAATGCAAAACTCAGACAATGCACACATCCGTTTTTTTTACCATGATTACCATGCTGTTTTCAACGTCGCAGTAATCGCAGTAGAAGAGTCACAATGATTTCAATGGAGCCTCGTGGACCTGTGCGTTTTCTAACGTCGCGGTTTTCGAACGCTGTCTGCTCTATTTGACCGCGGTTAACGCACCTCATCACCCAGCAAAATGATGGGATGCGTTAAAACCCGCTGTCCAAGGCAGTAACCTGTGTACAAAAATGGCAGTAAAATCGCGGCATTTTGCTGACAGCATGTGAGAGTGGCCTTAGACTAGGTGGTCTTAAAATACAACAGCTTATCATAGTGACTCATGCTAGATGATAAATACAGATAGTCCCCGACTTGTGAACGTTCGAGTTACGAACTTCGCAAGTTGCGAACAATCTGTCCTGCACAGTATGATGTAATGCTACGGCATTACATCATACTGTGCAGGCACCGGACAGGCCTGTCCGCTCAGATCGCGGGACGCTGTGTGGTTGCTAGGCAGCCGGGGGCCTTCTGAAAGGCCCTAGGACTGCCTATGCAGAGCGCCTATCAAGCCGTGCGCCTGATAGGCACTCTGCATAGGCAGCCCTGGAGCCTTTCAGAAGGCCGCCGGCTGCCTAGCAACCACACAGCGTCCCGCGGTCTTATCGTGGGACGCTGTACGGGTCCCCTGAATGTCAGGTGCCAGCTGTTCTTACAGCAGACACCCGGCGGTAGCAGTTTCGACGAGCCCCGTGCTGCCCGTCGGAACAGTTAACACTTTAAATACCGCTGTCAGCGGTATTTAAAGTGTTAACAGTTCCGTCGAGCGGAGCGGCTTGTCAGAACTGCAGCCGCCGGGTGTCCGCTATAAGAACAGCCGGCACCCGACGTTGTATGGAGCGGGAACCACCCGCGATCCCCTCCATACAGACATTTGTTCGGACCTATGAACAAATGTACATGCGAACAGGCTACTGGAACAGAACCTGTTTGTAAGTAGGGGACCATCTGTATGTTGAATTTTAAGACTGACTAGTCTTACTTTAGACTACCTTTTAGTTGGCTTAGTTTATGGCAAAAAATTGCACCAGGTTTTGGTGCAATTTTTTTGCATATTTTTTGCAACATTTTTGGCCACACCCCCTTTTCCACAAATGAGCGCTCCTTTTTTTGGAGACAACAAAAAAAAGTGCCTATGTGTATGCTCACACATTACGGAAATGGGGCGGAATTTCTACTGTGGAAAATCCGCATCAGCAGCAAAAGTGACATCCAAATCCCCACCAGACATCACCCCTTCAGATAAGGCCTCCTGCACACGGGCAGATTTGCATTGTAAAATCCGGAGCGGGATTCCGCAGCAAATCCAGCCCATAACATGCTATGGCAAAATACGATTTCCTGCCCACTAGCGGAAATTGATTACGATTTTCCGTTTGCGAGTGAGAAAACGCGGCATGCTATGATTTTGTGTGGGATACACACGGCCAGCTTCCATCAAAGTCAATGGAAGCCGTCTGTCCTGCGGCACTTCCGCAATGAGCACTGCGGAAGTATCGCAGAATATGTGTCATTGCAGAGCGCCGGCGCCTACTGCGCATGCGCATCTTTCAGCAGACGCTGGACAGGTAGGCAGGGGTCACCAGCCGGGTACCAGGTCGAAGGAGGCCTAAAAGGTTGAAATCAGCTGTTCTGCAGTAATAATTGCATCAAAATCCATAGTAAATTCAGCGAATTTTGACAGGGCAATTTGGTCCGTATTCATATCAAAATCCGCAGCTCAAGATGCAAGCCCAATGCCAAAAAAGTTGGGGTGCTGTGTAAAATGAAAAGAAGAATGCAATGATTTGGGAAATCTCATACAACAATATTTTATTCACAGTGGAGGATAGAACATATCAGCAGGTGAAAGTGAGACATTTTTCCATTTAATTTAACCCATTAAGGACCAAGCTCTGTAAATTGATGGCACTTGGTCCTGGGCTTTAGGCTGTATCCGCATGGGCTACAAAACATTGCTACAAAATCATTGCTGCAATGTGAAGCCCATGGTTTCCAATGGGTTCTTTCACATGAGCGATGTTTTGTAGCCCGTGTGGATGCAGCCTTAATACCAGACGATAGTAAAAATACGGCGGGGGATTAAAACCCCTGTCACTGCAATCAATCAGAAGCAGATTAGATTGTCAGTTGTTAGTCACAGCTGAGAACCCGAAGGAGAAGGCAGTCTCCATGTTACCGCAGGTGTGTACAGTAAGCCTGCAGTGAGAACATGGGCCCCCATTTTCCGGATTAGTGGGGGTCTCAGCAATGAGACCTCCACCAGTCAGACTTTTATCATCTATCCTAAGGATAGATGATAAGTCTATTTTGGTACAACTCCAATTAAAAAGACTGTGTCACCATCTTTATGCTGCCTTATCTGAGGACAGCATAGACTAGTGACAGAGTCCCTGAGTGCAGCAGGGGGGGGGTCACTTACTTTGTTAGCTGCAGTGCTTTTCATAAAATCAATGTTCATCTGCTGTAGCATAACACAGCATATAGTTTGCGCTACCTTGTGCTTGTGCTATATAGTCCAGGATATTCATAAGTTGCAGTGCGTACAGATGTAGCAATCGTTAACCTGACTGGTGCATTGTTATGACTCCATTCACAGCGTTGTAGTACATTGTAGATCATAAAGTGTTAAATGTTAAGTTAACATTTCCCACATCTGTAGTATAGAGGAATCCTGCGAATCATCTGCAGGAGGACGTAGGCAATTGGAGATGATGAATGTCCCAGGCTATAAGCTTCAGCACAAAGACTCTGCAGCTACCAAACCAAGTGACACCCACCAAGCCGAAAAATTAAAGTTACATCTGTGCAGCCATTCTCAAGTAGAAAAGAGTTTGTCGATTGGGACCCTTGCTTTAACATGCATGGCCGGCTATAGTATATTGTGTAATCTCAATGTTGCATTTTTTTATTCTTAACAGGGAAATGGCTGACTTTACATCACCCATATTGTCCATGCACAGCGAAACACTGGAAAGCAAGGAGGCAGTTCAACATTTCCTCTCTTCCCTGGAGTCAATGGTAAAATATGTTGCATGTTGTATTTCAGAAAAAATAGATTTCCTGTCCCAGACTGGTAAAGCGTGTAAAAGGAGCTTTTACCTGGAAGCCTTAATAACGCAGAGCTGTTGGGTGCAGAATAGCTTAATATACGTGTCCCTCTCCTCTGATTAATATACGTTTTTCATCAGAAAGTGAAAGTTCATCTATTAGGGTGGTTATTTGCCATCTGGTTAAGCATTGATAGAGTATTGTACAGATGCCCTAACCAAATGGAAACTGCACCCATAATGGTCTTATGACCCTTAGGCCTCCTGCACTCAGGCAACACGGCATTGCCGCGAGAAAATCGCAGCGATATCGCATCGCTGGTCCGTGCAATATAGCTGTGTCTTCTTGCGGCAATACAGCGATTTTTGTAGCGATACAAAGTCGCATGTAACGCTACAAAGTTGCGCTACTTTCAGCACCACATGCGATGATTTTCGGGGGAGGGCTTGAAATATGAGCCCTACCCCGAAAAAATAAGCTGGAGCTGAAGAAAAGAAAAAAAAAGGTATACATAACCTCTCCCGTGCTGTCCTGGCGCCGCCGCAGCTTCTCCCCGGGTCCCGACACTGTTTCTCTTCTTCATCTTCTGGCCGGGGATTGAAAAATCCCCGCCTCCTGGAAGCGCTGGCTGTGAATGGCTGTCGCTTAGCCAATCACAGCCAGTGCTCAATGAATGGCTGTGATTGAACAATTGTATGTGTTTTTTTTTTTTTCTTTTTTCTGCAGCTAGGACTTAGATTTGGCATTGACAATAGGATTTCCTACTGTTAAAGTTGCATTGCACCGCACGAAAATCGTGTTTTTGTGCGATGCAACAGAGAGGAAGGCTCCATAGAGAAACATGGGCTACAAAACCTCACGAGTTGCGGGATATCGCCAGACCTGCGAGGTTTTTGTGTGGGGTTGTCGCATGCTACAAAACATCGCATGTGTGAAGTAACCCATAGGAAAGCATTGGCTTTACATACATGCGATTTGTAGAATTGTAGCAACGCGATAAAATGGCAGGACTTTGTCGCCTGTGTGAAGGAGGCCTTAAAGCCACACCTCGCAGCAGCATGAACGCCGGAGTGGTATTGCGTTCTAACTGGAAGTGCTGGCTGGAACACCAAAGGGACATCGAACTGCATACTGGACTCACATACAGACATAAAATAGAACTGTCAAACGGCCAACACGCTCACCAAACATCCCCTCACACATAAGCAGATGGAATTGCTGTAATAAGTATGAGGTATTTGTTCGTTAATTGGCCAAATCACTTCAAGGGTCCTCGTTGTCTCGCGGTACCTTCTCTAAAGAGACCTCATCCCCCAGAACCTTCAAGCAGGGCGATTGCCCCGACAAGGGTGGCCCCGCACTGGAACCTAAGGGCCTCACTAGCCCAGAGATGACTACACACTAGTCACTAGGGCTACACACTAGGGGTACCATGCAAAACAGAACACACAGAGAACAGGACTATCCACACCTAATTTCTGGCCACCTGTACAGACACTGGACAAAACACTGTTCACACACATAATACATACACAGTCCTGCAGGACAAATAAACGCTAGAGTGAAGGGATACCAGCTTCTTCTTGCAGAGGGACTGGTATATATATGCAGTAGACCCGTGGGGATTGGCTGGCAGGAGGAACTCCACACCCAGCCAGCTCAATTAACCCTCACCTGTGAAGCTGTGCTCATGGAAACCTGTATAACCACAGGTCCCAGAATCACACACCTGTCCTCAGAGCTGTGTGCAGGAGGCTGTAGAGCAATAAAAGAAGACCAGAGTTGCCCAAGAGCAACTAAAGGCCTATTGGTTATGACCCCCACCAAAGTTAAAAATGAAAACACTTAGGAGAATATTTAAAATTGCAGGACTTTTGCAGCTCACATAGACTAAAGCATTCATGGATCATAGATCATGCCAATATAATATGGTATTGGGTAGTTGCCAAACTAACTCTTGTCATGCTATAGCGTGCACGGATTGAATGCCGGACACAATCCCCCATGTATACACATGCTTTGCCTAACTAGGTGCCATCAGGGGAAAGAATGGGCTATAAAAAGAGCATCGCAGCAATGACAGCTCTTAAATGGCATATAGCCGGGACAAGCGATCCGATAGCCAATGGGATCACATACATAGTTTCACGCAATAAGGAGACATTTTCTGTGCTTACCACTATTGGTGGACTGCCCAGTCCACCAATTGAAATTACTCCACTAATTGAGTAGTGCCGGCACATGTCCGATAGACATTGGGTGTATCAGGTAACATTGTTACATTGCACGAGTACCAGTTCAGGCCAGACATTCACAATGAAGAAAAAACTATACTTAGAAATAATCAAGAATACGAAGACTTCTCTGTATATATAGGGATAAGTGAAGTGTCTTCCAGACAGTCAGATACAGTATCAAACACCAGATCAATACTAATAACGGTGCTTATACTGGGGTGTTGGCTCTGGTTCTTTGATATGTGTCGTTGTAATTCTTGTACAGTTTTACCCACGAATACCTTCGGACAGGGGCATTTTACAGTAAAATTGGCGTTGTACTTTCGAATAAAGAATAAAAGATAAAACTTTCCCAGGGACTGGCTGCTGTCTAAACGTTTGCTTTTCATCTTTTTGGAATCCCATTGAAATCAATGAGAAAAAAGACGGATCCATTTTTTTTCGTTATATTTCAGTTTCTCGCGTCAAAAACAGAGCAGAGACGGGAACCCTGAACTGAGACCTAACGCAGGTGTAAAAGCAGCCTAACTGCAGATTTTAATATGGAGTTGTGACCGATTTAACCCCGTAAGGACCAGGCTGTTTCGTACCAATCACTTTTTAGAGATTTCACTCATGTGGTGGTTTTACTGCCCTATTTTTTTTTTTTGTTTTGTTGCGCTTTTTTCCCTGTTACATGTAAGGCTATTTTTTACATCTTTTTGTCACTGAGGTTTTTTGCGTTTTTTTTTTTGTTTTATTAGGAGTAAAATGTTAAAAAAATGTTTTTTTTAACATTTATAGTTGTTTTTTTTAAATTTGAATATTTATGCTAAAATAAAGTATGGCAATGGATTCCTCATTTTGTTTAGGACAATAATTTTAGATATATTATATGTATAGTTTTGGATTACATGGCGCATATGGCAACGGTTTTGGTTGGCGTCATCTATGAGTCATTTTCTTTCTTATGTATATATTTTTATTTTATTCTGTAATTTTTTAAACTTATTTTTGTAACTATTTTTTTAACATCTATGACCCCCATGATGTCATATAAAACCCCTGGGGGTCATTACATGATTTTTTTTTTAATTTTATTTTATTTTACACTTTTTCACTGTAGCTGGGGCATCCATATTAGCCTCAATTAGTATTGTAGTGACAATAGTAACTGGCAGAGCTAATAAGGCTCTGCTGCAACCCTGCAGCTCTGCTGGGACGGGGAACACCCAGCGTTTACGTGATCGCCAGCTCGCGTAGTGAAAGTAATACTTCCACTTTTACATTGTGCTCATTGAGCGCGATGTCCCCGGGAAAGGAAAGAATGTTTCTCTCTTGTCCTCTAGGTTCTCAGCTGTGAACCTGACCTGCTCCTGCTTGATTGCAGAAGCAGAGGGTTTAATCCCGCGCTGTATTTTTGCTATCGGCAGGGATTAAAGCCCAGAATCAAGCACCGTATATTTACTGCGCTTGATTCTTAAGGGGTTAAGGTACTTTCAATTCCGTATCAAAATCCATGGGTAGCCCTGCAGATTTTTGACCAGAATTTACTGTGTGTTGCAGTGTATCTTGTGGGCTAATTCTACTCTTTTGAAAGGCCCCTTGTAGTATTTCATGCAACATTATATTACAGTATTAATGGCTCCATAATACAATAACTAATAGTTGCCTCCATATTAAATTGAAGGCATACAGAGGTTTGTCAGGTATTTTGTACACTATTGACACAAATTAAGATCTGTAAGGCCTCGTTCAGAGAAACGTGGTTTACACGCTGCTACAGCAGCGTGCAAATCACGATTCTATAGCAACCAATAGGTTGCTATGGAAACGCTCACACAGAGCTTTTTTTAGCAGCACAGAATCTGTCGACTCGCCTGTCAGCTCCGTACTGCGGCGTTGTCCATAGTGCTGACCACAGGCTCCTATGGGAGCCGCGGCAGCACTCTGCTCACAGCACAGACATGTGAACGGGCTGCTCTGCGGAGCATGAAGCAGCTCGTTCACCGCAGAATTCCAGCATGTCAGCAGCATGGTTTACATGCTGCTGTAGCAGTGTGTAGATCACGCTCATGTGAACGAGGCTTAAGGAAAGCAAAGTTACATACAGTCAAATACTTGATATACTCTACATTGAAGTATTTTTCCTACTGTGGATATATGTACAACATAAGAAAATTCTATTGTTGATGTTTCTGTGTCGGTAACATTTTCTATACTTTTCCACTTATAATGTGAATCTTGGTATTTTTATCTGTAGTGCAAGCAGTTTGCCAAGGTGAAAGCAGAAGTAGCATGCATTGCTGTATATGATTCAGAAGTTTTGATAGTTGGTAGCAGAAGAGGAAAAGCCTTCTTTGATTCTAGGAAGGATCTCCAGAAAGATTTCATACAGTATTGTGAGTATTTTGGAACTTTAAATGTGGTTGGATGGAGATTTCAATGACATTAGTGCTTAATAATGTAAAGAAATGTATTGAATTTTCAATAGAACAAACAAAGTGAAGTCAAAATATGAGCTTCATCGTATTAAAGAGGACCTGTCATTTCCTCGGGCTAGTGGGGCCAGTTGCAAGGCTTTGCTTTGAGTCTGTCAATTGGGCAGTCTACACTGCTCAATGTCAATTAAATTTAATGTCATCCATTGAGAATGAGTGACAGAGAATGCACACTTGACAGATGCAAAGCGTCAGGAGCCAAATCTAACATAGTTCGATGTGGAAAAACTGCAATACAGTCAGCAGGACCACAGTTGCATAGCTACGCAGCGGTCCTGCTAACCTGAGGACATAGCGGCTCTTCTTTACAAAGCTAGATAACCTGGGTAACCATAGATACTTCAGAAGTACGGTGTTATGATTATGCTGTGCTTCACATTGTAACGAAAAGTCAAACCATGTTACAATAGAAGAGGGAGTATGAAAACAATAAGAAAAAAAAGAGAAAGAAGAAAAAAAGGGAGGGGGAATGTATGAAACAAGTCACGGGACAATCCTATACGGGAGACCATAATCCTGCAAATAAGGGAAAGGGAATAATACCTCCACAGTGTCACCTATTGAAAGGCAGCATTCCTTTAAGCCAAAGTTAGACTCTTTATACAAGCCTTGTAACAATGACTGGGAATTAAAAGCAAAGTCAGATTCCATTTACAAACAGCTGTTTCAGGGTATTTGCCCTTCATCAGTGTATAGTAAGAGTCTGGCTTTGCTAGTGAGAGGCCTAAGAATGGGGTCTTTTTTCTTTAGGGAGAGCACCTATACGGCGCTCTCCCTAAGGAGTGAGGATAGCGTTTCTGACCATAATCATGACACCCATAGGTTGGTTAACTGTAGTTGTAGCAAATTGCACTTGAAGGGACAAACCCTAAAGCAGTTGGCTGGGTACCTGGAAACTATATGTTTTAATCACACAAGGATCCTGTTCCAGCACATAAGGACTTTGTAAGCTGATTCTATAGTGTTGATGTTAATAATGGTAAATATAAGCCGCATTTTTTGCATCATCCTCACGTACAAGTCAAATCTGACTTCAATATATTTGGTTAACTATGAGTAGTATGATGATGATGGGTAACACTGTACAATGAGGAATAGGTAATCGAGGGAACAGTCCAGGGATGCACATACGTTGGAAGGAAAATACATGAGCCAGTACTTGATTTGCATATATCTGTAGAAAGTTGGATTAGACATTTATTTTTCAGTGCCTCAAGTGAAAGGAGGCCTGAAGAGGAGAAGAGCTGATGGAGCTTCATAAGGCTTTTCAAAATTTCTTGTTTGCTGTACTAATCTAATGCATATTGTATAAATTGAGTATTGCTTGTCTTTGGGTTTCTTGCAGGTAATTTGGATGAAAATTGCATTTCAGAACCCGTAATGAAGACACTTAGATTAGCAACAAACTGTGCAGAGACTGAATTACTTCGAAAATGTGTTGAAGATCTGTTCTGTTGTTGCTATGGTACAATGCATTTTATTGTGCTCATTAACATAATCTATCTTATGTATATTTTTAACTGCAACTCCATTTAGCTTAACCCTTGTTCTTAATTTCCTTATAATATCGGAAATTAAAAAATACTGTTATTTTTACAGAGAACAGTCATGTAGTTGTTATTGGCCTATTTGTATTCTTCAATATCCAAGTTGGTGAGAAGTGACTGACAAATTCTGGTCAAGGCACTCTCTTAACCCCTTCGGTGGCAGGTTTATTATTACCATGTCATGCCTCACAGGGCCGATTTTTTTTTTTTTTAAATGAGTCAACAATGCAAGTAAAAACCCCGGAAGATTTCAGATGACAGCTCAGTGCTCTGCACATTTCAGCACTAGCGCTGTCCACGGAAATCTGGGATTTAACTGCATGGTCAGTGCAGCAAGCCCTGGAGATTTTCCGGGCGTGCCACTAAAGGGGTTAAAGGAGTTTTTCCATCTTAGCTTTTCCTGGCTAAGATGAGTAACTTGCAGCTGGTTTTCCTACCAACTCGCCAGGTGTTGCAGAAATAGCCAAGGCAGAAGGCTTAGTTTCCTTAATTCTCATTCAAGTGCAAGGGAGTCACAAAAACAGCGTAGCACAGCATGCTATACTGATTTTGTAACTTGTGGTACACTGAAACAGTGTAGCACGCGATGCTGCGCTGTTTCCATAACACTCTTTCACTTCAATGGTAGTTATTGAAATGGCGTAAGGGCATTGCTTCAGCTGTTTCCCCAACATCAGCCGCAGGTTACTCATCTCAGCCAGGAAACCCTGAAATGTAACAACCGCTTTAAGGCTTTCATACATATCAGTGTTTAGTTGTGGCCAGACAACTTCCATATGCGTATGAGGGCCTCTCTCCATCTTACCTTGACTTATGATGCTGGGGAAAAGAAGGATCCGGTGCACTGAACTTCAGTGTCACTTCCTTTTTCCTTATGCCTGGAGATAAGCCACCACCAAAACTGTCTGGCTGTAGCTTACCACTTTGCCTATGTAAAACACATGAATGCTCAACAGAGCTGAGTGTTCATGTGTATAGTGGAACCAGGGAATATAGCTGTCGGCTGAACAAACCTATATGGACACCTTTGCCCTTCTTTTGATTGTACACTTTAGCAAGCATTCCGTTAAAATAGTTTTTCTTATTATTGACTAAACTATCTTTATCATATAATCTACACTCTTTTTGAAAAAAAAAATCAGGCGCCTAGAAGGAGTTGTTGTTCTGCTGCAAAACCCAGCATGCAGTTACATATCAGGCAGATATACAAATGATTTAGAGTTGTGGTGATTAGATGAACAATCTTGTCACCGCAGGCTCTAAAAGTGTTTCCACCCTTGGCTTTTAAAATTTCTCAGAGGCTACTTGTGTGTAATGGACCTCTTTTTCTGCATGTGTAGAGCTTGTTGACCACTAGACGACTCTACGATGCAATTGAAGAGATTTCACACAGTTACCATAGCTTCAGAGGAGGCACATTATTGGAATCCGCAAAGCTGTCTGGTTGTATAGACGAATTGCCCGCCACCTGGGCCGTTCTAACCAGACTGTCAGGAGATGTTGTGACCAATGGATGCATGAGGAAATGCACATAAGACAACCAGGCTTAGGACGCCCACGACAGACCATCAGTAGAGAAGATCGTCTGACAAGCATGAGCAACTCCAACTGTTTTGTTGTCCGCCATCCAGAGAGAGACGCACCATTGTTACAGGCCCCTGAGTGTGTCAGAACCATTTCCCAGGCGCCTGCCTGAAGCACATTTAGTCTAACAGCGCCCATTACAAGTACTGCCTTTTACACCCCCACACACCCCCACCATCTCTCATACGGGAGTCGGTCACCCCTAGTAGTGGTATAAGGGACAATGACAGCTCAGTGATATGTTCAGGACATCCTGCAGCCACATGTGTTCCTCTCATGGCGGCTTCCACGAGGCATTTCCCAGCAGGATAATGCCCGGCAACATACAGCTAGGGTGTCACAGGAATGCTTCCACAACATTGCCAGACTTCTTTGGCTGCCCGTTCATCAGACGTATCGCCAATAGAACATGTATGGGACCATCTCGGACGCCAACTCGACAGCCTATCAGTGTGCAGGATCTAGAGGCTCAGTTACAGCAAATGTTGGCCTATATGCTGCACATGTATTTTTCCATGTCCTCCTGTATCACATCTTACGTCCAAGCTAGAGGCAGTACAACGGGGTACTAAAGCCTCCATGCCCACCTGTATCACATCTTGCATCCAAGCGAGACGCAGTACAACAGGGTACTAGAGCCTCCATGCCCGCCCGTATCACATCTTACATCCAAGCTAGAGGCGGCCCAACATGGTATTAGAGCCTCCCTTCAAGGGGGCAGTTTTGGACAATAAATTATCCTTTTGCTCTGATACTGTAATCACTTACTTATATCAATGTTACAATCACACAGAAAGTTTCCTCTGATTCCAACAACTCCTTCTAGGTGCTTGATTTTTTTTTTCATTTTTGATAACTAGTGTAATCATATTCATTGCTGTTTTGTTACAAGAAATTGTGTCTTTCATTATAGATTTTCTGGTAAAAGGTTTGACAGGTCAATGGGGAGCAGCACGTAGCATGTGGTGCATATTGGCTCTCCAGTTAACACTTACATGCACTAACTTACCTATTTATTGCATTTGTTCATTTGTTTTAATTTTCCTATGTAATTTATGATCATTTCTGTATTGATTGCAGCCCTGTGCTTACATAGTAACATAGTAACATAGTATGTAAGGCTGAATGAAGACAATGTCCATCTAGTCCAGCCTGTCTATCCTCCTGTGTTGATCCAGTCTCCTGAGGTTCTGGGCTTAGGGAATAAGGAACCAGTGCTTTATAGCGAAGAGCTCCAACCTGTGATTTACTGCTAAAAACTGCATTGGCAAAATGACTGCCTTGTCTGATGCAATAGCTCCTGCTGTTCTATGCAAATGTTGCCTTTTTCTTCTTGAGAGTGTCCCTGTAGGACCGTCTGCTGCTATTAAATGGGTTGTCCAGAATAAGAAAAAAAGGTCTGCTATTTTCCAAATACAGCACCACACTTCGCTTTGTATAGTATTTCTGTTCAACCTTCATAACCTTCATTGGGGATAAACTGCAGAACCGTACACATCTCTTGGACATAGATAACATGTGCATGTTATCACTACCACCAATCAGACACTCATCCCCTTAACCTGTAGACAGAGGATTAAGCCCCATTTACACGCAAAGATAATCACTCAAAATTAATACAAAAGATAGGGAGAATGACAGTTTGAGTGATCATTTTGCATAAGCTGCTAATGGGCACTAATGCCCATTAGTAGCTTATTAGCTTCATTTGCATGTAAATGAGTCTCCCTTCACTGTCTGCAGAGAACAGCAGGTGGTCTGTTATCTGCATACAGCCCCTTTGTTCTACCTTGGGATTGCTGCTGAAAACAATGTTATCAGCGCTCCCATGGAGAATCATAGGTGCGGTCCCTGCTAATCAACATAAAATCATCATTCGGTCGAAAAGCTAATGATGGTAGCATTTACATGCAACAATTATCGCTCAAAGAACATCGTTTGAGCGAATTTTGAGAGGTAATCGTCCCGTGTAAATGGGGCTTAAGGTTTAAAAATTGGGACAACTCTTTTAAATGAAATAAATGTGGAGGCCTACAGTTACCACTAGGAGGATTACACTGCACATACATTTGTATGTCAATAAAAGTTGTATAGATACGTATGTGGTCAGTTTGTGTACTGATTCCCCGCAATAAAGAAAAATGTGGAACATTTGAACAGTCACACATATAGTTGTTTATATATGCATTCTAGTCATATGTTGTTCGTTCTTTTTTTTTTTTTTTTTTTTTAAATCAGGTAAAGCATTAGGAAAACCAACTCCAGTACCTGTTCCCTATGATCAGATGGTTAGAGACCCCACTGCTGTCATGCTTTGTGGCCTCCCTAATGATGTAGCAATTAAAAATCCATCAAAATATGACATTCACACTATGCAGCAGATTTTGGATAACAAGTCCAGCATATCTTTTACTATAAATAGGTAAGCACTTCTTGTCTTACTGCTACTAATGAGCAAAAAAAGGTTGGCAAATTACAATACTCACTATACACTAATAATACACTAAAATATCTGTAAAGGAATCTGGTCAAAATGGCGTGGATATTGCCGTTACTGTATCTTCTGTATAACTCCCCAGTGATTTGGCATTGCAACGATTTTTCTGTAAAATAAATGGTATTTCCCAGGACTTAATTTTGGGTAAAAAACAAGCCCGTATTAAACTTGAAGCACTACAATTAGCAAAGGTGGATGGCACATCTGCTGTCCCAAACCCTAGTTGATATTCTCTGGTATCCCAGATGTTATGTTTTAAGGGATGGGATTCTGAAGAAATGAGTGCTATTGCCTCTAGCTTTTTAACACATTTCTTGGGTATTGATCGCTTATTTGAAGCCTCAAAGGCCAATATATGTAAATGTAATCCAGTCCCGTTCCCTACGGTATTTCCTAGGCAGAAAATGCCAAGTGCTTTTAAGATGCTTTCCTAAAATGCTATGTGAACAGAGCCTAACAAAGGCTAAATGTATTCAACTTTGATCCTGACCATGTCTAATCACTGTGATTATAGGGAACAGCCTAAGCCTGTGCAGTGCTAACAAATATATTTGATATTTATTGAAATTTTTTTATTTTTTTTCCCTCAGGCCCTTTTTTGATATGAAAGACTCAAGAAGTAAGTGCTTGACTGGAAACTGACGGGAACTTCTTTCTTTCTTTAATCCCCATATTCCTTGTGCTGTGATTTCCATGACCGTAATTTTTTGTGACCTCAGTTTATATTAATATCAATAAGCCATCAGAATTTGAGTAATTTGCTTGTAATCTGTTGTAGATGAAGGAGATACTACAGAAACAGAAAGCTTTTCATCCAAGAGGTACTTCTAACTTCATTAAAGATTATTGTGTATCTTGTAATACTGAAACAAAATACTTTTCATTGCTTATTTAGCTTTTTGGTTTTGACCCCTTCTCATAATCAATTCTCTCTACATCACCCCCAATGGACCCCTGCGACCATAGTATACAGAACTGCTTGATCAAGAGATCGCATGGTAAAGCCCCCTAGTGGAGCTAAAAAAATGTTTCATAAAATGTTTATAAGTATTAAACTATAGACAGAAAGGGGCAAATTATTAAAGGGGTTGTCTGCTTTCTACTGCTTTTTAAAGATTTTAATTTATTTAGCTATAGAATAGGAAATCATACAATTTTTTATATATTGGTATATAAAATTCTGCTCATATCCCTTTTCTTGTATCAATACAGTGGTCCCTATCTGCTCATGGACTGGGCTGTCCATAGAAATGGCTGTCAGTCATCTGACCCACTAAACATGTCATGTGACCTCTGGTGTTCAACCCACTGATCAGGTATCTAATAGGTTAAGTGCTCAAAAAAAAAAACTACACAACTGTCTCCAGGTGATGTTGTCATGTTACTGTTAATGAAGTCAGCTGAAATAAACACCACAAAGCGAAAAGAAGGAGAAGAATATAAGAGCTGCCTCTCCAAAGATACTGATAGACATGATATGCTCACATACTACTATTCATCTATCAGATACTTGATCAGTGAGAGTTGAACAGCAGAGGTCACATGATATGTCTGCTGAGTCACATGACTAATGGCCATTATTATGGACAGTCTAGCCCATGGACTATACCATTCTACTGTGCAGATAGGGATTACTGCACTGGTATACGAAAGTGATATGAACAGAATTTTAACTACATATAGATTAGAAAATTGTATGATTTCCTGTTCTATAACTAAATAAATTAAAAATTGTAAATAGCAGTAAAAAGCGGGCAACCCCTATAAAAAGTACACGTTATTTGCAATGCCCATAATGACCCTAACAAAGTTATTATGGTCCTTAGCCTACACAGCGAACGGCAAGAAAAAAAAAACTGTCAGAGTTGTTTTTTAATTATCGTGGCTTAAAAATTGAAACTAAAATGAATGCTTGACAACATGAACTCAACCCACAAAAATAGCCGACACAACTCTGTCGATAGAAAAATAAATAAGTTATGGCTCTCAGAATCTAAAAAAACAAGAAGGAAAAGTAAAGTGTTTTTAATGTACAGAACTAGTAAAGCATTATTCCAAACTATATAGATTTGGAATTGTACACATTTGCAGAATAAAGTTATGTGCTTTATACCTGGCATTGAACACCGTAAAAGTAAAGCGCCAGAAACATAATTGTTGGGGGTTTTTTTGTTTTTTTTTCTTAGTCCACTCTCATAAAAATGTAATAAAACATTTTTCAATGTATGTGCCCCAAAATCGTGCTATAAAGGGAACTCGTCAGGCCCTATGAGCACCATAAACTAAGATTATGGGTTCATGGACAGGGGTCACTGAAGATGAAGGTGTGCTTTTCCTTTTCATTCACTGGCCACCCAGTTCCTTCACTAGCCATCTTGAAAGCTGGGCCTTGGGCCATGCATCAGACTTATATCTGCATCCAGAGCTTGCGCACACACGTTATTGGTGTTTTCACATCACACTTTCTCGTTGAAAAGTCAATTATATTTTGATTTTGGACCTCATTATAGTCAATAGGGGCTGTTCAGTGTCGTCCGGTCCAGCATTTGCCGGACCCAGAACTCCAAGCTTTCTGTTGTTCTGCTCCAAGGATGGAACCAAACAATGGTAACAAATAATGGTAGTATAAACCTAGCCTAAGAAAAGGTATGTGAGCAGAATTTTAAATACATGTATATTAGAAAATTGTATGATTTCCTGTTCTATAACTAAATAAAAATGGTAGAAGGTGGACACCACTTTAAGCTTTTAGAGTGGCTGAGTTGAATCCCATTGAGGTGCTGTGGCAAGACCTAAAACGGGCAGTTTATGCTCAAAACCCCTCTTAATATAGCTAAATAAAACAATTCTGCAAAGGTAGAATGGCCAGATGGATATAGACTTCACATGGATATAGATTTTGACTAAAAAAATTATTTATTTATTATTCTTCAATAAATGAAATCATTAAAAGCTGCATTTTATGTTTATTTCCCTTATCCCTATTTATTTTTAACACTTTTTAATTATGGGACTACACTTAGACTGGGTTCACATGGGGCGGATTTGCTGCGGTTTACCGTTGCATATTCGCATGACGGCAAAACTTTTGCGTTTGCAGTGCAAATGTGGTTGGGCATAAAGCTGTTCTCACAGGACGGAATTTTCTGCACTGACGCAGCTGCGGCACAGTTTTTGAAGACACAGCATGTTAATTCTTTAGACTTTTACGCAGCGCTTTTTTGTCCATAGACCTCCATGGATGCAGCAGAATCCGCACTAAAATACGCTTGAAAAGTAAAAAGTGCTGCGGGAAAAAAAGCAACCAAAATCCGCAAGACAGAAATATCCTTTAAAGTGCTTTTGCTGCAGTAGCAGTTCTGTGGCAAAACCTCAACTGAAAAACCGCTGCAAAATGGCGGCCCCGTGTAAACCCATCCATATAACTGTATAGTAATGGTATATTTCTATATGCCATTATTGCTATGTCTGTATACAGTATAATAATATGCACAGGCAATTTCTAAAGCATACTTAAAGTTAGGCCGCCTGCACATAAGCGGAATTTCCGCTGCTGGAAGCCTGCATAGGATTGCGTTAACTGCGATTTGGCTGCGCGAAATATCGCGCGGCAAACAAATCGCGGCATGCTCTTTTTCTGCGAGCCCCGCACAGAAATGTCACTCACCCGCTGCCGGCTCCGGTCTGCGCATGCGCCGGCTGCCCGGCAGGCCGGCATATCAAACAGCCGGCGGGCGCGGGTGAGTACGCGCTGGTCCCTGCAGGCGTTCGGGTCGGGTCCTGCGGCGAGAATACTCGCCGCCGGATCTGACCCGCCCGTCTGCAGGCCGCCATACTCTCCCATCCAGTCTTCAGATCATGTGAGGAAACCCATCTCTGTGCAGGACGGAAAGGTTGGTGAGGCAACTATATCATGTCCTACAAGTTTTTTGTTTTTTTTTAAAACAAATATTTTATTAATTTTCACAGTGGAAATAAAGTACATTATAAACAAGCATAGAGAATGTGCAACAACTTTTATGCACAGGTCCTAATAAATAGAACAGTACATGTGCACAAATATAAAGGATGCCATATGTTCCCTCGACATCCTGACCGCCAGGATAGAGTTGCCAAGTAAGTTTCATAAACTGGAAACTCGCTAGATATCGTGTGTTTGTTTCTCCATGTCTCATCTGAAGCTCAGACTGGAGAGTGAAATTGGAGTCTGAGTAAAGTCAACATTGGTCAGAACGTTGAAGTTTAATGAACATGGTGGACTATTTTCTTTACTCTCTGCTCATATATTAATGGCTCAAACTGGATTAGATGAATATTCATCACTTTCCTACAGTTATCCATGTTTAAAAGATACCAAAACGAACATTATTTTACGCCTCTGCTAACTTACATGGAATATACTTATTATGTAAAAGTTTCATGATTGCTAATTATCTTTAAAACACATTAAGACATTGATGAAGAATCTTTTCTGAAACTTTTTTTTTTTTGTTTTGTCACATTAAAGCTACTATCCAGTCCAAGTGAAAGCAGAACCAGGTGATGATTCTGGTATGTTACCTTCATATAACCTTTCCTCTTACATCATCAAATGATTAGATGTCATTGATTTGCTTAGATCACATCTTTGTAGAAGGTCTGAACCGTTGCTGACGTATGCAGGTTGTGCAGGAGCTTCCAGTCACAGATGGACATAACTGATCCTCTTTAACATTGGAACAATATTTTAACAGATGAACATTTTATGACTCCTTTCTCCCATCATTTTTTTCTGTACAGTTCTGTATTGATAGCTATAAATACAGTTATGTACAAATGTAGCAATCATGAATATGACTTACAGATTATGATAACTGGATTTACTATATTATAGTACATCGTAGTTAAATGATCATTGACTCTTCAAACAACGTGATATCCAATGTGATAAATAGCAAAAGCGCAATTTACTTTGTTTACCTAAAATTAGTTTTTTTGTGCTGAAAAAACACTATAAAGTGCTAGCCACTTGGGGGCTCCCTTCCTTTAAATTTGCTGTCCACTGCCTGTTATCAGGTGATGCCCATCTCTAGTAACAGACTAGAAATGAAGGAGTGTGATTAGTAATGCTGCCCATAAAAGTTTACTGAGAGGAGGGCAGGGGTGAAGGGGAGCGGGGTGGGGTGGAGAGAGACTCATAGAGACATGCCTGGAACTAATAGTAAGTGATTGTTTACTGTCTTGTAGCTACTGACATCACATCTCTACTTTCCTACATAATTATGTTGTGTCTGCATGTGTGTGTTACAGTATGTTAGGGAGCAGAATCTCCAGTTCCCTGTTCACAGTGTTTTAAAAGCTCTTCCCTCCAGTTTTAGAAAACTGAAAATCAGAGATACACCCTGAAGAAGGAAAAATGGTGATACATGTAAAATACAAGTCCTATAATGGGCAGAAACAGTATTATTCCTCATGTGCAAGCATGACTGTTTGTTTATTCCAAAAAGTCATCTGAAAAGTTAATTAAATTTTAACTTGTCAAAACACATTAAAGTACCAGAATTTAAAGTTATCCTACATCCTCAGGATAGGAGATAAGTTTCAGATCAGTGGGGTCCACCGCTAGGACCTCCACCAGTCCCAAGAACAGGTGTCCATAGTGTCCAATAAATCAATCAAGCAGTGGTTACACATGAGCGCCCCTGGAGATATCCAAGTTTAAGTGATTAGCTAGCTCTGGTAGCCCATTGAAATGAATGGAGCAGCGGTGCCAGGGACCAGGTCCCCACCAATCTGAAAGTTATTCACTATCCAAAGCATGGGGATAACTTTTAATTTTGGTACAGACTCTGTAAATGTTGGAGTTAAGGTTTGCTATATCTGTATTACTTTAAGTGTGCTTTCAAACCTATTACTGTGGTCAGATGTTTGATGTAAGTGCATAGAAAACTATGAAGCACACTATAAAAAGTGAGTTTTTTGGGGGCTTTTTTTGTTGCGTTTTTACACTTTTGTTCTTTTTTTCCAAAATGCAGCCTTCTGTAGGTGTGGCCTTTTTTCAGGCTTTTTTATAGGATAAAAATGGAGTGTGAAAAAATGTCAAAAATATGTTTACAACCAAAATGTCATCTAAATAACATGAAAATTACTGTGTTTTTCCAAGGCCAAACAGCCACAAAAAAGGTATCTGAAGGAAACCTATTTTGAAAAGAACAAACAATTGGGTAGCAGGTTTTTTTTTAGCAAAAACAAGAAAATTGTATTATAAAGCAATGAGAAATATAAAAGAAGGATTCATTTATACTTTTTCATGATGGATCCACGTCTTGCTTGTCTCAGAAAGACTGCATCAAAAACTATAGTGCTGTTCACTAAAACTGCTGTGTGTGTGAAACAACCCTAAGAGAAAAATCATGTATGTTTGTAATAGGAGAAAGTTCATTTGAGTCAACAACGGTGACAATAAAACAAGAGGCTGATGACCAGGATTACTATCAATTCAGATTCCAAGGTAATCATGTTTAAGTTTCTCCATATATTTTTTCATGTACAGAAGTATCAAAGTTTAACTTGACAAATAGCGAGTTAAAGGGCACCTAGCACCAGGTTCATTCTGCCTGAAGCACGGACAGCATGAACCTGGAAAAGGTATGCGCAATGCCCTTGTGTATGTGTCACGGTCCTTTTACATGGAACGATTGTTATCGTTCACTCGCTGGCCATACTTGCGCTGAACAATTATTGTGTGGATTTGCACAATCCAACAACTTTTTGAATATTGAACCATAATTTGCTAACCTATCATTCGTCGTTCATTTCATGCAGACATAAAAATCATTGTTCAGTCGTTCACAAGTTGTTCCGTGTAAATGCAATCGTACAGATGTTCCCATTTACTAGCACAGTTCCCTCAAAGACCAAGCCAATGCCAAAAAAATGTAAACCATTATCTGCGTGTGTAAACTTACTAAATTTTAAAGCAAACATCTGTGTCATGTTTTGTTCGTTTCGATCCATGTTAAAGGACTCTCGGCTGAAACGCAGTAGCGTTTCAGAATAAACAGACTTAGAATGGCCGAATGGCCGCTCCGGTAATTTTTATTTTTTTAATATTCATTCACTATGTAGCTATCCTGGTTATATATAATATATATCTCACTTAGTCTTATCTTGTTAGTTAGTTCTTTCTTTATGAATCTCCTAGCCTTTTTTTCCTCAGATTGTCATGTGATCTCTGTTCTGACCAGATCAGATCTACTTGGGGATGGTATTCATTTTCTAGTCAAATTGCTTATCTAATCACTCCTATATGCTGTTAAACCCCTCAGATGCTGCAGTTTATGCGGATCAAGTCATCAATGTGGTTTTGCAGAATTTTTTTTTAAAAACCTACATATATCTATGCATCATTTGTATAGTAAGATCCGAGGGTAGTCAGGAGATATGGAAACAGCCAAGCAGGCTGTGATGTTTCCATAATCCCAATAGAGGTACAGTCTCCCCTAATCTTCACAATAGAATAGTATAGTGCATTGACCAGTCAGTTCATAGTAATGTTGTACCGTCATTCATGTGACCCACCAAACATGTCAGCTGACCCTGATCAGGTATTTAATAGGTGAATAGTAATTTATTCAGAAGAACGTATACATTATTACTACCTGCTGCATCATAATGCCTGTAGGTGTCTGTGGAGAAGCAGCTTTTATATTCTTCTCCCTGTCTCTTCTGTGTGGTGTATCTTTTGCAGTTAACTTTATTAACAGCATAAGAGTATTCCCTGGAGACACTTATGTGCATTTTTTTTTTAACAGTTAAAGGGTTTTTCTGACTTACTAAAATTTTATATAAAGAGGCTCCTCTTCTGTAAAAATAGCGAACGAATTTATACTCCCCTCTCCATGCTCCCTCCTGTGTCCAGCGCTGCAGTTCCTGTCTCCTCCCTGATATAATCTCTACAGGCTGCAGCAGCCTGTGTACGGGTCGTCACAGGCTGCTGCAACCAATTGGACAACTTGGCAACTAAGTAAGTATTAAGCTCTATCATCGTTATGACATTCAGTACACAGGCTGCTGCAGACTGTAAACAACACAGGAAACACAGAACTGCTGTCAGGGGACACAGCGGGGAGGCGGGAGAGGTGGCTATATATAAGTTACTTTACACTGCTAACAATTCCTGTCGTAACCTAATCCCAGATCAGAGAAGAAAATAAAAATAGCAAATTGTGAACAACCATGCACTCATATAATGTTAAGTATTCTATGTTTTCTTTAAGGACATGCTTATGGGGAAGAGTCTAATGCAGGAGCAGAAGTGGATCACGGTGGAGGTTAGAGAATTGACATAAAAGACATAAAATATCAAACTATAAATTCAGATACATGATACGGTTGGTCACTGGCTGGGTTCACATACTGAGGATTTGATGCAGATTTTCTTTATGTAATTTTCTAACTCCCTTTTGCAGCATTTTATGTGTTGTGGACTTCCTATGGAATGCCACCTGGATATTTCCCTCATTACAATGAAATTGGTAAAACAAACTATCAGGATAATTCCTAACAAATCCAGCATGCATACCCATTTAATAAAACATGCAGATTTTACTGGTTTCTTCTATGGATTTTGCCCCTGTGTGTTCGCTCAGTTCATATTGGTATTATGGCTACTGTTCTTTCACGATGCAGGGCTGATATGACAAATCTGTTATAAGCTGTAAGGGTATTTTATTATAACTCCATTGCCGTATAATATGTCTGTTAGTTATCCATTTTTTTCTTTTGCCCTGATAGAATAGCACAGAATACTACATTATTGCTGTCATTAAAAAGCAGTTTCAACCTGATGGAAAAGAACTAGCACAAGTCTGAACACAGCCTAAGAATTAGCGGTTTACTACATGAAGACATATTTTCCTCTTAACCTTTTCCAACCTAAGTCCCCTGCCACCCGCACACTCCCCAGATCTTATTTATTTTGAATGGGAAAGTACTTTGTGAATTCCTTGGAATTACTCAACAGAAGCACATAAAAATGACCCGTAATGATGATTTTATTGCAATTTTTTGAAAATAAAATGTGAGTTAATATGTATATTATGTATGTACATATATATTTATTATATATGTCTATTACAGTATGCAGGAGAGCGCTCTGACACCATACCTCTCTCCTGCATACTGGAATATACATATGCAGAAGAGAACTGGATTGCAAATTTGTAATCTGTTTAACTGTCAAATCATTACCTTTGTTCCTTCTCTTCTTTAACATCCTGGAGCGTCGGGGTATGGATGAAGAGAGATCACGGTGCGACCTCTCTTCATACAGAGTGGGTGTCAGCTGTTTATCACAGCGCACCCGCGGGCAATAGCGGTAATCGGCTGTGTTGCCAATCGCGGCTATTAACCTTGTAAATGCCCCGAACGATGTTCAAGGGGTCCCGTACGGCCCCTCCCGCATCAGATCTCAGGGAGCCATACAGGTGTCATGGCAGCTATGGTCCTTCTGAAGGGTCCCAGGGCTGCCTTAGCAGGCTGCCTATCAAGCCATTCCAGTGGGGTGGCCTGATAGACTGCCTGTCGAATCGCAGTAGACTATAGCATTATGTCATAGGGAGCGATCAAATCATCGCATGTTGTGGTCCCCCAGGGGTGCTAAAAAAAAAGTCAAAATAAGATCAATAAAGCTTTACTAATTGTAAAAAAAAAAAAAAGTAATAAAACTTTACATCACCCCCTAGAAAAAATGCAATAAAAACCAATCAAAAAGTCGTATGTTTTCCGAATTGGTACTAATGTAAACTACAGGACATCCAGCAGAAAATGAGCCCTCGCACAACTTTGTCGACGGCAAAATACAAAAGCTATTGCGTGCAGAAGATGGCGGCATAAAATAATTTAAAAAAATGAAATGCCTTGAAAAAAAATAAAAGTAATACAGCAAAAAAAAACTATAGAAGTTTGGTGTCGTAGTAATCATACTAACTGATAGAATAAAGTTATTATGTCATTTTTGTGGCAGTTTCTGTGCTGTATAAACAAGACGCACTGAAAGATGGCAGAATGTTGCTTTTTTTTTTTTCATTTTACTCCACTTAGAATTTTTAAAAGTTTTTCAGTACATTATATTGTACATTAAACAGCACCATTAAAAAATACAACTAGTCCCGCAAAAGACAAGCCCTCACATACAGCGACCTCGATGGATAAATAAAGTTACGATTTTTTAAAGGGGCGGGGGACGAAAATGGGGGGAAAAAAGGGACTGCGTCATTAAGGGGTTAAATTATACTAAAGTATTGCAGTTTACAAAGTATATTATAACCTACACTGTAGTTCATTCATTTCAATATACCACGAATAAGCCAAATAAACCTACTTTGTACTTGAGCCTTGATTTCCTTACATTTTTTTAATCACAGTATCCACCCTTAGGGCTCAGTCACACGGGCGTTTATTGCCGCGATTTGCGCATGCGCATGCGTCCGGCGATTTTTTTAAAACCATTGCTTTGCAATGGTATCGGACACATGAGCGCTTTTTATGCGCTCGTCCGATAAATTATAGAACAGAAATCGCAGATCGCACCTATCTGCGATCTGCGATTCCTGTTCTCTTCTGTATATGCGCTCAATGGGGCCGGCGGCAGCAGCGCCGACCCCATTGAGAACATATAGAAGACAAATCATTCTTCTCTGCCACAGCTGTAACAGCTGTGGCAGAGAAGAATGATGTTTGCCCATTGAATTCAATGGAGCCGGCAATACAGCCGACTCCATTGAAAGCAATGGGCTGCCGGCGTGCGCGGGATGAATTGTCGGGAAGGGGTTAAATATATAACCCCTTCCCTGCAATGCATCCAGAAAAGTGAAAAAATAAAAAAAAAGGATGTACTCACCTGCTCCCGACAGCCTGAGATCCCCGCGGCCGTCCTGCAGTGGGTGTGAAGGGGGTGGGACTCAGGCTTGCCCCTGATTGGCTCAGGCTGAGCCAATCAGAGGCTGATCTCAGTCACACCCATTCATGAATTCATGAATTTTTTTTTTATTTTTTTTTTTTTGTTTTTTTTTCGGCCGATTTTTTTTTGTTTTTTTTTCGGCCGATTTTTCGGCGCCGGTCACACGATTTGCGCATGCGCATCCGTCATGCGATGCGCAAATCGCGTGAAAAACGCCCGTGTGACTAAGGCCTTAGCAGTGATCACAGGACTTATTTATTTGCCTACATAGAGCCATATCCATCATAAACTATATTTTGCTGATTTCTGAAAAGTCAGCAATGTAGGTGGTGTATTGAAATTAATGAGCTGTAGTGTATATATGGTTGCCTTGTATTCATCTGCAAATGTTTTTCATTTGGTTTAAGCTCTCTGCACATATGTGCTATGAACCTTAGGTCCTGTTCACACCACATTTAGGCCTCCATCCCCGCGTTCATAACAGGTTTCCATCTGGATTTTCTAAAACAACATCCAGGCGGAATACTACATGGAACTATAGATTCCATTGCTCAAAAAGGGAACAATAAGGTCTCAGTTTGAACAGGTTTCCGTTCATTTGTGCTCGAGAGAATATCATGTTCTTCTATGCAGGTCTCCCTGACACAAATGCCAAACACCAATGTAACCCACATCAAATGGAAACTTTATTGATTTCCGTTTTAGTAAATAAATGGTTCCATGCAGGCTTCTGTCTGGATGATTTTTTTCGGCTATACAGCTGGAAACTTGTGACGGAACCTAGGGACAAGAGTTGAAACGTGGTATGAACTTAAATGGCTGTTTTATTCTGTTGTGTATATGGTTTAGATTTACGGTTCATTTTTATGTTTAATTTATTTTTTTCAGAGAAGGAGTATGAGCCAGCACATAAGAAGCCGAAGTGCACAGAAATTCAGCCAAGAATTGAGCAATCTGTGCAATGCAAAAGGAAAACAAGAGAATTCAATTTTGGTAAGGTGTGTCCATTATATATAAAGTTCTTATTGTGGAAAATCAGTAGGATTAGAAAAAATATATAAAAATTTACTGAACAGCAATAGAACTAATTACAGTCTGATTATAAGTGTGCAACACTGTAGGAAAATTAGGTTCCATCAGCAGCTTATATTACAGTCTGTGTTCTCATAAGCTGTTCTAAATGCTATTCCCATGTCAGTTAACCCCTTCAGTGGCACATCCGGAATTTTTGCAGGACGAGCTCCACTGCCCATAGTGATATAGCCCTGAAAAGTGATCAAAATTTTACATGTTCCTAAAAAACAGATAAATGAAGACTAGAGTTCATCCTTCAAAAAAACAAGGCCTTCTAGAGCTCTGGCAGTGGAAAAATAAAATGAATACGGCTCTTGGAATGTGGCGACACAAAAGCAAACCTTTAAGAAAAAAAATGTTTTAAATGTACAAAAATAGCAAAACCTAAAAACTGTATAAACTTGGTATCGCCGGAATCGTGTGACTCAGAGAATAATGATATCACATTATTTATTCTGCACGCTGAACGCCATAAAAATGAAATCAAAAAAACTAATGGCAGAATTTTTTTCCCCCCAATCTCCCTACAATTTTTTTTACCAAAGTTATGCAATACATTATATATACCCAAAAATGATGCCATTAAAAATTACAACTTGTCCTGCAAAAAACAAGCCCTCATATGGCCGTGTAAATGTAAAAATGAAAAAGTCATGGCTCTTGGAACGAGACTGCAAAATTAGTTGAAATTAAATGATTGGCCCATTTAAAAACCTGCCCTGGTACGTTTGACAGGGTGGTAAGAAACCCGCCGCTGAATGGGTTAAACCATCTGCAATGAGAACTTCATTCATAGAATACAGACAGATTATGTAATCCAACCATCCCCTATGCTTTGAATGAAGCAGTGGGGGGTTCTGATGGCTTTTCATTGAATAGTAATAGCAGCCATTCTGTTAATAGTATTCTATTACCTCCTTTATGCATTTTGGTTTACATGTACGCTGCCAGCAGAAGGTATTTCTTGCATCTTGACATACATTAGGTCCTGGTGACACTGTCATCAGTGGGAGGCCAGCCATGATTGACTGATGCACATTGATTGAGATCAGGGAAATCGCTGTTCCTGACCTTTTAACCCATTAGATAATGTAGCAGCTAAACTGTCTCTAAGGCCTCGTTCACACAAGTGCTGTTTAAGCGCAGTATAGGCGCGTGAAAAGATCCTAGCTATACTGCGCTAAAGATTGTGTGAACGGGTTAATTCCAGCTATTCGAATTAGCCTGTTCACACAATCCGAAGTGCGTGTTATCCAGCTCCCATAGGAGTCTATGGAAAGCATGCACCAAAGATAGATCAGGTCCTATCTTTTCGCGCACCACGGACATAGATTTGGCCTTGCAGTGGAATGTCCTATCATTGTTTGGTGATCTAATTTAATGCGCCTAAAATTCTCTCATGTGAACGCTCCTATAGGAAATCATTGCTTCTTACAGAAGCGCTTTTTTCACGCGCCTCTAATGCGCAAAAACAGCGCTTGTCTGAAAGATGTCTAAACCAGGGCAGTAAGCTCTTTCTGAGTTTTAGGTCACATGCAGATGGGCGGGCCGGATTCCGCATGCGAGAGCCTGCAGCGGAATCCGATCCTGTGCCCAGCCGGCATCCGTGCGTACCAGGATTTTCCTCTTCATTTCTGTACGGCGGATGGTCTGCACATCTTGACGCAGATTTTTATTTTAACTCCTGCTCTTCCTGCGGAATCTGCTGCCCGTCTGCAGTTGAAATTGCGGACGGGCTGCAGGTCAGACGGCTTCCATTGACTTCAGTGGAAGCCATCCGTGAGGAATCTACAGAAAAATGGATCATGCCACGATTTTTTTTTTCTTTTTGAAATCCGTGAGCAGAAACCGCAATTGTTTTTTTCTCGTGTGCACGAAGTGTCACTTTTGCATTGCATACTATGGGCGGTATTCACTGCAGAATCCGTAGGCGGTCACCCGCTCCGGATTCCGCAATTCCAATCCGCCCGTGTGCATGTGGCCCTAAAGAGAACCTATCACCTGTGAATAGCACCATAAACTAAGTTTTATGTTGCTGTCCAGGGAGCTGACTGGGAGCTGCTTCATGTAATTTTATACTCACCCGCTCTCCAGATCCTGGTGAAGTTCGCAGGGTGCACAAAAATTTAAATCTTTTCAGATTTCCATGTGCATGCTCTCCCATAGACTTACATAAGAGTGTGCATGCACCGCAATCTCAAAGGAGTCCGATCTTTTTGTGTGGTGCACAGACTTCACCGGGTGACAGCATCGAATAATGAGAGCAGGTGAGTTTAAGGATACATTTATGGTGCTATTTGCAGGTGACAGGTCCCCTTTAAATAGACATTGTCATTTAAACTTTGCATAAATCAATAATACAAGCTAATCTAGGAAACTATGTCATATATATTGTGCTAGAGAAAAATGCTTTTCTGCACTTGTAAGTCCCTTCTTCTCTGATCATACGGTTTACTTCTAAAGTTTGTATTATTAGAGCTGTTGCCTATAGAGATCTCTAGAGAGGTGAAGGGAGGGGATAAAGTAGCTGTAGTGTGAGAGAGAGCGACACACACACACACACACACACACACACACAAACGCTGCTGCTGCTGCTGGAGGATTTGGTAAGTGTTTTATCTCACCCAAGTGTTGTCATGGAGGATTTATGTCCTCCAGGCTGCTGTTGTTTTGTGTCCTTACAAAGAGATGGGGAACACGATCTCCTCTTCTGTGTGTGTATAAAGACCTCATAGCAGCTAGTCTACACCTACCAGCTCAGAAGAAATTCACAATTACAAATAGAGTCTGCAGAAGGAAAAACTGCCTAAAATGCCTACAGAGCTATATGATTGCTTGTTCATTGCAGAGCGAGCTGTAGTTCTTATTGGTACCATTTTAGGGTATATACAATGTATTATATAACTGTTATTATTTTTGACGAGAAAAAGGGTGAAATAACACATCAATTAATTCTAAAATAAAGTAGCAGGGCAGCATAAGTAGGTGCAAAATGTAAAAAAACTTATCTTCTCCTATAGCAAAAAATGGCAGCTACATTTTGACCTATTGGTCTTTCTCAAGACCAATGGGTCGAAACGTAGCTGCCATTTTTTGCTATGGGAGAATAAAATTTTTAAAACTTTTTGCACCTACTTATGCTGCCGTGCTACTTTATTTTGGTTTGACTTTGTGGACTTTGTTCATGGTCCGCCACGGCTATTGCATTTCTGTGGTCCTGCCCTAATTGGGAACTTATGTGTGCTGCTGGGGACGATTTCTCTTCATTATAACACATCAATTCTGTCGGTCGCCACATGTACACAGGACGACTATGACCCGAATTCGCTGTTTCTAGTAATTATTGTGCTCTTTTGGCTAATAGGAGAGGAAACTTCTCGCCATACTATTCTCCTGTTTATGGGGGAGCATAGCCGAATGACAGATTAGTTTTAAAAAAGTACCTTTGATGCTTTAAATGGATTTTCAAACCATAAACATAAAAAAAGTCTGATTAGTTGTCTGCCTTCTGGGAACTCCACTGGTCATCAGAATTAGGGTGGCTGATCTTCATTACTAGTGCATATATGCCAATTCATATGCAGTCACTCTATTAAAGTGAATGGCAAGTATGGAAACACGTGAACTCGTCTGTTTCTGTTTATCCCATTCAGAATTGACGGACAGTAAAGACCCTTTCACATGGAACGATTATCGTTCAAATTATCGCTGGATTGAGGGATAATGGAAATAATGTAAATGACAACAAACAATAATTCTCTCACTTATCATTTGTCTTTGAGTTCGTGCAGGCATAAAAATCAAGCGAAGATCAGCCTATGTAAACAGGCAGTCTTTCATCTATAAAGGACTGCCTGTTTATTGTGAATGGAGGTGGGTGGAAGCGAACCCTTGCCTGCTCTGCCTCCATTCACAGCGGTTATCACTGGGACTACGGTCAGACACTTAAGCACCCAGCAGCTGTTTTGTGTAAGAGGACCCTAACTATGCATGGCCACTTCTTTCTGTAAAACATTGTCTGCTCTCTGCAAACCGCATTCTATTTACAGCAGTTTAATTACCATTATGTTAATCTGTTTTTAGAGAAGTGGAACGCAAGGATTACTGAACTAAGAAAACAAGTGGAAGAATTATTCGAAAAAAAGTATGGTATGCTAAATATTGTATGTTACTATATTTTGCCCTCTTCTAGACCCATGACCTCACACGTGTGACAATGTTATCTTGGACAGTACCTCCAGAATTCCCACTCTGAGTGGAAGTTAAAAGTAATTGATTCCAAGCGCTTTGATACTTGAGAATTAAAATGTAGCCTGACTTTAAGCGATCCTCTGATGCACAGTTAAGTCTTCACTATACATAAACCCCAAGTCTCCTCTTCCAGTATGCAAAATGGTGGCAGAAAATACTCTAAGCTGAGTGTGTTTTGGTGGTCTCAGACATTGGTACTTCTCTTGGATGCACTAGCACTGATAATATCAGCACTGTGTCCATCCTCTATCTACCCCTGCAGGTCCTTTGGCCTCCCCATTGAAAACGCATGCATACTTGGCCGCACATTCATGTACATGGGGGGAGTTGGGAGAAACAGCTGTTAGCTGAATGAACAAGTATATGGGAACCTTCAGAATGCAGATCTATCAATCACGCTGCCTTAAACCACAATACTATCAGATTATGCAGCTTCATAGATTTGCCGTTTGGATTTTGCACATTTAATCAGTAGCACTTCACAGTACAAGTGGATGGGGTTTTCATGACCCCATCCGCAAGTAACGAAAAAAAAAAACGCATAAAAATTAGAACACTTTTCCACCACTATTGCGCCTCCAATACTGTTGAGTGTCCCGGCGCAATGACCAGTATACTGATGTTAACTCTGAAGATAATAGAGATCTATGATCCTCTGAGTTTGGATCAGTAGCCCAGCGGTCATTCCGAGACACTCATATGTATTATGGGCGCATAAATGCACACCCTTAATACACTCGTATGAAACTTGTCTAACTTGATAAGTAGAGGACACGTCAAAACAAAGCTCTTACATGCTTTGTTGTTATCAATAAATGACAATTCAAAAATGTAAACATTCCAGTCTTTCATTTTACTTGATTGTATCCCTAACAACTCATCTCCCCTCTGTTTACTGGCATTATTGCTTTGTTTTTACATGATTCATAAAGATCCATTATAATCAGTTCTGTAATAAATCTAATTGGCTAATAACTGGTTTGTTAAAGCAACCCTTTGATCCTGGATAAACACACCGCTTATCTGACTTCCTGATTGTGGCTGTTCTCAGTAAGAGAAACCAAGTAATCTTGTAGATATGATACCTTTTAATGGCTAACAAAAATACATGATGTTATAGCGAGCTTTTGAACCTATACAGGGTCCTTACCTAGGTGGAATAGGATAGATCCAAATAAATAATATATATTATATTTCTGCGGATCTATCCTATTTTGCCTGAAGAAGAACCCTAAATAGGTCTGAAAGCTAATTACTACATCATGTATTTTTGTTAACCATTAAAAGGTATCATATCTACAAGAGTACTTGTTACCTCTGGCTGAGAACAATCACATTTTGCTCTACTGGCTAAGATGGCACCAAACTTTTTTCTGACTACTTGATGCATGCTATGATTAGAGTGCACTGGTAGTCGAGGGGCTCTTCCACACTTGCGTTTTTGTTGCGCATTTTTTTTCACGCGTTAAGGCCTCATGTCCACGGGGAAAATAAGAATTAAAATCCGCAGCGGATTTTAACTCTTCTCCCGCGCGCGGATCCGCACCCCATAGGGATGCATTGACCACCCGCGGGTAGATAAATACCCGCGGATCGTCAATAAAAGTGATTTAAAAAAAAATGGAGCATGAAAAAATCTGGACCATGCTCCATTTTCGTGCGGGTCTCCCGCGGGGACGGCTCCCGCGGGCTTCTATTGAAGCCTATGGAAGCCGTCCAGATCCGCGGGAGACCTAAAATAGGAATTTAAAAGAATTTACTCACCCGCAGCGGGCCGGGAAGGTCTTCTCTTCCTCACGGCCGCATCTCCCTTGCTTCGGCTCGGCGGATGTGCCCGGCGCATGCGCGCGGCACGTCGACGACGTGCCGGCGACGTGCCGCCGGCGTGAGGAATTCATCCACCGGCTGAAAAAGAAGATCCGGCCGTGAGGAAGAGCAGAGCTTCCCCGCCCGCTACGGATAGGTAAATTCTTATAAATTCTTATTTTCAGCGCTCATGTCCGCGGGGCAGGAGGGACCCGCTACGGATTCTACATGTAGAATCCGTAGCGGGCCCGATTTTCCCCGTGGACATGAGGCCTAAGGGCTCATGTCCACGGGCAAAAGAAGAATTAAAATCCGCAGCAGATTTTAACTCTTCTCCTGCCCGCGGATCTGCACCCCATAGGGATGCATTGACCACCCGCGGGGTAGATAAATACCCGCGGATGGTCAATAAAAGTGATTTTTTTAAAAATGGAGCATGAAAAAATCTGGACCATGCTCCATTTTCGTGCGGGTCTCCCGCGGGGACGGCTCCCGCGGGCTTCTATTGAAGCCTATGGAAGCCGTCCGGATCCGCGGGAGACTTAAAATAGGAATTTAAAAGAATTTACTCATCCGGAGCGGGCGGGGAAGGTCTTCTCTTCCTCACGGCCGGATCTTTCTTGCTTCGGCTCGGCGGATGTGCCCGGCGCATGCGTGCGGCACGTCGGCGACGTGCCGGCGACGTGACGAGTTCATCCGCCGGCCGAAAAAGAAGATCCGGCCGTGAGGAAGAGAAGACTTTCCCCGCCCGCTCCGGATGAGTAAATTCTTTTAAATTCCTATTTTCAGCGCTCATGTCCGCGGGGCAGGAGGGACCCGCTGCAGATTCTACATGGAGAATCCGTAGCGGGCCTGATTTTCCCCGTGGACATGAGGCCTAAGGCCGCCTGCACACGAGCGTCCCGGATTCCGCTAGCGGATTTTCACGCGCGTATGGTACCTAAATGTGCTTGCGGATAGGTGCGGATGCGTGAAAAATCACGTGCGGATATACGCGGATGTGTTGCGGAAAAAAACGCGCAGAAAAACCAGCAGACACCCCTTATTGTAAACCCAACCCCTAGAGAACTGCCCATTCCTTGGAAAACAGCTTAAAAACCAACACCCAGACTCCGTTTTGTCCCTCTTGCTTGTGCGAGCACCGTTAAATTATTCTGGCAACATGCTTTCACCTGGTGAGCAGATGTCTTTGTGGGCATGGTTGATCCATGTAACTTTTTTCAGGCGCTTCTCCAGCGTGACTTTAATTCAGGCACTGCAAAAAAATTCACAAGAGGAATTCATTACTACAGATTTTGCATTCTTACATCCTGCATTGGCAAGAAATACTACCTATCTCCCTCTACAAATTTGCCTGTGAAGCTCTGCTGTGTGTTGGGACGCCTCCTACCATGCCTACTTCCTGTAGTCATAGCAACCAGTGACTCCATCTGCAGCTGCACTGCGGATGTACTGCGTGAAAAAACGCACCCATTCACTTGTAGGCCGCCTGCACACGGGCAGAAATCCCGCCGCGGGATTTCCCGCGGGATTTCCGCCACTGAAAGTTTGCATAGGAGTGCATTACAATACGCACTCCTATGCAGACGGCCGCGGTTTGGCCGCGCGGGGCACGCACTCACCCAGCCGCCGGCTCCGGTCTGCGCATGCGCCGGCTGCGCGGCAGCCGGCACATGAAATAGCCGGGGCCACCAGGCGCGGGTGAGTACGCGCTCGTCCCTGCAGGCTCTCGGGTCGGGTCCTGCGGCGAGAATTCTCGCTGCCGGATCCGACCCGCTCGTCTGCAGGCGGCCGTATTGGAGGCTTCACGCGCAGAATCCGACCCAAATTAGAACAGGTCGCAGATTTTTTTCATGCGCGTGAAAAAACGCGATACAAATCCGTCCGTCTGGAGACAACTGCGGATCCTCATAGGAGTATATTGGCTGCGGTCTGGGGCAGATAATGTGCCTAAAATAACGCGCTGGAAATTCCGTTCGTGTGCAGGCACCCTATCGCTGCATTTTTTTAATGCGAATGTCAATGGGACTTTCTAATGTTAAAAACAGATCGCACAAAAATCACAAGTTTGTGCTTTGCGTTTTTTGTGTGATGCGTTGTTAACATTAGAAAGTGCCATTGACATTCGCTTTAAAAAAACGCAGCGATATTGCGTGAAAAAAAAGTGCAAGAAAAACCCAAGCGTGGAAGAGCCCCTAGGCCTCATGTCCACAGGCCCGCATGGCTTCCCCGTACAGAATTCTGCAGCGGATTCCACGCGGCTCACAGACATGAGGGCAGAAAATACAGTATACTCACCTGTCTGGACTCTGCGGAACTCTCCTCCGTGCGGGCCGGATCTTCTTTCTTCTGCCCAGCAGATGCGCTCGCGACGACGGCTGCGTGCTGGGCGCATGCGCCGTGCCTTTTTAAAAAAAAACCTCCTGCTTCCCCGCGGTCTTGCAGCACAGACTCAGTGTCGCGGGGCGGATGGCTTCCATTGACTTCAATAGAAGCCATGGAAGCCATCTGTGCCGGAAGACCGCACAAAATGGAACATGCTGCGGGTGTTTTCCTGTGTGTGCGATCTGCACACCAGGGAAAAATTACATCCAGAGGTATTTTATTACCTACGGGTACCCAATGATTCCCTATGAGCGTGGATTGCATGCGCGGGAGACCTGCGTGTTTTTTGTAATTCTATTTATGTCGCGAACATGAGACCTTAGGGTCCATTTAGACAAGCCGATTTGTCATTTGAACAAGTGAACCATATCAGAGTTCGCTTGTTCACTCGGGCAGCCTGTTTATACAGGCAGATACATTGTTGGCTCATTCAAACAAGAAATCGTTCAGTTGTTCATATTCGCTGTATAAGTGAATGGGAACAACTGAATGAGCGCTATATACACTGAACGATAAATGAACGAACCAACGATGACTTTTATGCCTACATGAAATGAACGAAAAAAGGGAAAAGTGAGCAATTGTCCTTCGGTTGTTGGTGTGCGTTTAGACTAAGCGATTATCATTCACTTTGGCTCCTTTGATCTTTTTGAACGATAATCGTTCAGTCTAAGAGGGCCTTAAGACACAAGGTGCTGTTCTGACTGGTCAGTGCTACTCACAAGGACAGCACTGGCCAATCATAGCAGTGTGTAGTGGCTTAGACTAATGATGCATACTAGAGGGGTTGTTAAGTTTCCTTTTTTTTTTTTTTTTACTGGAAACTAGAGATGAGCGAACGTACTCGTCCGAGCTTGATACTCGGGCGAATATTAGCGTGTTCGGGATGCTCGGTACTCGTAACGAGTACCACGCGATGTTCTGGTTACTTTCAGTTTCCTCTCTGAGACGTTAGCGCGCTTTTCTGGCCAATTGAAAGACAGGGAAGGCATTACAACTTCCCCCTGTGACGTTCAAGCCCTATACCACCCCCCTGCTGTGAGTGGCTGGGGAGATCTGATGTCACCCGAGTATAAAAATCGGCCCCTCCCGCGGCTCGGCTCAGATGCCTTGTGAGTTAGCTGAGGGAAAGTGGTATCGTGCTGGAGCTGCTGTAGGGAAAGCGTTAGGAGTTAGTGTAGGCTTCAAGAACCCCAACGGTCCTTCTCAGGGCCACATCTAATAGTGTGCAGTACTGTGTTAGCACTGTATTTTATTTTTTTTTTTCAAAATTGGATCTGCAGAGCATTGCGCCCTGCAATAGGGACAGAAGTGGTGGTTAGGCAGGGAGAGTGTTAGCAGTGAGTGTAGGCTTCAAGAACCCCAACGGTCCTTTCTAGGGCCACATCTATCCGTGTGCAGTACTGTCCAGGCTGCTGTTAGCAGTGTTGCATTTTTTTTTTTTTTTCCTCAAAACCGGCTGTGCAGACCATTGCACCCGGCATTAATACTACAGGGATAGAATTGTGTAGGCAGGGCCAGAAGACATACATTATTCATTGAATAGACGCAGTGTGGCTTTTCCTTTGAAAAACAAGGGAAAAAATTCTATTTCGCCTGCCTCTGACAGTCCTCAGGGCTCTGGGTATGTGTGTGCTGCGTGCAGAACGTTAAAAAAAATCAGACGCAGCCAGCTACGTTTTACTGCAGGCTTGCGCCAATTTTTTTCCTGCATGGGAAATCCCTGATCTGCTGTAGCGAATAACTTTGCATCACTGCAGTTCTCTGACACATTTGCAGGGCCACAACACAGTTATTAAACTTAGTAGTATTCATTGAATACACACAGTGTGGCTTGTCCTTTGAAAAACAAGGGAAAAAATTCTATTTTGGCTGCAGGCTTGCGCCAATTTTTTTCCTGCATGGGAAATCCCTGATCTGCTGTAGCGAATAACTTTGCATCACTGCAGTTCTCTGACACATTTGCAGGGCCACAACACAGTTATTAAACTTAGTAGTATTCATTGAATACACACAGTGTGGCTTGTCCTTTGAAAAACAAGGGAAAAAATTCTATTTTGGCTGCAGGCTTGCGCCAATTTCTTTCCTGGCTTGGAAATCACTGGTAATACAGCATGCTGAGGGGTAGGGGTAGGCCTAGAGGACGCGGATGCGGCCGAGGACGCGTAGGCCCAAGTGAGGGTGTGGGCACAGGCCGAGCTCCTGATCCAGGTGTGTCGCAGCCGACTGCTGCGCGATTAGGAGAGAGGCACGTTTCTGGCGTCCCCACATTCATCGCCCAATTAATGGGTCCACGCGGGAGACCTTTATTAGAAAATGAGCAATGTGAGCAGGTCCTGTCGTGGATGGCAGAAAGTGCTTAGAGCAAGCTATCATCCACCCAGAGTTCTGCGCCGTCCAGTGCTGCAAATCCGAATCCTCTGTCTGCTGCTCCTCCTTCCTCCCAGCCTCCTCACTCCACTACAATGACACATGCTCAGGAGCGTGAAGACTCCCAGGAACTGTTCTCGGGCCCCTGCTCAGATTGGGCAGCAGTGGTTCCTCTCCCACCAGAGGAGTTTATCGTCACTGATGCACAACCATTGGAAAGTTCCCGGGGTCCGGGGGATGAGGCTGGGGACTTCCGGCAACTGTCTCAAGACCTTTCAGTGGGTGAGGAGGACGATGACGATGAGACACAGTTGTCTTGCAGTGAGGTAGTAGTAAGGGCAGTAAGTCCGAGGGAGGAGCGCACAGAGGATTCGGAGGAAGAGCAGCAGGACGATGAGGTGACTGACCCCACCTGGTGTGCAACGCCTACTCAGGACAGGTCTTCAGAGGGGCAGGCAAGGGCAGCAGCAGGGCAGGTTGCAAGAGGCAGTGCGGTGGCCAGGGGTGGAGGCAGGGCCAGACCGAATAATCCACCAACTGTTTCCCAAAGCGCACCCTCGCGCCATGCCACCCTGCAGAGGCCGAGGTGCTCTAAGGTCTGGCAGTTTTTCACAGAGACGCCTGACGACCAACGAACAGTGGTGTGCAACCTTTGTCGCGCCAAGATCAGCTGGGGAGGCACCACCAACAGCATGCGCAGGCATATGATGGCCAAGCACCCCACAAGGTGGGACGATGCCCGTTCACCGCCTCCGGTTTGCACCACTGCCTCTCCCCCTGTGCCCCAACCTGCCACTGAGATCCAACCCCCCTCTGAGGACACAGGCACTACCGTCTCCTGGCCTGCACCCACACCCTCACCTCCGCTGTCCTCGGCCCCATCCAGCAATGTCTCTCAGCGTAGCGTCCAGACGTCGCTAGCGCCACAGTTTGAGCGCAAGCGCAAGTACGACGCCACGCACCCGCACGCTCAAGCGTTAAACGTGCACATTGCAAAATTGATCAGCCTAGAGATGCTGCCGTATAGGCTTGTGGAAACGGAGGCTTTCAAAAGCATGATGGCGGCGGCGGCCCCGCGCTACTCGGTTCCCAGTCGCCACTACTTTTCCCGATGTGCCGTCCCAGGCCTGCACGACCACGTCTCCCGCAACATTGTACGCGCCCTCACCAACGCGGTTACTGCCAAGGTCCACTTAACAACAGACACGTGGACAAGCACAGGCGGGCAGGGCCACTATATCTCCCTGACGGCACATTGGGTGAATTTAGTGGAGGCTGGGACAGAGTCAGAGCCTGGGACCGCTCACGTCCTACCCACCCCCCGAATTGCGTGCCTCAGCTCGGTGGTGGTATCTGCGGGGGTGTATGCTTCCTCCACTAAACCACCCTCCTCCTCCTCCTACGCAACCTCTGTCTCGCAATCAAGATGTGTCAGCAGCAGCACGTCGCCAGCAGTCGGTGTCACGCGGCGTGGCAGCACAGCGGTGGGCAAGCGTCAGCAGGCCGTGCTGAAACTACTCAGCTTAGGAGAGAAGAGGCACACGGCCCACGAACTGCTGCAGGGTCTGACAGAGCAGACGGACCGCTGGCTTGCGCCGCTGAGCCTCCAACCGGGCATGGTCGTGTGTGACAACGGCCGTAAGCTGGTGGCGGCTCTGCAGCTCGGCAGCCTCACGCACGTGCCATGCCTGGCCCATGTGTTTAATTTGGTGGTTCAGCGCTTTCTGAAAAGCTACCCCCACTTGTCATACCTGCTCGGAAAGGTGCGCCGGATCTGCGCACATTTCCGCAAATCACACACGCACGCTGCCACCCTGCGGACCCTGCAACATCGGTTTAATCTGCCAGTGCACCGACTGCTGTGCGACGTGCCCACACAGTGGAACTCTACGCTCCACATGTTGGCCAGACTCTATGAGCAGCGTAGAGCTATAGTGGAATACCAACTCCAACTTGCGCGGCGCAGTGGGAGTCAGCCTCCTCAATTATTTACAGAAGAGTGGGCCTGGTTGGCAGCCATCTGCCAGGTCCTTGGAAAATTTGAGGAGTCTACCCAGGTGGTGAGCGGCGATGCTGCAATCATTAGCGTCACCATTCCTCTGCTATGCATCTTGAGAAGTTCCCTGCAAAGCATAAAGGCAGACGCTTTGCGCTCGGAAACAGAGGCAGGGGAAGACAGTATGTCGCTGGATAGTCAGAGCACCCTCCTGTCTATATCTCAGCGCGTTCAGGAGGAGGAGGAGGAGGAGGATGAGCAGGAGGGGGAAGAGACAGCTTGGCCCACTGCTGATGGTACCCATGCTGCTTGCCTGTCATCCTTTCAGCGTGTATGGCCTGAGGAGGAGGAGGAGGATCCTGAAAGTGATCTTCCTAGTGAAGATAGCCATGTGTTGTGTACAGGTACCCTGGCACACATGGCTGACTTCATGTTAGGATGCCTTTCTCGTGACCCTCGCGTTACACGCATTCTGGCCACTACGGATTACTGGGTGTACACACTGCTCGATCCACGGTATAAGGAGAGCCTTTGCACTCTCATTCCCGAAGAGGAAAGGGGTTCGAGAATGATGCTATACCACAGGGCGCTGGTGGACAAACTGATTGTAAACTTCCCATCCGACAGCGCTAGTGGCAGAAGGCGCAGTTCCGAGGGCCAGGTAGCAGGGGAGGCGCAGAGATCAGGCAGCATGTACAGCGCAGGCAGGGGAACATTCTCCAAGGCCTTTGCCAGCTTTATGGCTCCCCAGCAAGACTGTGTCACCGCTCCCCAGTCAAGGCTGAGTCGGCGGGAGCACTGTAAAAGGATGGTGAGGGAGTACGTAGCCGATCGCACGACCGTCCTCCGTGATGCCTCTGCCACCTACAACTACTGGGTGTCGAAGCTGGACACGTGGCCTGAACTCGCGCTGTATGCCCTGGAGGTGCTTGCTTGTCCTGCGGCTAGCGTCTTGTCAGAGAGTGTGTTTAGTGTGGCTGGGGGAATCATCACGGATAAGCGTACCCACCTGTCAACCGACAGTGCCGACAGGCTTACACTCATCAAGATGAACAAAGCCTGGATTTCCCCAGACTTCTCTTCTCCACCAGCGGACAGCAGCGATACCTAAGCAATACGTAGGCTGCACCCGCGGATGGAAGCATCGTTCTCTCTCACCATCCAAAACGGGGACATTTCTGCTTCATCAATCTGTGTATAATATTCCTCCTCCTCCTCCTCCTCCTGCTCCTCCTCCTGAAACCTCACGTAATCACGCCGAACGGGCAATTTTTCTTAGGGCCACAAGGCTCACTCATATAATTTTTCTAAACAATTTTTATACGTTTCAATGCTCTTAAAAGCGTTGAAACTTTAACTTGAACCAATTTTTCGTTAAACTGGGCTGCCTCCAGGCCTAGTTACCACTTAAGCCACATTAACCAAAGCGATTAATGGGTTTCACCTGCCCTCTTGGTTGGCCATGGCCAATTTTTTGGATGTACATTAGTACTGTTGATACAGCAATTTTTGTGGGCCCTCGCCTACAGTGTAATCAAATGAATTTTTAGCCCACCTGCATTACAGCTGACGTTACATCCGCTGTGTTGGGCAATGCAATGGGATATATTTATGTACCGCCGGTGGCTTCCTGGCACCCACCCATGCTGTGGGTCCACAGGGAATTATAAATGCATCTGTTTCCACTTCTAAAGAACCCCAGTCTGACTGGGGCATGCAGTGTGGGCCGAAGCCCACCTGCATTAAGCACGACATTACTACCTCAGCTGTGTTGGGCAATGCAATGGGATATTTTTATGTACCGCCGGTGGGTTCCAGGGAGCCACCCATGCTGTCGGTCCACAGGGACTTCACAATAGGGAGTTGTACCTGCCTGTGTCTATGAATTAAAAACCGCGGTCTGACTGGGGCATGCAGACACCTTGACAGAATGAATAGTGTGTGGCACATAGGTTCCCCATTGCTATGCCCACGTGTGCAGCTCCTGATGGCGGTGACACAGGATTATATTTCTCATTGCTTCTGTACAGCATTGTGGGCTATCGCCCTGCCCCTTTTAAAGAGGGTCGCTGCCTAGCCGTGCCAACCCTCTGCAGTGTGTGCCTGCGGTTCCTCGTCATGGCAGACGCACTTATAAATAGACATGAGGGTGGCGTGGCATGAGGGCAGCTGAAGGCTGGGCAGGGACAGTTTGGTGTGCGCTGTGGACACTGGGTCGTGGGGGGGGGTTGGGCAGCATGTAACCCAGGAGAAGTGGCAGCGGAGTGTCATGCAGGCAGTGATTGTGCTTTGTTGGAGGTAGTGTGGTGCTTAGCTAAGGTATCCATTGCTAATGAGGGCTTTTCAGAAGTAAAAGTTGTTGGGGAGGGGGGGCCCACTCTTGCCGCTATTGTGGCTTAATAGTGGGACCTGTGAACTTGAGATGCAGCCCAACATGTAGCCCCTCGCCTGCCCTATCCGTTGCTGTGTCGTTCCCATCACTTTCTTGAATTGCCCAGATTTTCACACATGAAAACCTTAGCGAGCATCGGCGAAATACAAAAATGCTCGGGTCGCCCATTGACTTCAATGAGGTTCATTACTCGAAACGAACCCTCGAGCATCGCGATAATTTCGTCCCGAGTAACGAGCACCTGAGCATTTTGGTGCTCGCTCATCTCTACTGAAAACCAATAAGTGCATCTTGCTATGACGTTCTGGTGGTTAAACAGCAACTGAAACTTGTTGGAAAAGAGATGATGAAAATTCCTATTCCATGACAGCTTCTCATTGGTAAAATGTTACATTGAAATCCAATTTCCAAGCTTCTATGGTTTGATGAGACAATTTTTCCTTTTCCAATGCAGTTGTTTAATTTTGAATTGCATCATTATCATTTCCACTTTCCACACCTTATTTTGCATATATTAAACAGGACTTACACTCAGTATACATTTATACATCAATCCAATTAGCATCCATGTATAACATTAGTGATTATTAAAAAGAAATCACCCAGAATTGATTTTATGTTTATCCTGAAAGCCACATAAAGAATTCACTCATTTAAATCCCTCTCATAGATGCCATCTAAAGCTGAGTGCCCACAGGCGGGACGGAATATCACGAGCGACATTCTGCCGTAGGGAAGCACTAATGTCACCGCGATTTTCTGCGATGAACCTATCTTAATGATGGGTTCATCGCGGAGAATCGTGGCATGCGGCGATTTTTAGATGGCGAGTGATTTTCAGCTCGTGTATGTTATCCTATGGAAAGCGTGTGATTTATCGCCGCGGATCACGCTATAACAAATCGCCTGTGTGCTCTCGGCCTAAATATGGTTTTATGCTATAGCTCTAATCATATTGCATGGACACTGCTCAATGTAGTACATTGTTGCGAAGGTGAAACTTCTGTTTATTCATTCTTTTAAAAGCTGAAGCAATAAATATAAGCGGACCGGTATCCATTCCATATCACCTTTTCCAGTCTAATTCAGAAGATCTGTATGTGGAAGGACTGCCTGAAGGAATCCCATTTAGGAGACCTTCAACTTATGGGATTCCACGTCTGGAAAGAATACTACTGGCAAGAGAAAGGATCCGATATGTAATCAAAAAGTATGATCATCACATTGCTCATATCTCATTGCTATGTATGATTTAGTAATGACAGGAAGTAAATGCTTGTTTTTATTATATATGTTTTTTTAATTACATGTTTATTTGCACTATCAGGATATGGAGTATATTCTTGTGATTTCAGGCATTTTGCATATTTTCAAGACAAGAATACCTTTATTTTATTCAGTTTCTGGCTTACTCATACTTTATTTCTTTTCCTAATTTTTTTTATATACAGAGTTTGTGACACCACCATCTCCTCTCTATTTTTACTATTTTCCATAAATCCTTTTAATTCCTTATGTCTTCTATGTTTACACAGGCAGATCATTGTTGAGAATTGTTCACTTCTCATTCACTTCACATTCAGTGTTTCACATGTGCGGGGTGTGTTTAAACGCAACAAGAAATGCAACAGCCAACAATGATTTTTAGTCCTGCTGAAACCAAATGATGCATGAAAAGTACACGATTCTCATTCGTTGTTCGGTCGTTGGCTCGAGTTTAAGACGAACGATTATCATTCACGTTTGCTCATTTAAACCATTTTTGAACAATAATTGTGACATCCGAACGCAGCATAAGGCATACATTAAAGGGAACGTGTTATCAGAAAAGGACCTATTATATAAATCAAATTTTTATGTTAAAGGGGCTGTCACTTCTACACTATTGATGATCTGTCCTCAGGATAGGTCATCAATAGTTGATATGCAGGCATGGTCTGTTGTTCGGAACCCCTGGCAATCAGCTGTTTTCCCAGCGACTGTCTATGTGTCATCGCAGGAAGCAGATAGCTCTGTACACCTTTAACGCAGTGGGAACAGTGCCTGCATTACCAACCTGGACCACTGCAATGTGTATGGAGTTATCTGCTTCCAGCACACTGAAAACCACCGAGACAACAGCTGATCAGCTAGGGTCCCAAACAGTGGACCCCAGCCAATCAACTACTAATGACCTATTCTGAGGAGGGTGCCTGAGCATTAGGTTCTGTGTGGGTGATGATAGTTCTGCTTGATTCCTGTTTTCTTATTCGTGCCTGTTCACCCAGCCTTCCCCGTCTTCTGCCTATCGTGACCATTGCTTGTTGTTTGACTACAATTTACCTGATTGCTACTTGCCCTGACCCTCTACCTATCTCTTCATTTTACATGAACTTCCAGTGTCCTGACCTTGTCCTATTATATCAACTACATCTCTGCCTTTCCCTCCAATACCTTGCTACAGTACTTCTTATTTGTCTATGGCAGCTACCAGTGCACTGAGACTGTACTTGGGGTGACAGCCTGGGGGGGTGCTGCAAGCTAAGAGCAGATCCTTTAAAAAGGGGTTAAAGGGTCAAAACTAGGGATCTCCTAGGTGCAGTTCTCAGGAGTTGCCCAAAGATGTATCGATCCTTGACACAGTGGGTCCACACCTACTGCATAACACAGTTGGTTTAGTAAAATGTTCATGATGTCCAATACAGGTTGATAGGCAACATCTCTAGGCAGAAAACCCTTTTCTGACATCTGCAAGCTGCAGATATGAAGAATTGTCATTCGTCTTGATTTATCTTATTTGACATGGATCCACTAGTCTTATCAGTCACTTCACATCACATTTTGTTCTTATACATTTCCACATTTCATTTAAGATTATTACAATGTTTGTATTATAAAAGCATCTGACAATGTAAGCTTCTTTAAACATCCCCTTAGACCAGAACTTCTGAATACAACAAGAGAAGCCATAAGTATTGAGAGGACATCTACAGGAGGTAATATGATTTCATATTTAATGTCATGTTCTAACAACCTATCTCGTTGTTCAATTAAAGTTCATTTCTTGTTCCTATAGTAAAAGAAGAGTGGTATGCAAGGATAACGAAGCTGAGAAAACTTGTCGATCAGTTGTTCAGTAAAAAGTTTGGTAGGTGTTATACATATATATACTGTATGCACGTATATGTATGTGTGTGTGTGTATATATATATATATATATATATATATATATATATATATATATATATATATATATATATATATATATAATATATACTGACTGTGGTTGGCTGAGGTCTGCTTGTGTCGGCTGGTGCCTGTAGGTATCTGGCTGGACTGTAGAATAAGGGTTACAGAGGTCATGTCAGCTGTGAAACTCAGTTTGAGCTGAGGAATTTATATGCATATATTTTTACACCCTTCTACACATGAGATTTTATTAGGCTTTCAATCACTGCTGTAAATTAAATGTGGTTTAAGCATAATACACCATAAAACTAGAGACAATTTAAATGTTTGCTGTATTTTCTTTCTGCTTTAGCTGAAGCTTTGGGAAAGACAGAGCCGATGCCTGTACCTTACCAAAGATTTGAAGCTAATCCCATTGATATGTATGTGGAGGGGCTGCCAGATAATATTCCCTTTAGAAGCCCATCCTGGTATGGGATTCCTAGGCTGGAAAAGATTATTCAGGTTGGCAACCGGATCAAATTTGTAATCAAGAGGTAAGTGGTTTATTTACTGTATTGATTAAAGGAGAGGTTCACTTTTCACACTTTGGGCCATTACACTGGGGTTCACTACGGTCCCAAAAGCAATTTCTTAAGATCACAGCTCAGCTGAGAATGATCTTAGTGCACTAATATGTATGTGCATAGCTCATCATCAGAACTGCATACAGAGGCACAGTAGTCTAACCAAACACAGCTATGTCCTCAGCTGTGGCCTCTGTCATCTAAATCACTGACTATGTTCAGAAGCCTTCTGGTACAGAGACACATGGTGATGGGTCCGAAAACACTGTCGTCATGTGATTTTTACTGCACATTGGGAAAAGTACTATTTCTTTTTGTGAAGAGTACCAAGTAGGTGTGAGGAGACTTATAAGCCTGCATTGCTTCTGTGTGAAATTTAGTATGCAAATGGGAGATGTTACATGGTTATTCTTTCCTTTTGGAGAATTTTTCATTTTACTGATCTGGTTTATGCCATTCTCTGTCACCTATTCATGTATGTTAAATTGCTGTCAGATTCTCAAACTACCCTATCACACTGTAGTTCGGTAGTCTCAGACACTCCCACCAGCTTTCAGGGCAAGGGACTTTCAGGGAAAGATAGAGGATGGACATAATGCTGATGTCATCAGTGCTGGTGCACCCAAGAGCAGAGGAAGTGTCTCGAGTCATAAGGCAATAGTCTGAGAATCTGGTGGCCAATTTACAAACCTAAAGAGGGGACTGGGAATAGGACAAACCATGACAGCAACATTGAAAAGGGGGTATGTTAACTATATACTCTGCATGTGAACCCCAAGGTCTCTTTAAAGTATTTCTTTTGAAATGGAATTTTGCAGGTGACATATTATTATCATGAAGTATGCATAGTTTAATTAGTGTATTTCTTTTGTTCAACTTGTTCCCCTTAACAGACCAGAGCTTCTCACACAGACAGTCTCAGAATCCGTTCAAAACCGAACAAATGCCGCAGGTACATAAGTAAAGACTTGCACTGTAATAACATTATAATGGTCTGAGTGCTAATATAAGTAGAAACACTTCTTCTCAACGTCCTTGTTACAGTTTGCTTTGTTTAATGTTCATAAACTGCTACATTGGGAATACACTGGGCACTTTGTGTGTCTCTTTTCTAGCAAAGGAAGACTGGAATGTTAGAATTACTAAATTAAGGAAACAAGTTGAAGAAATCTTTAACAGAAAATTTGGTAAGCCATGGGTCATTAATATTTTCTTTTTGTTATTATTGCTATTACTAGTAATCAGTCAGTCACATGGTGGCAGAATATTGGAAGAGGGAACACATTAATGAAAATAAGAATAGTAAGTAACATTAATAAAATTAACCATTCACACTCCATATTTCTGTTGATTAAATGCATCAAATACGTTCTGATGAGAAGTGATAATGCTAAACTGTTTCAAACAAGTCAGATAGTTGAAATTTGGCTTGGATGCAATATTTTTAAATCTATTTACAGCAGAAAACTGCCGTAAGTAGATTAATGAATTTGTTCCAATGTTCTAAACAAAACCCCATTGATTTGAATGGACCTTTGCTTAGAACATTGGACAGATTTTTAGATTGACAGAAATTTGAGTGTTGTCAAAGGGGTTTGATTGCAATATAGAACTGATATAAATACGTCACAGAAGGAGAAATATAAAAACAAACAATCACAGAAAATGGCCATATACTTACTGACTAAGGAGGGAAGATAGCTGCATCCTCTCAGCATGCAGGTAACAAACTGCCATATGAGGGTGCTAATTGCACCTGTGAGGGACACCGATGAGACAGCCATTCACACAACCTCTTCATATAGAGGGGGGTAGCTGCTTGGTGTATAGTCCCACACAGAGTAGATACAAAGTGTAGTTAGCTCCCTCAGATGGCAGTTTGCTACCTGCATGCTGAGGGGATGCAGCTATCTGCCCTCCTTAGTCAGTAAGTATATGGCCATTTTCTGTGATTGGCAATATAGAACTGAGCTCAAATTATCAATGTGATCTTCTCTTATCTATCTGTACCATATGAGAAGATCAGTTTGACTAGATTTCCCTTTAAATTGGGAAGATGTGAACTTAACATATTTGAAGTTCAAGTGAGCAGCCTGTGGGTTCCACCTGAGAAGAGTATGGAGCAGAATGTGTCTATCTAGTTTGAAACATAGCTACCAGAGATGTAGCATTTTGCCCAAACAGCTACAGCCTCAGATGCAGGTCTAAGGGTACCCTGATACTGAACATCCTATGTGGGATGAACTTCACAAACAGATTCTATGGTCAGGGTGTTTATTTAGACAAGTGGAAGTATATCACCGTGTAAAGTCCAATTCTGTGGTATCTTCAAAGCCAAGAAGTTGGATTCCTCCATAGTAACGTATGTGAGGAGTCCATGAGTGGGATTATTATTGATCGCTTAATAAACATAATGAATGCAGTATTATGTGAGTATTTAGCAGGTATATCCGAGATTTGTTTAATTTCCCTTTTCCCTCTCATTTCAGCGCATGCATTGGGACTATCAGAAGAATTAAAAGTTCCTTATCCAGTGTTTGAATCTAATCCAGAGTTCCTCTTTGTGGAGGGATTGCCAGAAGGAATTCCATTTCGAAGCCCCACATGGTTTGGAATCCCTCGGCTAGAGAGGATTGTGAGAGGAAGTGCCAAAATCAAGTTCATCGTTAAGAAGTAAGTAATGCAGTTTCTTCTTTGATAAATTGTATGTAAATGGCTTCTACGCAGTAGCCAGCTGTGCATTTTAGCTGCCAAGTACACCACCAGCATCTGGCAATAGAGCTGACAACTAGGAAACCTTTCCTCCGTAAGCAAAGAAGTGATTGGATCTTCACTTAAATGGGAATTTACGTGACTTTGTTAACTTTTTTTTTATTGATGACTGACGGATCATCAATAGATGATTGGTGGTGACCTGTCGCTCGAATCCGTGGAAGTCAGCTGATTCCAAGTGCCGTTGCTAAGATCAGCGCTTTCTGCTTCCTCTGCTGGCAGTAGTGACAGTGGCATCAGGAATCAGCTGATCGTCAGGGATTTAATCGAGTCTGTAGGTCGTCAATAGAAAAAGTTAACAAGGTTCCAGAATACCCCTTTTGCATGGGGAATAGTCACTTGCTGCACTGACCTCCCAAATAAAATATTGTTAGGATTTTATTTGAAACGATATTGCATTAGCTATATACAGTCTAAGGCTGCATTCCCACGAACGTATATCGGCTCGGTTTTCACGCCGAGCTGGTATACGTTGTCCTCGTGTGCGGGGGGGGGGGGGAGGATGGAAGAGCTAGGAGCAGGAACTGAGCTACCGCCCCCTCTCTGCCTCCTCTCCACCCCTCTGCACTATTTGCAATGAAAGGAGGGGCAGAGAGGGGGCGGGAGCTCAGTTCCTGCTCCTGGCTCTTCCATCCTCCCCCCCTTCCTGCACACGAGGACAACGTATATCGGCTCAGCTTGAAAACCGAGCCGATATACGTTCGTGGGAATGCACCCTCAGTTTAAAATGGTGATACTTTAGATTTAATTACTTGTGGAAATACTGCAAACCTCAAGTCATTTTAAAATCAAATACTATAACTAGTTATGTCATTGACACATATATATTTCAGTAGTTTTGGGTAATGTGAAACATTTAAAAGCTTTGAGAAAAAAATATGTAAATTAATTGCTTGGATTTAATGGTCATGTATTTCTGATTTTCCCTAACAGGCCACATCTTCTAGCACCGCACCTGCCTCCTGAGCTTGTCAGTAAAATAAATTTAGAAGGTAAGGAAATCATGCTTTGAAATAAAAGTGACATGATCAATACATTGAAACATGTAGCTATCTCACAGTGATTGCAAAAATATTTCTTAGAATTTTTTTTAATCTCTTCTCACAAATGGATGGACCAGTATTTCCTAATTGCTATAATCTTACTACAATAAGACCTAGTGGTACATTTAGGGAGTGCCATAGGCACACAAGCTGTACCACTGCCATCAGCAGATGATACTGTGCCCATGCCAACTTTAAAATACAGCCAACATCTCACTGCTGCAGCAGGAACCAGAGTTTATTCTGATCCCAGCCTTTGAGCCCCTTAGATGCCAGGGTCCATAGCAGCCGTGGCATCTAAGCTGTTTAATACAGGCATTTGACTCCACCACACACAAAAAAAACCTAAAAAAGCAAACATTCTTTTTTCTTAAAAAATATTATTGCAGACACATCCTAACCACCAAATAGTGCAAATTCGGATGGCATCATACTAGTATCAAATTTAACAATGAAATACTCCTCAGCAAATCTTTGGAATTTCATAATTTTTTGTTCACTTATAGGCTCGGGCTACTCTGCAATTTTGGGCACGACACACATAACATAGTCAAAGATCGCACAATGGCCCTGCTACATATCATCCTTATGTAAGTGAATAGGGTCACATTGTGATTTGCAAGTTGCTGTAACCCAATAATTTCAAGAAATCCATCAGGTGTGGATTTCTTGTGATCGTTGAGGTGTGGCAACTGTGAGCGGTATTCATTTAGATGATAGTGCAATCTTTGGCTGCATGATGTGTGTCGCGCCCCAAATCGCCATGTAGTCCTAGTCTAAAAATGTTTCTCTAGTTTTGAGTCGAATGTGGCTCACAAGGTAGAAAATGTTGAGACCATATAGTTTAGACTAGAGATGAGCGAGCACCAAAATGCTCGGGTGCTCGTTACTCGGGACGAAATTATCGCGATGCTCGAGGGTTCGTTTCAAGTAACGAACCCCATTGAAGTCAATGGGCGACCGGAGCATTTTTGTATTTCGCCGATGCTCGCTAAGGTTTTCACGTGTGAAAATCTGGGCAATTCAAGAAAGTGATGGGAACGACACAGAAACGGATAGGGCAGGCGAGGGGCTACATGTTGGGCTGCATCTCAAGTTCACAGGTCCCACTATTAAGCCACAATACCGGCAAGAGTGGGCCCCCCCCCTCCCAACAACTTTTACTTCTGAAAAGCCCTCATTAGCAATGCACACCTTAGCTAAGCACCACACTACCTCCAACAAAGCACAATCACTGCCTGCATGACACTCCGCTGCCACTTCTCCTGGGTTACATGCTGCCCAACCCCCCCCCCCCCCCCCCCGCACGACCCAGTGTCCACAGCGCACACCAAACTGTCCCTGCCCAGCCTTCAGCTGCCCTCATGCCACACCACCCTCATGTCTATGTATAAGTGCGTCTGCCACAGGAAAAGCAGGCACACACTGCAGAGGGTTAGCATGGCTAGGCAGCGACCCCCCCATAAAAGGGGCGGGCTGATAGTCCACAATGCTGTACAGAAGCAATGAGAAATCCAATCCTGTGCCACCTCCATCTGGAGCTGCACACGTGGGCATAGCAATGGGGAACCTATGTGCCACACACTATTCATTCTGTCAAGGTGTCTGCACGCCCCAGTCAGACCGCGGTTTTTTATAAATAGTCACAGGCAGGTACAACTCCGCAATAGGAATTCCGTGTGCACCCACAGCATGGGTGGCTCCCTGGAACCCACCGGCGGTACATAGAAATATCCCATTGCATTGCCCAACACAGCTGAGGTAGTAATGTCGTGCTTAATGCAGGTGGGCTTCGGCCCACACTGCATGCCCCAGTCTGACTGGGGTTCTTTACAAGTGGAAACAGATGCATTTATAATTCCCTGTGGACCCACAGCATGGGTGGGTGCCAGGAAGCCACCGGCGGTACATAGAAATATCCCATTGCATTGCCCAACACAGCTGAGGTAGTAATGTCGTGCTTAATGCAGGTGGGCTTCGGCCCACACTGCATGCCCCAGTCAGACTGGGGTTCTTTACAAGTGGACAGATGTAGGTTAAACTCCGTGTGCACCTACAGCATGGGTGGCTCCCTGGAACCCACCGGCGATACACAAAAATATCCCATTGCATTGCCCAACACAGCGGATGTAACGTCAGCTGTAATGCAGGTGGGCTAAAAATTCATTTGATTACACTGTAGGCGAGGGCCCACAAAAATTGCTGTATCAACAGTACTAATGTACATCCAAAAAATTGGCCATGCCCAACCAAGATGGCAGGTGAAACCCATTAATCGCTTTGGTTAATGTGGCTTAAGTGGTAACTAGGCCTGGAGGCAGCCCAGTTTAACGAAAAATTGGTTCAAGTTAAAGTTTCAACGCTTTTAAGAGCATTGAAACATATAAAAATTGTTTAGAAAAATTATGAGTGAGCCTTGTGGCCCTAAGAAAAATTGCCCGTTCAGCGTGATTACGTGAGGTTTCAGGAGGAGGAGCAGGAGGAGGAGGAGGAATATTAGACACAGATTGATGAAGCAGAAATGTCCCCGTTTTGGATGGTGAGAGAGAACGTAGCTTCCATCCGCGGGTGCAGCCTACGTATTGCTTACGTATCGCTGCTGTCCGCTGGTGGAGAAGAGAAGTCTGGGGAAATCCAGGCTTTGTTCATCTTGATGAGTGTAAGCCTGTCGGCACTGTCGTTTGACAGGTGGGTACGCTTATCCGTGATGATTCCCCCAGCCACACTAAACACACTCTCTGACAAGACGCTAGCCGCAGGACAAGCAAGCACCTCCAGGGCATACAGCGCGAGTTCAGGCCACGTGTCCAGCTTCGACACCCAGTAGTTGTAGGGGGCAGAGGCGTCACGGAGGACGGTCGTGCGATCGGCTACGTACTCCCTCACCATCCTTTTACAGTGCTCCCGCCGACTCAGCCTTGACTGGGGAGCGGTGACACAGTCTTGCTGGGGAGCCATAAAGCTGGCAAAGGCCTTGGAGAATGTTCCCCTGCCTGCGCTGTACATGCTGCCTGATCTCTGCGCCTCCCCTGCTACCTGGCCCTCGGAACTGCGCCTTCTGCCACTAGCGCTGTCGGATGGGAAGTTTACCATCAGTTTGTCCACCAGCGCCCTGTGGTATAGCAACACTCTCGAACCCCTTTCCTCTTCGGGAATGAGAGTGGGAAGGTTCTCCTTATAGCGTGGGTCGAGCAGTGTATACACCCAGTAATCCGTAGTGGCCAGAATGCGTGTAACGCGAGGGTCACGAGAAAGGCATCCTAACATGAAGTCAGCCATGTGTACCAGGGTACCTGTACGCAACACATGGCTGTCTTCACTAGGAAGATCACTTTCAGGATCCTCCTCCTCCTCCTCTTCCTCCTCCTCAGGCCATACACGCTGAAAGGATGACAGCCCAGCAGCATGTGTACCCTCACCAGTGGGCCAAGCTGTCTCTTCCCCCTCCTCCTCATCCTCCTCATGCTCCTCCTCCTCCTCCTCAACGCGCTGAGATATAGACAGGCGGGTGCTCTGACTATCCAGCGACATACTGTCTTCCCCCGGCTCTGTTTCCGAGCGCAAAGCGTCTGCCTTTATGCTTTGCAGGGAACGTCTCAAGATGCATAGCAGAGGAATGGTGACGCTAATGATTGCAGCATCGCCGCTCACCACCTGGGTAGACTCCTCAAATTTTCCAAGGACCTGGCAGATGGCTGCCAACCAGGGCCACTCTTCTGTAAATAATTGAGGAGGCTGACTCACACTGCGCTGCGCAAGTTGGAGTTGGTATTCCACTATAGCTCTACGCTGCTCATAGAGTCTGGCCAACATGTGGAGCGTAGAGTTCCACTGTGTGGGCACGTCGCAATGCAGTCGGTGCACTGGCAGATTAAACCTATGTTGCAGTGTCCGCAGGGTGGCAGCGTGCGTGTGGGATTTGCGGAAATGTGCGCAGAGCTGGCGCACCTTTCCGAGCAGGTATGACAAGTGGGGGTAGCTTTTCAGAAAGCGCTGAACCACCAAATTAAACACATGGGCCAGGCATGGCACTTGCGTGAGGCTGCCGAGCTGCAGAGCCGCCACCAGCTTACGGCCGTTGTCACACACGACCATGCCCGGTTGGAGGCTCAGCGGCGCAAGCCAGTGGTCGGTCTGCTCTGTCAGACCCTGCAGCAGTTCGTGGGCCGTGTGCCTCTTCTCTCCTAAGCTGAGTAGTTTCAGCACGGCCTGCTGACGCTTGCCCACCGCTGTGCTGCCACGCCGCGTGACACCGACTGCTGGCGACGTGCTGCTGACACATCTTGATTGCGAGACAGAGGTTGCGTTGGAGGAGGAGGAGGAGGAGGAAGGTGCTTTAGTGGAGGAAGCATACACCGCCGCAGATACCACCACCGAGCTGTGGCCCGCAATTCTGGGGGTGGGTAGGACGTGAGCGGTCCCAGGCTCTGACTCTGTCCCAGCCTCCACTAAATTCACCCAATGTGCCGTCAGGGAGATATAGTGGCCCTGCCCGCCTGTGCTTGTCCACGTGTCCGTTGTTAAGTGGACCTTGGCAGTAACCGCGTTGGTGAGGGCGCGTACAATGTTGCGGGAGACGTGGTCGTGCAGGGCTGGGATGGCACATCGGGAAAAGTAATGGCGACTGGGAACCGAGTAGCGCGGGGCAGCCGCCGCCATCATGCTTTTGAAAGCCTCCGTTTCCACAAGCCTATACGGCAGCATCTCTAGGCTGATCAATTTTGCAATGTGCACGTTTAACGCTTGAGCGTGCGGGTGCGTGGCGTCGTAGTTGCGCTTGCGCTCAAACTGTGGCACTAGCGACGTCTGGACGCTACGCTGAGAGACATTGCTGGATGGGGCCGAGGACAGCGGAGGTGAGGGTGTGGGTGCAGGCCAGGAGACGGTAGTGCCTGTGTCCTCAGAGGGGGGTTGGATCTCAGTGGCAGGTTGGGGCACAGGGGGAGAGGCAGTGGTGCAAACCGGAGGCGGTGAACGGGCATCGTCCCACCTTGTGGGGTGCTTGGCCATCATATGCCTGCGCATGCTGTTGGTGGTGCCTCCCCAGCTGATCTTGGCGCGACAAAGGTTGCACACCACTGTTCGTCGGTCGTCAGGCGTCTCTGTGAAAAACTGCCACACCGTAGAGCACCTTGACCTCTGCAGGGTGGCATGGCGCGAGGGGGCGCTTTTGGGAAACAGTTGGTGGATTATTCGGTCTGGCCCTGCCTCTACCCCTGGCCACCGCACTGGCTCGGCCTGTGCCCACACCCTCACTTGGCCCTCCGCGTCCTCGGCCGCATCCACATCCTCTAGGCCTAACCCTACCCCTCAGCATGCTGTATTACCAGTGATTTGATTTCCCAGGCAGGAAAGAAATTGGCGCAAGGCTGCACTCAACCGTAGCTGGTTGCGTCTGATTTTTGTACGTTGTACACGCAGCACACACGTACACGGAGACCTTAGGACTGACACAGGCAGGCCAAATATAATTTTTTTCCTTTTTAGCTTAGGGAAGACCCCACTGCGTGTATTCAATGAAAAACAAGAAGTTTAATATCTGTGGTGTGGCCCTCAAAAAGTGTCACACAACTATAGTGTAGCAGAGTTATTAACTGTAGCAGAGCAGGTATTTGCCAGTCAGGAAAGACAATGGCGCTAGGCTGCAGTAAAGCGTAGCTGGTTGCGTCTGATTTTTGTACGTTGTCCACGCAGCACACACGTACACGGAGACCTTAGGACTGACACAGGCTGGCCAAATATAATTTTTTTCCTTTTTAGCAAAGGGAAGACCCCACTGCGTGTATTCAATGAATAATAAATGTCTTCTGGCCCTGCCTACACAATTCTATCCCTGTAGTATTAATGCCGGGTGCAATGCTCTGCACAGCCGGTTTTGAGAAAAAAAAAAAAATATGCAACACTGCTAACAGCAGCCTGGACAGTACTGCACACGGATAGAAGTGGCCCTAAAAAGGACTGTTGGGGTTCTTGAAGCCTACACTAACTCCTAACACTCTCCCTGCCTAACCCCCACTTCTGTCCCTATTGCAGGGCGCAATGCTCTGCAGATCCAATATTGGACAAAAAAAAATAAAAAATACTGTGCTAACACAGTACTGCACACTAGTAGATGTGGCCCTGAGAAGGGCCGTTGGGGTTCTTGAAGCCTACACTGACTCCTAACGCTCTCCCTACAGCAGCACCAGCAGCAGCACTTTCCCTCAGCTAAGTCACAAGGCATGTGTGGCGAGCCGCGGGAGGGGCCGATTTTTATACTCGGGTGACATCTGATCGCCCCAGCCACTCACAGCAGGGGGGTGGTATAGGGCTTGAACGTCACAGGGGGAAGTTGTAATGCCTTCCCTGTCTTTCAATTGGCCAGAAAAGCGCGCTAACGTCTCAGAGAGGAAACTGAAAGTAACCAGAACACCGCGTGGTGCTCGTTAAGAGTAACGAGCATCCCGAACACCGTAATATTCGCACGAATATCAAGCTCGGACGAGTACGTTCGCTCATCTCTAGTTTAGACCCTAAAATCAATCTGATAGATTTACGTTAATAAACATGCCCTTAATTCTGTGCACTTTGTTTCTGCAGAAAACACCATTCACATGTATTGTAGTATAATTAGCAAAACAATCCATAATTTCCTGTTAACGAGTGTAAAAAAACATAATTAGCTGAAATTCAGCTTTGTTACACCAAGCATGGAATTGAGTGAACATTTTTATAGGTACACTATGTGGATATTCTGCAGTAACTATTATTATAAACAAGCTCATGCGCACATAAGTAACAAACACATTACCTTCATTTTACAGTGTCTAGGGTTAGATGGTCAATGTGTGATAGCAAGGTGACATATAATTGAATAATTATTTTCATAGCCCTTGGTGGATGTGTAATCTAATAGGCAACATAACTCATTGTTTTTGTTTGAAGCAGTTCAGAACTCAGACAAAGAACAGAGTCAAGGAAGTCAAACTTCAGATAATGGTAAGATATGGTGCTGTCCCTCTGAAAGTGCAACTTATGAACTGCATTGGTATGGAGTAAATAGTTGCAGTGAGTACAATTTATAGTCTACATCACTAAACTAATGATGTCTACAGGATGGCAGTAGTTTGTAGTGACTTGTGTCTGCTTTATGCACGTTCTGTAAGCCATTATACAGTATATATTGAGTTTTACACTGTTTTATTGTTAAAATGAATCTGTCATGACAGGAGACTATTTGATAATTTGGTAACCATTGCTGTAACTTGGGAATCTTCTTCCCACCATAAGCAGAGCTTGTACTTTGGCTATTTGGACCTCTAGAATGTTAACTGCACCAAGGGCCCTCTGTTCAGAGGGCTGACAAATATAATGCAAGGTGTATGCCTGAAGAAGAACCCACTCTGGGGTTGAAACACATTGCCCTTATTGAAAATAAGTTTTTTTGCTTGAAAATAGTCTAGCATTATGTGTCAGCCCTTTGTGAGCAGCACACATTAGCTGGTTGTTCCTGTAATATCCATACCGTTAGCCTGGATTTGAGCCCAGGGAAAGGCTCCTCTGGTAGACCAGAAAAGGCTTGCAGCTCCCAATAGCAAAATTATTTGGGTGGCTGTTTTAAATCCCGAAGTGTTTTTATATAGTTGTGCTCATCTCTGTAGTGTTTCCTGTAATGTTTATCCAGAGGAAGGAAAAAAAAACTGTGAGGTAGAAGCCAATTTTCCTCATTTTAGGGGGAAAAAAATCCTTCTCAACTCCAAATCTAGCAATCAGAATAAATCTCTGTATCAACAACCCGTCTGAAGTAATTAGCGACTATAACATGTAATATTGTTAGATTTAAAAAAGGCGTCCAGGCCCCCCTTGAACTCCTTTAGTGAGTGCCGTCATCCTCAAGCAGAGAGTTCCATAGTCTCACTGCTCTTACATTAGGGAACCCCCCTACTATGTCTGTGTAGAAACCTTCTTTCCTCTAGATGTAAAGTACACCCTCTTGTTACAGTCCTGGGTATAAACAGATGATGGGAGAGATGTCTGTTTTGTCCCCTAATATATCTCTACATAGTTATTAGGTCGCCCCTCAGACATCTTTTTCCTAAACGAAATAACTCCAATTTTGATAACCTCTCTGGGTATTGTAGTCCGCCCATTCCATGTATTACTTTAGTGGCCTGCTCAAGCTCTGATATGTTCTTATTGAGTACCGGTCCCCAAAACTGTACACAATAATCCATGTGTGGTCTGCCCAGTGACTTGTAAAGAGGAAGAACAACATTCTCGTCATTTGCACATATACGTCTTTTAATGCACCCCATAATCTTATTATTCTATGTTAGGGGTTTAGAACTAAGAACAAAATAAATACCACTTCAAAGCAAAATTTAAAATCTCTAGTTTAGAAAATCTATTTCATTTTCAAAGACTCTTCTACTGCCATGTATGACTATGAAGGGTGCACATATACATTACAGTGCATGGCCCTACATGACCATGATGTTCAGAGCACTCAGGGTATGTTGCTTTCCTCTGAGCATTGGACACTGCACTCTTTTCCTCAACTGTCATATTATATTGTAAACAGACTCTACTGGTCTTGTATATTAGTAATGGGTGTCCATCAGGCTCAACCATGGAAGGAGAGATTGATGTACTTATCTTTATCATTCAGAATCGTATGCTTATATGAATATTTATAGTATATTTATGTTCCTTTTTTTCCTGTTTTGAATTCCAGATAAACCCAAAAGTGTAGTGTGCTCTTCTACACAATCCAATGGTTCTACAATGATTTGTAAATCACGGGGAAGAGAGTTCTCCTTTGGTAAAAGAAATGTAGCATTTTCTCATTTCAAGCATTTCCTTGCCTAGATAACATTTTTATGATAAGCTTAAAAAATCTTAAGACAAGGGTTTACATAATATAGCATCGTGTGGCACAGAGTGTTAAGGCAGCAGAAATACAGTCCTAAGCTGTCGCTCACAACCAGAAGGTTGCAGGTGCAATCCCCGGCGAAGGTAGCCAGCTCAAGTTTGACTCAGCCTGTCATCCTTCTGAGGTCGGTAAAATGAGTACCCAGCTCGCTGCGGGGTAAAGATAACTGGGGAAGGCAATGGAAAAAACACCCCACAAAACAGTCTGCCAAGAAAACGTCACAAGTCAGTAATGGGGACTTTACCTTACAGAGTGTAATTTACAAAAACAATTACCTGTTAGCCTAATCACCCTCGTCACAAGTGGAATGATGAGTGATTTGGATGCTGTTTCTGATGCAGTCAAAACATACAATTAAAAGAAGAGAGTAGGCTGTTGTGATGTTACATACTTGTATCACTTGTAACTCATCTAATTTAGAGTTAATGGCTTATTCACAGCTTATGATATACCATCAATTTGTGATCCCAGAGACTGGACCCCCACCAATCATATAAATGAAGAGTCTGCAGTGCTGCTTTAGTTCCAGGTTTTCTGTGCACAGCAGCCACCTTTATTCTATTGTTGTATATTAACCTAATTGTCCCATTTCCTCCCACAACAGAGGCCTGGAATGCTAAGATTACTGATCTAAAACAAAAAGTTGAAGCACTGTTTGATGAGAAATGTGGTAAGTAGTAGCTTTATAGTCTCAACAAAGTGGCATATACCCTTCCAACTTTCAAAAGTCTTTGCTTTTAATGTATTTTTAAAGAGGTTGTCTCGCGAAAGCAAGTGGGGGTAAGCACTTCTGTATGGCCATATTAATGCACTTTGTAATATACATCGTGCATTAAATATGAGCCATACAGAAGTTATTCACTTACCTGTTCCGTTGCTGGCGTCCCCGTCTCCATGGCTCCGTCTAATTTCAGCGTCTAATCGCCCGATTAGACGCGCTTGCGCAGAAGGGTCTTCTGCCTTCGGCTCGGTTCGGCAGCAGCGGCGTTCTGGCTCCGCCCCCTTCTACGCGTCATCGCGTAGCTCCGCCCTGTCACGTGTGCCGATTCCAGCCAATCAGGGCGATTAGACGCTGAAATTAGACGGGGACGCCAGCGCAGGGAAGGTAAGTGAATAACTTCTGTATGGCTCATATTTAATGCACGATGTATATTACAAAGTGCATTAATATGGCCATACAGAAGTGTATAACCCCACTTGCTTTCGCGAGACAACCTCTTTAATGTATTGTCTGAACTTGTTTTATTGAAGACACTATTACAGATATTGACTCTCATATTATTTAAACTTCCGTCCAAATACTATATACATATTATGATTTGGCCAGCTTACTAGTGATCGGTGCTAATGTGTGGCAGATAAGTATATTCCCATTTAAGATGGAATATCAAGGGAGGCTGTCATGTCCTTTATTCTGCTCTCACTGAAGGCAGCATAACGTAATGACAAATATGCTGATTCCAGCGGTCTGTCACCTATAGGGTAATGTGAAGTAGTTTTTAAGAACTTACAGCTTGTTCCTGCTTTTATCAGCAAGAGTAGAGTCCAGTTTATTCACAAGGTGCTGCCAGACCCGCCCACCTGACTTGATTGGCAATCTTTTAGCTAATACACTGCATACTGAGAAAGACAACAGAGAATGGGCGGGAATAACAGCAGCTCATGAATACCTGTAACTCGTCTCTTAGCAGGAATAACCTGTTAGTTCTGGAAAACCACTACACGTTGCTATTTTCCAAGATGGCCGTCGCATCCCTGCTGACTTGCAGCTTGAAACTACATTTACCCCAGTTCTCCGCTCTGTACTTGCACCTTGCACTTTCGTCCCCACTAAGCGCTGCCCTGCCATTGATCAGCAGTCCTGTCCCAAGAGCTGACTAGAACAATAAGCCATCCTGGTCGTTCCTACTGAGTAAGCCCGACATGTAGCGGTGGAGTGTCTGCAGATCATATCTAGGGCACCCTGGGAATAAACACTTCTGAAGTACCAGGAGAAGGTGATGGTTTATAGAGCTGAAGACGCAAAATCCAAAGCAGAACCACATTGCGAACTGTAAAAACATTAGATTATCGTTCATCTGACAGCAACTTTGTGCAACCGGAATACCCCTCTAACTAAACAGTGTGCCCCAAACTTTGCCATTTTTGGCTGTAGTTCAGATTGGTTTTAACTTCTTCATAACTTGACCATTTTAGAATGTCAGAATATGGATTTACTCTGAAGTTTGGTCTTTTGTCTTGTCTTTGTTGCAGGTGCTCAGCTGAGCAATTGTCAGTAAGAAAGTTGATGCATAAGCAGTAATTTTATAGGTCTATGGGAAGACATTGTCAATCTAGTAGGGTTTAATGCATGGGGACTGTTCTCTAAAACAGCTTTTTTACCTGAGATCTACTAAAGTGTTTGTTTTTTTTAATTTAGGGGAGGCTCTAGGTATGAAAGAGCCATTTAAGGTGCCATTTGCGTTGTTTGAAACATACCCAGAAGACTTCTTTGTGGAAGGCCTTCCCGAGGGAGTTCCATTCCGCAGGCCCTCTACTTTTGGAATTCCTAGATTGGAGAAAATTCTCAGAAACCGAGCCAAGATTAAATTTTTTATTAAAAAGTGAGCCAGTTTATACTTTATGCAGCATGCACTAAAAAAATAAATTTTTGAGTTTATACTGTAACTGTAATTATTTTTTACCAGACCTGAATTGTTTGAGGCTGCTGCAAAAGACACATCTCTGCAGTACCCACAAAGTAAGTATTCCATTAGTAAGCTGCATACTTAATACCAGTTGTGGCTCGCAGGACATTCTTCTCGGCATTTTTTAACTTATACTATTAATTCTAAAATTTCACAGTTGACTGTAAATAATGCATAATGAAGAGTTAGACATTTTTATTCCACATCTTTCAAGATCTAAGCTTTCTGTCCATGACTAGGAACATTAAATAACCACTCCAGTGATTTTTTTTTTTCTTTCATTATGTAACTAGTGTCCCAGTATATATGTCAGCTGGTATTACCATAGTTAGTTATTCCTTTCTATCTGAAACTCCTGCAGTCCTTCTTTATAGGTGGGTCATGTGATCTTATTCTAACCTCCATAGTTTTACTTAGTTTAACCCTTTCCAATCCACTCTTTGACTCCTAACGACATTCTGATTGAAGGCTGTACAGCTTTGATCCGGCGGGGTATTCTTACAGTAGATTACTGGTCACTCTGTTGTCGGGGGCCTCCCCAGCATGTCACATACTGCAGTACTGGCTCTGGCCAGCAGATGGCAACATTGTATAACAGCAGAAAGAGAAAGCCCCCTAGGAAACCTTGACTCTAAAATTGGATTGCAAAGGGTTAATGTTCCTCTCAAAAAGTTATTTTTTTTAGTTCGGGTCCATTACATAGGAATTAATGCTATCACACAAGCTCTTTAGAAGGGGACGCAGAAACTCCTATCACAGTTACTGCTGATGAATAGAGGCTCCTGTCACACACTTTTAATGACGATCACAGCTCATCCTCCTGACTCTATACTTATGGTCTGAAGCTATTTAGGTAACTGTAGGAGGTAATGATAATTACACTGTCCTCCCAGCGGGCAGAGATATTACAGTCTATAGCTGCTGATGCATCATGGGATTGATAGCACAGAATAGTGAAAGCGAAATCCGAGAAAAATCTGAACATCAAGGTGATGCCTGATCAGTATCAGACAGGAGGTTGCACTGCATGGAAGTGACTGCAGTATACATAGAAGACCTCCAGAGTGGGACAGGAAATCAGGTGAGGGATGCAGGGATAGAAAAATGTGTTTAGACTGGATTGGCCTTTAGTTGTTAACATGAAAAGGCTGAATGAATATCTGTACTGACTGAGTGTGGTTTACAACTGAGGGTTTGTTATAGTGTATCAGAGAAGGCAATCCTTTGTGAGACAAATATTTCCTGTCCTCCACTGCAATAATCTGCGAAGAGCGATAAAGCTGGTCAAGTTTAAAAAATGTTGTTTTTTTAAAATAAATGTTCTAACTTAAGTTGCCTAACAAACTTCTTGTTGTCAATTCAAGAAAGAATACAGGCACCTAATAAATTGGTTACTGCATCCGGAGTTAAAGATCTGAATATTATCCAAGTAACTGTACCAGGTATGTAGCATGTATCCTGTGTTAGTATTTAGCACACAGAGTGCTTGTAAAAAGTGATGAGGCATGATTCATGGGAGAGCTGGCATACAGGGGCAGAAAGACCGAGCAGTAACTGGTTAAACGTTCACTAGTGCTAACAATTAAAGCTCTGCTCACACTAGCGTCATCGCTTCTGTTTACAACAGAGACATGACAGCTACCCCAAATCCATTTTCAAATGGATAGCGGTGTACTTCAAGTTACGTTATGAACTTTAATGGGGTGTGCTGTGGTCCCATTATTTTGTATGGCAAGAATAGTGCTGCAAACTGCTGTACTCTTCCCATCATCAACATTGTTCCAATGGAACCCCAAATGGTACTTTAAATAAAACCTAAAGGAAGAAAGGTCAGATAATTGGCTAATATGAACTTGTTAGAAAATCAAAACCCGAACTCCTTATAACCCGCATTAATAAAACCCTTCTGAATGAAAAACACATAGCTATGCGTCAAGACAAAATCCTGCAATTTGAAAAGGTTTGGAACCCCTGGATAGTCTACACCAACGTTCCGAACCTACACTATTTTGTGAGATTATAGGCGGAAAACTAATAAGTCATGCATCAAAAAAATAAGAATGACATTGGAGTAGTTCTACACCCATATACTGCAGACAATCTATAACACAATAATGAGATGGAGATACTGAGATCGGTTCCTTCCTTTCTGAGTGATGTATGATGAAATGTTGACCTTTCCATGCATACAATTGAAAATTTTACCCTGTTTCTGTTGTTATTGTTTCTCTCTCCTTTCTTTTCCTTTATTTATTTATTTATTTTTTTGTTTTCTCTTCTTTTTTCTTCTTCGTTCTCTCTTGTTTTATTATTGCTAATGGTTCATGCCCGTTTAAAAACGGAATCTCTGTGCTCCAATGTTAAGATTTGACTATATCCCCCTGCGTGGGGTCTATGCGGCAAAGTGTTGCCAACTTTAAGTTTAAACCAAATAAAACCCTTCGAAACGTAGAAAATCAAAACCAGAGTCTTTACACTTTACAATGGTGCACCCATATGTACAATATTAGTTTGGCAATTGTCATCATAGAATTTTTGTATTTCCCTGTTCTAATATGTGATATTTATGTAGGGGGTTTCACAAAACAAAAAACAGTAGCAGCACCAGCCTCTGTGGTATGAGTCATAGCCACCAGCCTACCACAGAGGCTGGTACTGCTGCTGTTTTTTTGTTTTGTTCCTGCGTTTGCTTGAGGGGAATACTGGGCTAATTGTGCTTACTAAACCTAGTTTTAGGATCGACTATATCCTCACTCAGGCGGTACTCTCTATAATTGGGGGTCCACCAGCTCAGCTTTTTATTCTGAATATTGATACTTGTTTCTTTGGGTTCCTGATGAAGCTACATGATTTGTAGCGGAAATGCGTAGAACCTATGCACCTCTGAACCATAGAACTTCTTAGAGCCTGGTTGAAATTGGTCAGGATTAGAGATGAGCGAACACGTTCGGCCCCGCCCCTTTTTCGCCCGAACACCGAACTTTGCGAACACTTCAGTGTTGGGGCGAAAAAGTTCGGGGGCCGCCGTGGCAGCGCGGGGGGGTGCGGCGGGGAGTGGGGGGGAGAGGGAGAGAGAGAGGGCTCCCCCCTGTTCCCCGCTACTGCCGCCCGCGCCGCCGCGCATCTCCCCGCCCCCCGGCGGCACCCGGACCTTTACGTGCGAACACTGCAGTGTTCGGCAAAGCCGGTGTCCGGGTGCGGATGTGTCCGTAACGGACATGTTCGCTCATCTCTAGTCAGGATCTTTTCCGTTTTTCTTTCTTGCTGATTTTACCACAAGGAACATAGGGACTTGCGTGGCAGTGACCACGGCATCTCCACCATTCCTTTTTTTCTTGGCACATGCATCGATATCTGGGAATTAATGGTCCCTTATGTGGTGATATATGTCCAAGATAAGTGGATAATTAGACAGCGACATATATAAGAAGAAACTGCACTGTTTTTTAACGAACACAAAGATAGTTTTACTAGACTTGGAGTTGTACACATTGTATATGCAACATATCTCATAATCTTACCAAAGCTTAAAGGGGTATTCCCATCTTGGCTTTTTTTTTAAACTCTTTTTTATTGCATTTTCATATTTCAAAGAAAGAATCACAGAACAGTACAGCGGATGTGTGACATAATACCTTTGACATAAATGGCTGCCATGTGTCATACATATGAAAATATCCTCAATATAAACAGCATAACTTATTATATCTGCGTGGTGTCTTATTTACTTACCAAGTACATATTGTTTTCCACAAGTTATACGTCTTCACATATACAACATTCTCTTTCTGTATGTATGTAACAGAGTTGAACACATAACTGAAAGCATCATGACACACATAGTGGCTATTCTTCAAGAACATATATCATCTGTTCTACTTTCCTTTATTATGTCTGTTAACTTATAACCTAACAATATTATCACTAAAACCACTAAATTAGCGAGTATATACATACACAGGTGGAACGCAAGAAAGATGTATCTTCTTAAATTTTTCACTCTTACTTTTCTTTCCCCTCCTTTTTTTCCTTCTTCTTCTCCTCCTCCCCCCAGCTCAGTATTAGTACAGTGTTACCCCCATTTAGAATTTGTATTATGATTAGCTATAGTTCTCGTCTTTGTATAATTTCTCCTATTGTATCCAATAAATGTTGCTTTATATTATCTTTAATTTTAAACCGTGATCTTTAATTTCCCCAAGCGATTTGCATACAATTGGGTATAATACCATGTTGTATTGCTAAATGGACGCATACATTCAGCAATCTCGTTTGGATCTAGAAACTTTTCCATGAAAACCTTCCATTTATTGAAAAATTTCGATGCTTGGGATTCCGCGCATTTTTCTATCTCCAGCCGTTTCATTTTTAGGTTGTATTTTAGCTGTTGCAATATTTTGGATGATGTCGGGGGCTTGGCTTGTAGCCATTTTGATAGCAGACATCTTTTGCTTATTATAAGAATAGTATGTATAATATTAGTGTTTATCGTTTGGCTAGGGATATTGTGAAACACGTAGGTTTGTGGAGTTAAAGGTACGAGCAATTCTCCAATCTCATGTATCAAGGACTGGACCTCTGCCCAGAATGATTTGATTTTGGGGCAATTCCAAATGCCATGTATGAAATCGGATTTTGATTGACAGCATCTAGGGCATGCCAGCAGTCTGTCTGGATTACCAGGGTGTGGGGGAATATCGAAACCGTATATCGCCCCATGTATAATTTTGAAATAGGTTTCTCGCCATCTTTCATTGGTTATGGCTTTTCTTACAGAGGTCCATCCCTCTATGAGTTTTTGGGGTATCTCGGGGTCGTGAAGTTCTCGTGCCCATTTTCTGAACAAGGAAGCATCATCCTGTATTGTCCATCCGTCCCTAAAGCGACTATACAAATCAGATATAGAGAGCCTTTGCGTATGTGCACATATTAATAAATCAGTAGGATTAAGAAACTGCACTGTTTTTTGCAGCACAACCTCTTCCCTTGATTAGCTTGTTAGCTGTCTCTCTATAAATAAGTATATACAAGCTAGGAACTTGACCTTTCTAAAGTGACCCTTGAAGGTTTCCCAGCCAATAAAAGACTGTATGGATACTGGGTTATAGGGCCTACTTACCCGTCAAGGGGGCTTTTTCTCGCAAAACCCTCTTCCCAGATACCGGATTTGATTCACATTTTCCGGGACATTACAGGGGTCACGCTGTATTGAATCTTTTTGTGTATATCTGTGTCTGTTTTAGGATCCAAAAAATCCTTTTTATATATTTTTTAGCAATAAAAGTTATGTTTTAAGAGGGATAGACTAAACCCTTTCTTTGAAAAATATTTATGTATGCAGGTTGTTTTGCCAGCAATGACCCTAGTTTATGTGCTTTGAAAAGAGAGATATTAGAATGCCAGTTCTGTAATCCGGGAACTGATGCAGATATAAATTGAGTACAATGTTGTATTAATATGTCAGAAACCATTTGCCTCTTATATCTCACTATCTGTGGATATGTGTATTTGTATTATGTTTATAACAGCAGGCCCCAGCACCCCAGTTCTTCATAGTCCTTATCTAAACTAACTGTTTATCCACACATATTATGCTAGTACACTTTTACACTTTTTTTTTTACCAAGAAAAGGCATTGATTACTATTTGATGTTTCAAATGATGGTCTTTTTTATGTTATTTTGTAGATATGGACTCTGAAAAAACAATTAAAGTTGACAAAGCTCGTCAGCTGAGGGAGCAGGTTAATGAACTGTTTAGTTGGAAATTTGGTAAGCTGTGGACAACAACTCTGAATTATCTATTGTATTGTAGATAACAATATAAACCTCTTATATACAGTATTAGTGTGCATTCACACGACCGTATATCAGTTGGGTTTTCACATCCAGCCGATATACAGCCTCTCTCTGCAGGGGGTGGAGGCTGGAAGAGCCTGGAGCAGTGCTCTGAGCTCCCGCCCCCTCTCTGCCTCCTCTCTACCCCTCTGCACTATTTTCAATGAGGAGAGGTGGGGCGGAGCTAATTCCTGGAACTTAGCCCCACCCCCGTTACGCCTCCTCTCGTTGCAAATAGTGCAGAGGGGCGGAGAGGGGGTGGAGAGGAGGCAGAGAGGGGGCGGAAGCTCAGAGCACTGCTCCCGGCTCTTCCAGCTTCCTCCCCCTGCAGAGAGAGGCTGTATATCGGCTGGGCGTGAAAACCCAGCCGATATACGGTCGTGTGAATGTACCCTTACATAGAACCCTGTATAAGAGTTTTCTCTGCATACATGTGCCAGACTAATAAAACAGAACTAGAAATAATATGGTTTTGACTTTGATCAATTCTATTCAACTAAAAAAATGTAAAAGAGATTTTCTGATTTCATTCAATCTCTACAAGTTATTTGACAAGGGGTTTATTTTGATGAATTGAAAAATAGTGTAGTACCGTGATAGCCAAAAAAATCAATGTCATGTTAAAAACTCTTGTATAAAAAAGACAAAAGTATTATAGAGGTTATACCTCTATTCGCTAGCCAGAAAAAATTATGTTTACAAGCTGAAAATAGGGGATTAAGAAAGGAAGTGGTGGGATATTACTGAGCATTTACTACTGTATATTTGGTATTTTTTGTTTGAAGTGACACTAAACCTGGAAATGAATGCAAACTTTATTTCAGAAATCTAGAAAATCCTGCAGAATGCAAAGAAAACAGATGGCATTTTTATCCTAATTTCTTCCATTTCATCTGGCAATTAAATAACTGAAGGGCAGAATTAAAGGGGTTATCCAGGAAGCAGCTGTCGCGATACATCAGCGTTGGAGCAGAAGCACCTGTGTAGCGGCCGGTGCTCCTAATTGCAAACACAGCTCTCATTGCAATCAGTGGGAACGGCACTTGTAATTGCAGGTGCAGCTCCCATTGATTTCAATGACCGCTGCTCTTGTAATTAGGAGCATCAGCTGCTACACAGGGGTCGAAGCAGCGCTTCCGCTCCAACCCTGATATATCAGCGGCCGTTTCCTGGATAACCGCTTTTAAGGAAAGAATTTTTTGAATATCTTTTTTGCATATTTTCTATATTTAGTGTTTCTTTGACATGGATTACTGACTAATCAATCAATGAAACCAATATTAACTAATTTAATAGTTGTAATGCTAAAAAAAATAACAATAAAGTCCGTTATTTATGTATTTATGTACTAATGTTTTATAGGAGAAGCAATTGGCATGAACTTCCCAGTGAAAGTTCCCTATAGGAAAATAACCGCGAACCCAGGATGTGTTGTAGTGGATGGGATGCCACCCGGGGTTTTATTCAAAGCCCCCAGTTATCTAGAGATGAGTTCAATGCGCAGAATCCTAGATTCAGGACAGTTTATAAAATTTACAATTATAAGGTGAGTCATAACTTAAGAGCTTGCTAACATCAGGTCATCACAGGCAAAAATCTTTAATGATATTTAGGTTTGATGTTATTTGACAATATTTTTATATTATACTGACGTTTAATACAAAAAAAAGCAAAGTAAGGGCTCATTCACCCTTGCGCTAGGGCTGCGTTAGGGCTTTCTGTCTCTTTGTTCTTGTTTTTTAGCAGAGAGATGGAATTACAAGGGAGTTAAACAATTCCGTTTTTCCCCATTGATTTCAATGTTTTTTTGTTTTTGTTTAAAAAGGAAAGCAAATGCAAAGCTTTCAGTTTGCTTCCCCTCTGTCATTTAACTAAACCAACATCGCTTCAAACTGCACTTTTTATTTTAATTAAAAATCATTTGTACGGGAGCGAACTGAAAGCTTTCCATTGTTAGAAAAATTTATTGAAATCAATGGGGGAAAATGGAATTGTTTAATTCCATTTCGCTGCTCCAAAAGCAGAACAGAGAGATGTTGAATGCAAGCTGAACGCTGGTGTGAATAAGCCCTTAGGCCAGTGTCACACGGGCGTAAGCGTGTTCATGCGTGTATTTCTGCTGCGTATTTGCAAGAAGGAGCAAATCAGAAGAATAGAGAAAACAATAGTGGTGACTGATACATGTATAGAAAGGACTCACCTGGTGTGGACAGCTAGCCCAGGGGAAGGGTAGCTGCTACACCTGTAGTCCTTGTAAGCTTAAGAAAACACTTCTTACGCACCGAGTGCATCCATGGAACAGGAGAGTGTCAGGGAGAACTCCAAAATCCAATGCAAGAATTTCAGAAAAGGAAAACAACGTGTAAATGAAAAGTGCCCATAAGACATTGTAAACAAATAATGACGGTACTCACTGAGAGAGGAGGGTCTGATGTTGAAATTGGAGCCCCCCTTTGGTCATACATCAAGATGCAAAAAACTGGATGGTTATGGTTCTCCAAATTTGGAGTTCTTTGCGCACATTGTGATCAAATTGTGTGAGATCACCTGTCACACAAGGTGACCACATTCTTATGAATCTCTACTTTATAGTTCAGGAATAGAAATGAACCAGCTAGAATGGACGTGGCTCCAGTGGAAGCTGGCAGCAACCCCACTAACCCTCTTAGAATATAGCTTCAATTTTATTTAGAACAAACAAAGAAAACCTATGCGTTTTAACCCCAGAATTGGGTCTTCCTCAAGCATAATCATCTTCGTGGACATTGTGATCAAATTGTATGACTCCACCTGTTATGCAAAGCGACACATTCATATGAATCCCTATCCTAACTTTATACCTGTACAACACAAAACTTATCTCCCTCTTGGCCGTAGACCACCATCTGAATAAGGTTAATTAAAATGAGTATTCTCTTTTGTAGGCCGTTTCCTGGGCTGGTGCTTAACAACCGTAAGTATATTTTTGAGGTGAAAAGCTCTACTGGTCAGAAAACGTTTTTCATCTTTCTGTAGTTTTCTTTTCGGTATATAAACATGTTTTTATTGCATCTAGTATTGACCACTGTATGATTTCTGTGTATTGAGAGCCTGCTGTATAGGAAACCTCACATCACAATTGTGTTAACTCATGATATTAGGACTTGCAGAGTACATGCTGTGATTTTAGATATCCTTGGCTTACTACTACTATTATTGCATTGTTAGTAGTTCTCTGATATGTTTTTACATTTTGGGTGGAAATCCTCTTTAAATATTGACCCAATGTTTCCAACCAATGTACAGCTTTCAGAGAGCCATAACTTTTTGCTTTTATCTTATTGACGTGGCTGCATGAGGATTTATTTTTTGCTGGATTAGCTCTATTTTTCAGTGGATTTATTTTGAGCCATTTATAACTTATTAATTAACTTTTTATTAATCTCTTCCCACTGCAACCCTTTTTGTCTTTTCCTCTACATTTTCAAAAAATCATGGGCTATGGACATTAGGCGATTCATGGCCATCAGAGGCCAGAGGCTGACATGACGCCTTAAAAAAAAAATAAAACTTCAACAAACCCCTCAGCTTTTTTTCTAGTGAAATGATAAAAAAAAAGAAATTCTGCCATTATTTGTAGCATTTTAAATTTACCGCCCTTTACTGTGCTGCATATATTACATGTTACCTTTTAATCTACTGTATGGGTCGGTACGATTACAGTACGTAAATACCACATATGTAGAGTTTATTTTTGTTTTTATTTATGTTTTACTCTATTAGCACATGTCATGGAAATGTCTTTATGTTGCCACATTCCAAGAGGTATAACTTTTTTCATTTTTCCATTTGATGTACCCATATATGAGCTTGTTTTCTATGGGTCTAGTTGTATTTGTAATAGAAACATTTTGGGATACATAAAAAGTATTGATTAACTCATTAGTACCCAATTTATATTTTAACTAATTTTTATTTTGCACTGTGAAATATGTTGCAAATAATTTAATAAACATCAGAAAACAGCTGTTTTATTTTTTAGACTTGTCAAATACGTTTTATAAGGTGGTTCTCATTTGATAACTATGGTAAAATGGGGAACTGAGCTTAAAAGAATTCAAATTAAAAAGCTGTTAAATGACAACCATGGGCACTAATAGATTAACTTTTATTTTAATGTTTTCGGGATGGATGATGAAAAACAATCCCAACGCTTTTTTTGTGTCTTCTATTACACTATTCATGTGCGATTTAAATAACGTGTTGCAGCCATATATATTCTTAGTTACACCTTGTGTAAAGTGAAAATAATGGTTTATAAGTAAAAACATTATTTCTTTAAAGCGACTCTTTTACCAGGTTTATGGAGCTTTGTCTGAGGGCAGCATAAAGTAGTGACACATACCCTAATTGCAGCGAAGGTTTAAGGCCCCTTTAGACACAGATGATCACTCAAAATATGGCTTTTTGAGCGCACATCTTGCATAATCTGTAAGCATGTGAGCTGCTGGGAGCTGAATTTATTGAGAGGACCGCCTGCTGTTCCACTTTGGTTCTGCTGGTGGGTCTGACAGCTGAGAACAGCAATCAGCTGTTATCAGCTCTCCCTGGGCAGAACACAGCATGTGGTCTGTCTCATCAGCTGTTCTGCTGAACGATGGTTTTCAAGCTAAACTGAAAACCATTGTTCAGCAGAAAACTGAAAGATGGGCACATTTACACGGAACAATTATCGCTCAAAAGGTGGCTTTTGAGCGAATTTTGAGCGATAATAGTTGTGTCTAAATGGGCCTTTACTTAATAGTGAAGGTTTTCTTAAAGCAACCCTCTGGGCCTAAATAAACAAAGCTTCCCTCTTTACCTGGTCCACACTATGCATTAGGATGTATAATTAAGGCCTATTTAGACACAACGATTGTCGCTCAAAAGCCATATTTTTAGCTATAACCATTGCGTCTAAACGTGCAGCCATCGTGCACTTTTCATGCACTACTTGTTCATCAGGGATTTCTTGCCAGATAGAAATCAGCAATGAATCTTATCAGCGCCGCACCCTGATTTTTTTTCGCTGATAGTATTCTTTCAGCTGGTGTCCCGCTGAGAACTGAAAGCTCCGAGAACAATGAATCTGTTTGCATATACAAAACAGCTTCTTTGTTCTCTGAGCTATCACAGCTGTATGCCGCTCTGTCTGCATTAACATACATGCAGTGATTTCATACGCAACCCCACTATCAAACACAGTGGGTAATTTTAAAAAAAATGACAGCGTCATAGTGCGTATGACCCCGTGCGTGTGATACACAGGTATGCGCAGTACACTCACTGCCCATAAGTGGTCTCTGCTGGCAGAGCCAGTATTTAGAAACACCAGTAAAATGCTGCGGGCAGACACGCAGTGTTTTACCTGTACGGACATGGACGTGAGGCCTTAATTACCTTATATTCAAAATTTTCTTCTTACTATACTATCAGAAAGTAGTTTTTCAGTCTTTTTAATCTTTAGTAAAGATTACTAGTGTAATAAGTCAATATATTGTTTCTCACTTGTTTTATTTGCTGCTTGTCTATTCTAATATCTATACTTGGTTGTGTTGATAGATGTCTTCAGTAGTCCTCTTCCATTCACCTGTAATTTTTTTTTCCGTATTTCTTTTCATTAGGTTTTATATCTTCTAACTATGTTGCCATTTGTTTACATTTCAGAATTAACAGATGAAAGTGAGTCCAGGCCATCCACAGAATCCGGTAAATGCTCTGCCTTAGTTACTAAAGATCATCTTGGACAGTTATTCTGCCTGGATTGTGCTGATATGCGGGCTCATTAGTTCACTGAATGCAAAGTAACAAAAACATACACCAGAAATGTCATAAAGCCTTAAATCCATATGTATACTTGATATACCAGCATGTGACAAGTCATTTTAGTGCATACTGAATGGTATAAAGACCCCCCCCCCCAAGCAAACAAAACAACAAAAATGAATGTGAAATTGTTATTGTAAAGTGATATTTCACTTTTAATTTTAAGGTAACCTTAGTCAATTAGTTGTTCTTGTAAATGAAGTATGAATATATCGGTCCTCATGTAAAGGCCTATTTCTGTATATAGCAGAAAACTTCCATGTTGAAGATGGAGGGGGTGTAAATTGATGTTCCATAGTAAGAAGATAGAATGCTCTCCATTTAGATACTCTATGAAATAGAGAGATAGAAAACAGCTGCTTTCTTCTAATGGGGTATCTCGGGAACACAATTTGGGATGTGAGGCAATTATAGGATTATGCAGTCACATATACATAACCCAGTGAAGAAGTGGTCCAGCAGTTGTAACAATTCTAAGATTGCATTGTGGTGTCAGTGCAGAGAAATGTGAAGAAGCAGAACCCTTACATCACACACCGAAGCTCCAGGACAAACACCTACAGAGCCCTCAGGCTGCAAGACCCCACACAACTCATAGGGGCATCAGGACACGCATATAGAGATTCACCAGATCACCGCAGATTGTAGAAGCCACATTCTGGAGTCTTGTAGCCAAGGACACCGAGAGCTACATACTGGAACCCCAAAACATAAGACTCCTACAGAGTACTTGCAGAGACCTCTACATGAACAGGTGAACATAACTATCTATGGCTGGGCTCACACAAGTGTATGATTACTGCGTATTACGTGGGCGCTTTACGCCCGTGTGATACGTGGTAACTCGCAGGCAATCAATTACATTGTCTTATGCTGTTCCCGTCACATTAGTATGCCGGAATTGCATAATACACAAGCGCAAAAAACAACACAGAATGTTTTATTTTGCCATGTATATACGTGAGATCTAGCCCAACGTTTTCTATGGGCAGGTATATATGGGCGCCCATACACAATTACATAAAATATATAAAAAAAAGAAAACAGATGTTCTCAGTACAATTTTGCTGCCATACGTGGCAGCATGCTGAGTTACCACCAGCTCCAAAGCTGTAAAACGCTGCCTGACCACCTGCGGTGTTTTACTTCTGAAAGATGAAACAGTAAAGTGAACTAATTATCCAGCCTATTGTTTCCCTTATTTACAGGTGAATCTCACACGATTCATACGACAGAACCAGCATCAGAAGGTATTTTTTTTATCAGATGATTTTTATTACATTAAAAAAAGGTTACTGGAACCAACTTTCCTCTATAAATGCCCCTACACCCACACCCAATACATCTCACAGGGGCAAAAGAGGATCTGGACAATTTCAGCAGCTGATAAAATTCCATTTTAGCCATGTGTACATTTTTTCCAAGAAAGGGTCGAAAAACATATATGTTGGCCTCTAGCTGCTCTTCCACACAGAGTGAACAATGACACATATACATGCATTTTCCAGTGTAGACAAGTTGACCTTTACCTGAGAGCCAACCCATTTACCATAGGCACATATAAAAGAGAGATCTCCTTGGGAAAGGTAGGAGCTGCATTTCTAAAGCTCTTTCACAAACAATTATTTGAAAAACATTCGACAAATAAAATCAAAAAGGTTTCTTCATAAATAGCTTGATGGAAGACAATGGGTATCCAACCATGGACCACCCCAAATATGTTCAAACATCATTTCTAACTTTCTCTTTTGGTATACTCCTCTTTCTAATCTGATGACTTACTTCATTCTATTAACATATTGTGATATACTGTGTGGAATAGACTGAATCCAATACATAGCTATTAATTTTCTAGTCTGCTATAACATAGTACCTAATGATATTCTACTCTACATTTCTTTGTCACCCAAATATCCCAGTATACCGACTGTCTCTACAGAAATCTGAACACCATCTGTTTAAGTCGCAAAACCTCCCTCCAAAAGGGCCTTAACTGAACACTCCCAGACCATGTGCCTCACCCATCCCACACTTGGGGCATCGGGAATCGGTTCTAACACCAATGTTATGTAACAATACCGGACTCTTGTATACCCTATGCAAAAGAAATAGGTGTGATAGTCTACAGGTCTCACTAAAAGATTTGGCAGGAGTACACTCTAAAATGTATTCCATAGTTCATCTAAAATGGGGCCTATAACTGTCTCCCATTTATTTTGAATGTTTAGGTGGAATTGTTAATGATGGAGGGATAACATGTCTATAGAAAAGAGAAAAGCAAGGCAATATTATCAAGAATTATTGCTAATGCCCACGGACGGATTTCTGCCGCGTTTTACGCAGCGGAAATCCGCAGCGTTACCCCGGAGCTTTTAGGTTCTATTGAACCTAATAGCTCAATGTTCATGCTGCGGAATTCCACCTCAAGAATTTATATATTTATTTCAGAGAACACCTACGTTAAGACTCTTGTGAGAAAAAGAAAACTTGTCTGGTCTCTGAAGTAGTCTAGAGAAACTAATTTCCCCGTGCTCTTTTCACTATAGAGCATATGGAGGTAGAAACAAACTATGCATTCATCTGAGGAACACCTGAGAAGGCGGACACAAAATAAATGCCTGTATTGCGATGGTAATTGGCACTACCTAAACTCATGCCCAGTCAAGCCAGGGAAACTCCGCCATCTAGGGCCAGTAAGAGAGGTTGCCTTAGAGGCCTCTCCAAAATTCTTGCTTCCTGCATCTCTGAACTATAGTGCCTTCTCTATGGAGGCATATCTAGACTCCGGCACTGTCAGGAATTTCATCTGCCAGGATCTCGTGGTAAAGCATAGGATATCCAAGCCTTCCCTGAAGAAGCCCATCTCTGTTACTTAATGGGGAGCTCCTGTCTAAAGTCATCAAATGTGTCACTGTCCCTCTGGATCTGCAAATTGGAATTCTGCCCAGAAAGATTTCACTGCTGGTTCTACCCAGGTCTATAAACTAAGTGTTGTCGTGACTTCCTTGGTTTCAGCCACACTCATCAGTCATCAACTGGCTCACCCCAGATCCCTTGTTGGAGCACCTGCTGCTATACCCACTGTCTGCTCTGCTATTCCAGTCCTAAAACCACAAATTCTTCAAGATCTTGCTAGTGCTTCTGGTCACAATGTGATTTGGGTGGTAGTCGATAGACTCTTCATAATTGCTCACTTTGCTTCTCTCCCAGGTCTGCCCTTTGCTTCCCACCTGACACATGCGTTTGAAGCACATACCTTCAAGTTGCTTGGAGTTTCACTTAATATTGTCTCTGATCGTGGAGTTCAATTCACATCGCATTTCTGGAAAGCTTTATGCAGTTTGATGATGTTATACTTTCTAGATTTTTCCTCTGAGTATCATCCCCAGTCTAATGGCTAGGTTGAGCACACTAATTAATCTGTGTAACTGTTCCTCCATCACTCTGTATCCACACAGCAGGAAATATGGTCATCTCTTCTTAGCTTGGCTAAATTTTCTCACAATAATCATATCAATCAATCCAGAACCACAGCATTCTTCATAGTCTATGCTCAGCATCCTCATGTACCATTGCCTGCCTACTCTTCCTTTGATGTGCCAGCAGTGAATCAGTGTCTTCGGGTATTTCAAAAAATTTGGGCCCAGACCAGAGACTCTTTCACTCATGCTGGAACTCAAGCTGATAAAAAGAGAAGACCTTTTAAATACTCCCCCGGGGGGGGGGGGGGGGGGGGCGGAGCCTGACCGGCGATGTGAGCGGCCGCGTCTCAGAGTAGCTCCGCTAAAAGCTAACAAATTCATCCTGCTAACGGGTCCCAGAGCCGGCGAAAAGCCGAAAAACACTGTGGAGGCACAGCGGAGAGCATCGGCGGCCAGACAAACACCCGCGGAGAAAATGGTCCGCGGCAAAGAGAGAGAGAAGGAGAAGAAGCCGGCATCCAGCAAAAGCAAGATGGCGCCGGCGGGAGAGAGCCACGAACGCTGATACCGCGCCCCAGCACAAGCAGTGCAGACACGGCACGCAAGCTGGCGAGGTATGCCAGGGAGGAGGGGGGCAGAAAAGAGACATCCATAAGCCCTAAGCAGCAGAGGGGAGACATAGAGGAGCAGGGGAGCCCAAAAGGAAGCACACAAATGGCGGGAGCAGGAGGGAGGAAGAAGCCACATACACAGGGAATACAGAAAGAATGAAAAGTAAAGAATGGACAGACAAGGCAAACACAGAAGTAACCCCTAATAAGCACAGCCAAAATAAAGATGTGCACAGCAGCTCACACACTGTGCAAAACGCTGACAACTACAGACAAGAAGCCATAAGTAACGCAGACAGCCCCAACCGCAAAAAAGATGGCGCAGTTAACATCAATGCGGCTGACCACCATATGCGAGAAAGCATAAACAATTCAAGTAATCCAGATAATGATGCACACAGCGCAAATTATGCAAGCACACCAGATAGTGGCACATGGGATGCTTCCCACAATACAGATGATTCTGCCATAAAAGACCAAAGACAAGTAGACGCGAGAAATGCCAGAGAACCCACGCTGAAAGAAATCTTCAGCGAAATCACCAAATGCAACGCATCGCTGAGCAACCTTAACATGCAAATGGGTGCGATGCAAAGTAATGTAAACCTGCTACGGCAAGATGTGCGAAAAATATCAGAACGTCTAACAGAAACCGAACAACGAATAAGTGACGTAGAAGACGTAATACAACCAATGCAACGAGACGTGGAAAAAAACCTGCATGACATACAATATCTACAGAACAAAGTAGACGACCTAGAAAATAGGTCAAGAAGGAACAACGTGCGGATTGTGGGCCTCCCAGAAAAAGCGGAAGGAAGAAACCCGGCAGAATTTTTTGAAACATGGCTGCCCGAGCTGTTTGGAAGAAACGCCCTAACGACGATGTTTGCAATTGAAAGAGCCCATCGTGTACATACACGACCCCTCCCCCGGAGGGCTCCCGCCAGGCCGATACTCATCAAAATACTGCACTACAGAGACCGAGACATCATACTCCAAAAGGCCCGCGAAAAGGGTGAAATTCAATTTAATGGCGCGAAAGTCTCCTTTTTCCCAGACTTCTCTACGGAGATACAAAAGAAGCGCGCAACATTTATAGAAATAAAAAGACGGCTGCGAAATCTGCAAGTGCCTTTATGGAATGCTGTACCCAGCCAAGTTGAGAGTGGCGGCCCTGGGTACGACGCACTTCTTTGAAAGCCCAAAAGAAGCCAGCGACTGGATAGATCAAAGTGAAGAACAAATTCGGAGGGGAAGATCGCCGCGTAAGTCACCATGAAGAGGTAACGCCGAAAGAAACGTTTATTCGAAGGGAACTCAAAACTTCTGAAAGGAGCTCCTGGGACGACAGGATGCATCGCGCAGGAGAATGGAGGACTGGTACCCCGATCCGATTGGAAGACAACGGATCAGTGAGTTACATGTTGAGGGTGTTTGTTGTTTGGTCTCTCTCGTATAGCTGGGAAATGTTAAACAATTTACAGATAGAAGGGATAAGGTTATACGATAGAAAAATGGTTCAGGGAGGGATAAGGGGAAGAAATGTTAATGTAAATGTACAAATGAAAAGTGTGTTGCAAATAACGAAAATGTGTACAGTACAGGTGGATAAATGTATGTATTGGTGGATGCGGGGGGCTAGGCCAAAACTTCACTGGAGAGACTCATTGCTGAGAACTGACAGTAGTACATATACACATGCATATACACGGAGAGGCGTGGGAGAGTCACAAATACAGAGATACGGATCCTCCCAGTGCGACTCACTCACAAAAATAAAAAGGGGTGGTGCTGCTCAGAAAATAGTAACCCTGAGGAAGGCAAAAAATAAGGAGAATGAGTAGTAAGGTCAGGATCGTCTCGTGGAATGTGAGAGGTATGAGTGACCAGACAAAAAGGTCAGCAATATTACAAGCCATCAAGGAGCAAGGTCCGGCTATTATTTGCTTGCAGGAGACACATCTATCAAAAGACAACACAGACACACTTAAAGTAGGGGGGGGTGGGACAGAGCTTCCACTCCACACACACGAGGTACTCCAGAGGGGTCAGTATAGTGGTACACAGGAATATACCGTTTAAATGCCTAACACGCAAAATCGATCCAGAAGGCCGCTTTATATGCCTACACTGCAGAATCTACAACTACACATGCATTATAGTTTCAGTATATATCCCGCCACCATATAATAACACGATAATGCGGCAAGTAATAGGATTCCTAACAGATAAACCGGACATCCCAGTCCTTATAATAGGCGACTTTAACTCGGTCATTAACCCTACACGGGACAGACTACGGGCAGGAAACGTAAACGAGGAAAGGGACCTGACATCACTTGGCAAACTAATAAATGAAATATCATTGATAGATATATGGACAACGCGGTACCCCACACATAATCAATACTCCTGCTACTCAACTACACATCAATGTTTATCTAGAATAGACCTAGCAGTGGGGAATATTCAGATATACAGGGATATAATCTCAATAGAATACCTACCAAGAGTTATATCTGACCACTCCATGCTACGCCTGGACCTACAGCACGGTAACACTGATAGCCACTCCCAAAAGAGATGGAACTTGAACCCGCATTGGCTAAACATACTAAGCAAGGAAAATGTGAAAACAACACTAGAGGAATACTTTGTTCTAAACAAAGATACTACAAGTATGACAGTCTGCTGGGAGGCCATGAAGGCATATATGAGGGGGGTATATATACAGCAAATCACCCAGGCAAAGAAGGGACATAGAGAAAGAGGCCAAAAATTACGGGAAAAATTAAAAGAAACGGAAGAAAACTACATAAAAGAGAAAAATATAACAACACTCAATTTATGGAAACAAGCCCAAGAGGCCCTTAACAAACACTCACTAGAGACAGCAGCCACCAAAAATGGGTTCCGGAAACAGGCATACTAAGAAGAGGGAGAAAGAACGGGACATATGCTGGCAGTTATAGCCCGAGCACAAACTAGCCCCACATATATCATAAAACTAAAAAACACACAAGGCGAGATTGTTAGAGATGCAGCATCCATAAGAGAGACCGCACGGGAATTCTACTCCTCCCTGTACTCCTCGAGACTGGGTAAAACAATAGAACAAATTGAGGAATACTTGGCGGACATAACACACAGATTGACGGAGGAACAGAGAGAGTTCCTAGATGCACCAATAGACTTGGAGGAGATGCAAGAGGCGGTAAAAGACATGCAAAATAACAAGGCCCCAGGGGAGGACGGTTTCCCAATAGAATTTTACAAACAGCATGCAGATATTCTATTGCCACAACTTCTAGAGACAATGGCGGAGGCGGAACAGAAAGGGGAACTGCCACGGACAATGCGAAAAGCAAAAATAATAATTCTGTTAAAACCGGAAAAGGACCCCCTGCTGATGGACTCGTATAGGCCAATATCGTTATTAAACGTAGATGTTAAAATTATAGCTAAAATCCTAGCCAATCGGTTATCAAAAGTCGCATCCACCCTGGTGCACCCGGACCGGAGCGGGTTTATACCAGCAAGGTCAACGGCAACAAATATCCGTAGGGTATTCCTAAACCTACAAATACCCGTAGATAACACCGGAGGTAGAATCATATGCTCGTTAGACGCGGCCAAGGCGTTTGATAGCGTCGAGTGGCAATACCTGTGGAAGGTACTAGAAAAAATGGGATGCGGCCCAACATTTGTGAGATGGGTAAAACTTTTCTATGCTACAGTGGAGGCGGACGTGTCCATCAACGGGGGATCCTCAGAGGCATTCCCACTACATAGAGGAACGAGGCAGGGGTGGCCATTATCGCCACTCCTGTTTGCGCTAGCAATAGAGCCCCTAGCGTGTAAAATCCGATCACACCAGGGAATAGTGGGATTCCGTAGAGGAAACATGGAGGAGAAAATCACCTTATATGCGGATGATATGCTACTATTCCTAGGGGATGGGGAAGAATCTCTGAAAACCACGATGCATGTAATAAAAGAATTCGGAGCATTCTCGGGACTCGCCATCAATTGGATTAAATCCGAAATACTACCAATAGACACCCCAGAAATGCAAATCGCTAATAGAGAAATAACCCTGAAATGTACCCCAACAATCAAATATCTGGGAGTTAAAATTACGAAAAAGGTTAGTGAGTACGGGAAAATAAACCTAGAACCGCTTATGGAAAAATGGAAACAAAAACTTCACATATGGCGCAAACTACCCATGACAATCATAGGAAGAGTGAATCTTATAAAAATGATTTGGATGCCACAGCTGCTATATCTAATACACAACTCCCCACACTGGATAACACAAAAATTCTTCCACAAGGCCAAGGGACTGTTTAGAGAACTCATATGGGGAGGGAAGGCACCTAGGATAAAACTGGAATTACTATACAACCCAAAGGAAAAAGGCCTTGCCCAACCCGTTTTCATACTTCATGGCCTCCCAGCTGCAACACCTCAGGGGATGGGAGACAGAGGAGATACAAGATGCCAGTTTCAGAATCCTTAAAAATCTTTTCACCGGGTCACATCTGTTCGAAACTCTGGAACGCGGAGCGTTTAAAAAAAACGGTCAAACCACCCCCACGTTATTATTGATACATAAAGTATGGTGGAAGACCAGAAACATGCTTGATATAAAAAGCTGCACACAGTATACCCCCATATGGAATAACCCATACCTACCAGAAATCAAAAAACTACAAGGTTTCCAAGGGTGGAAAGACAGGGGAGTTAGGAGAATGGTCCAGATACTGGAGGGGGGGGAGAGCTGAAAACTCTCCAGCAGCTAAAACAGAACTATGACATCCCCAATAGTGACTTCTATAAATATCTGCAGCTCAGACACGCCATACAAGCGGAAAAGAACTCGGAGGAAATAACAGTGACAACGAATATAGTAGCGGACATAATAGGGACGGCCACCACCACAGCGGGAAAAATATCTGTAATATACTCCCACATACAGGACACGATTAACGCACGCAACCCGATACTAGCAAAAGCAAAATAGGAAGCAGACATAGGGCCCATTGAGAAGTCGCACTGGGAGGAAATCCTACAAATGACACCTAAACTATCTCTGAACGAGTCACACAGAGTCTCGCAAATATTCCTAATACACAGAGTGTACCGCACCCCGGCCTTCTTGTATAATATAGGAAAAAGAACCTCTCCGATATGTGCAAGGTGCAAAACCCACACGGCGGACCTAATCCACATGCTATGGAGGTGTCCGAAATTGCATAGATATTGGGTGAAAATAAGAAACGCAATAAACGCGGCGTTTGGCATACATATGGACTTTACACCATACGTGTGCATTCTGGGATATACACAGGACCTTCCGTTAGACGACCATGAAAAACTGGCGGTATCCAGATTATTGTACATAGCTAGAAAAACAATAGCACAGCGGTGGTTAGATAAAGAACCGCCCACGCTGGGAGAATTCAAAAACAAGGTCAACCAAATTTTACCGTGGGAGAGGAGTATATACACCAAACGCAAGACCAGCCAAAAATACGAGGATATATGGCTGAGATGGATACATGCCCAGAGCCAAATAAATGATGGCAGACCAGACATATAGGGGGTGGGATGGTGAGCCGTGTGAGGTGACACCTGTAAACCGGGGACTTGATGTGTAGATTTAAAAAATCATAAAGAAACACGTACTTGGTATATATAAAGTTTATTAAACAAAACAGAGCTAATTACAAGTTTGCTATGCTGTAAAATAAAGTGGAGAGGTCTAAAGCGGTAGGATAGGATAGAAGGGATTAGAGAGAGAGAGAGAGACCAGACAATGCATAGAAGGTACATGGCTGCCCCTTGCAAGCAGTAAAAACAACTATCCCTGAACCAAAAAAAGAAGACCGAAAGAAGACAAGCAACATGAAGACTAAAGAATACATATACACCGTAGGAACTGATACTATCGTTTATGATGAAGGACTTTGAACGCACAAAGATAATACATTTAAAGGACTATATGTTGAGAGAGAGATCTCAGGGGGGGGAGGGGGGAGGGGGGAAACCAGTTGTATACTAAAATGTTATAAAGATATGTAAAAAAGTGGAAAAGTTTAATAAAAAATACTTTTATTTAAAAAAAAAATACTCCCCCCAGGGATAGAGCATGGCTGTCTTCCAAGAACATACTGAGGATGCCTTGTTTCAGATTGGTCCTTCACTTGATGGTCCCTTCCAGATTTTGAGTAAAATTAACCCCGTCACGTATAGGATCCATCTGCCGTTTTCCTGGAGAATTCTTAATTCCTTCCATGTCTCTCTTAAAGCCATTGGTCCTCAACTGATATTCTCAGTCTTCTGTAACTCCTTAAACTTCAGCTATTGCTGAAGAAGACTTGGAGGTCCAAGAAATCTTTGATGCTAAGAAGATAAGAGGCAAGATCTTCTTCCTGCTAGATTGGAAATGTTCTGGCCCTGAGGAGAGATCCTGGGAGTCCCAGAAGGATATTAATTCTTCTGATTTAATCAAGAAATTTTATTTTGTTAAAATGAGGGTGCCTGAACATAGTTCTCATCCTTAAACCCGACAAAAACCCAGAGGAATGCGGCTCGTATAGGCCTATTTCCCTATTAAACACGGACTATAAAATCCTTACTAAAATACTAGCCACCCGACTAAACCAAATCATAGGGAAAATTATACACCCTGACCAATCCGGTTTTATCCCGGGTAAATCAACATCGGACAACATCATAAGAACACAGGTGATCACACAGGTGGGGTGGAGATGGAGATCAGACTGGGCCCTGGCCTCACTAGACGCAGCTAAGGCGTTTGACTCCGTCGAGTGGCTATTCCTGATAGAAGTTCTACGGAAATTCGGGTTCGGAGACACATTCATAAAATGGATCTCTATTCTATATTAAGCTAGGGTAACGGTAAACGGCCTGGCCTCCGCCTCCTTTCCACTACACAGGGGGACCCGACAGGGATGCCCACTTTCCCCCCTTCTATTTGCAATTGCAATCGAACCCCTAGCCCTGAGAATCCGACAGCACACCTCATATAAAGGCGTCCAGATAGGGCCCAGAGAGAACAGAATAGGCCTGTATGCAGACGACATAATATTATATATGTCAGACCCTAGAAACACCCTGCCGCTTGCCATATCCCTGATAGATAAATTTGGAAATTTCTCAGGCCTATGCATCAACTGGCAAAAGTCCGCTTTTATGCCCCTAAGACCAGAGGGATGGCGGATGGGAGACGTATTCTGTAAATTACAAATCACCCCCAGATTTAAATATCTTGGTATACACATCACCAGAGAACATACCCAGAGCCTCGAGTTAAATATCACTCCCCTACTGACAACCCTACAGCAAAAATTGAAAAGCTGGAGCTCCCTACCACTATCTGTAGCGGGCAGGATAAACCACATAAAAATGATAATACTACCCAAATACCTATATTGCCTAGAGCACACAGAAACAACTGTACCACAGAAATTCTTTAAAAAAACTAACTCCTTAATAACAACATTCATATGGGGAAACTCTAGAGCCAGGCTACGTCTAGATACTCTACAGCGCCCTAAAGAGATGGCAGGAATGGCGCTACCAGACTTTAAACTATATTACTTGGTGGGACAGGTTAGGTATCTCCGCCATTGGCTATTGAGCGCGCCTCTCCCTAACTCTGAGCACCACCTTATGTACTTCCTTGCAGAAACATTGCTCTGGATCCTCCTGGAAAAACCAGGATTAATGACCAAACAAATGCTACCCATCCAAAGACTAGCAGTGAACGTGTGGCAGACATGCAAATCACTAAATAGACAGGAGAACACCCCTCTGGAGACTCCCCTGTGGGACAACAGGGCATTACCACACTTGATGAATCTGCTGGGCAAACAATTCTGGATAAACTCAGGAGTTACCACACTAGAGCATGTATACGTGGACCAAACGCTGGCCTCCTTTGAACAATTGCAACAACTGTACCAGATTCCAAGGGCGGGATTCTTTAGATACCTGCAACTCCGACACGCACTGACCACACAGTTTCCAGGACCTAGACAAACATTTTCCCAATATCCACTAATAGGCATATTGCGAACACAAGGACCTAAAGGCCTGATTTCGGTACTGTACACCCATCTACTGCAAGCTAAAATTCCCGACCCACCAATGACAGTAATGCAGAGATGGAGAGAACTTATTCTCACCCTCACTAGTGAGGATTGGGAAACAGCAATGTCCATATACACCACAGTATCACCGGCGGCAAACAACAAACTAACACAATTATATATTTTACACCAGTGCTACCTAACGCTGATCAGATTCCAAAAAATGAATCGGATAACCACCAACCGCTGTCACCGGTGCGGAGCACCTAATGCAAATTTTAACCATCTAATATGGAATTGCGCAGACATTCAGGCATACTGGAGAGAGATCATAGAGTTCCTAACACAAATACTGGGAATACCAGTACCACATGACCCCGCAGTTTGCCTGTTAGGTCTCCTAGATGAAGAATAATGGCAGTACCATGACAAGATATTTCTCACTAAGGTATTATTTTATGCCCGGAAAGCAATAGCCCTACGTTGGATGGACAGACGCCCCTCGACACTTTCAAAATGGCAGAGCATCATTAATGCCGTTCTGCCATACGAAAAAATCGTATACAAAAACAGAAAATGCCCTGAAAAATGTAATAAAGTGTGGGAAAGATGGTGTGGGTCAACAAGTATGGTGTTCACACAGGATCAGTTCCATAACTTGCGGAGGACAGTGACGCCTAGAAACACCTAGTAAAACCAACAAAGAATCATACCCTCCACTGACACTACAAAGAAGCTATATTGTCATAAAAAAAATGAAACAAATGTATGAGTTAATGGAATGTACTAAAGCATTGTCGACATGAGTGCAATGAGCTAATGATGTAACCAAAGTTCTTTATTCAGTTATTGTACAAAATACAGAGCTTTCAATAAAACGAGTTAAAAAAAAAAAAATGAGGGTGCCTGGGGGGAGGTGCCATCAGGGCTCATTACTGCTGCTCCTAGGGTGGCAAGTGGAAGCTGCCGACTGTCATTTGCTGAACACCACGCTTCTGCCTCTGCTTGCCCCCAGGCCTCTGCCTGTAAAGCTGGTGCACACTCCCACCTCCTTATTTAAAGCAAAGAAAAGGACCTCCTCTTCCTGCAGGTTAATCAAGCTTTCAACTCTGTTTTTCTGCAAGGAAGTTCTCCCGCCCTCCACCACTCAGTCCTAGTAGTTTTCTTAATGCATAGCCATAGAAAATACGGGAACCTGGGCTTGTGAAAAAATCTTGCCTTATTGTTCTACAAAGTGCTTCATACATCAGGATGGTTGAAACTGGGGAATGCGTTTTGATTATATTGAACCTTTTTCACCAATGTAATTGAAACGCGTTCTCCAGTTTCAACCATCCTGATGTAACAAGCACTTTGTATAACAATAAAGCAAGAAGATTTTTTCACAAGTTCTGGTTCCTGCGTTTTCTATCCCTATTTAAAGGGCTGGCACATGCTACCTAATCCAGTCCCCTTCTAATTACGAGCCATCTCCTGTTATATTAGGCATCCTCCCCAAATGGAGCATGCCTAAGCAATTGGTCTCATTAGCTATTAGGACAAAGCCCAAGTTTGTGTGTTTTCCTGGTTCTGACGTTTGACAATTTATTGACCATTCTGACCTCAACTCTGTATTCTGGTCTCTGCTATTTCTTGCTGCCTGCCCTGACCTTCAGCTTGGACCTCGTTAATGGACTTGCGCTGTAAGCGCTGACATCAGTCTGTTTCTCCACTACACTCCTGTTCAGACCTAGAAGTAACATGCCTTGGCCCAGTGCAGCATCAGCAGCCACATTTCTGGGACTATCTATGTATAATGACTTGTGGACCCCACAGCAAACTTGGTATTGACATTTAGAGGTGTAAAGCATGGAAACTGAGATTCCACATCAGTCTGCCTGACAATCCACGTATTTTTAAAGGATATGATGATTTGAACCTGTGCTTTTGTAACCATTGTCACCTGGGAGACTGGATCCAGCAGCAGAAGGACAGTTTTACCCTAATTTATAGATAGGCCGAAATGCTGCCCAAAGTTTGCAATGAGTGTCATGGCTGGCTGCATAGATAGATCTTTCAACATCTCCCAGTAATAACAACATGTCGCCTGCATATAACACAATTCGCTCTTTCACAGAGGAACTACAGTATAACGAAATCCCATGGAGTGTGTGCAATAGATCGAATAAAAAAGCATGCCCAATCTAGGGTTGGTTTAAGAAGGTATTTACCTTTTAAGCATTATGGGAGGTATATCTATACTGGGGCACCGTACAAGAGGTGTCCCAGTACTTTTCTGCATTCATCAGTTGCCAGATTCATCAGCAGGACACTATAAAACTAAAGTATCTCATTATGGTTTCAGGCAGGTTTCTCGTGACTTGCTTTCCTTTGATTCAATCTAAGACAAATCTAACACACTTAGGCTTTCTTCTCCGATCTGCAGATATACAATTTATTTCCTGCTCTATGAACACCTCTGCCTCACAGTTTCAGCTTCAGCCTCCAAAGGTTCAACTTTCAAAGGGGGTTGACCAAGTTATAATGTGGATAGGGGATAACTTTATAATTGGTGTGGTCAGACAATCTACAGCACCACTATTGAAATGAAGGAAGCAGTGGCACACAAGTGCAACATCAGCTGCTTTCATTGCGGGACCTTCTCGAGCCCCACCAAGTTAATTTTCTTCCTGGTGAATATGGGATAACTCTATTACTTAGCACAACCCCTTTAATATTTCACTTTATTATTCTTACCTTCTTCCAAAAATATAATTAAACATGGTTATATGCTTTGATAGTGGCCAACTCTAATTTAACATACTTTAACCATCTATATGTTTTATCCATTCCTGTACCTTCTAGAGATAATGGTATACATGTCCCCAATGTAAACTCAATCCTTCCTACCCTATCCTACACCCCCATGCTACTATTTTAGTTCCCTTTCTCATTCCTTGGTTATTTAATACCATTAGATCTATAATGCACTTGAATTAATTGGATTTATATTCATTTATTTAAAATGTCCTATTACTTTCATGTATTAATGTGTTAGTTATATTGTATTTTCTTCAATACAATACATCAAGAGAATACATCATAAACTAAGAGTTACACTTTACTGTTCAACAGCAGAATAAAAAAAACAAAAAACTTTTCTATTCCTCTCCATTAAGAACCATAAAAGACGTGCAATGCATTTTGTATTATAGAACACTTAAAGGGGTTGTCCCGCGGCAGCAAGTGGGTCTATACACTTCTGTATGGCCATATTAATGCACTTTGTAATGTACATTGTGCAATAATTATGAGCCATACAGAAGTTATAAAAAGTTTTATACTTACCTGCTCCGTTGCTAGCGTCCTCGTTCCCATGGAGCCGACTAATTTTCGCCCTCCGATGGCCAAATTAGCCGCGCTTGCGCAGTCCGGGTCTTCTGCTCTCTTCAATGGAGCCGCTCGTGCAGAATGCCGGCTCCGTGTAGCTCCGCCCCGTCACGTGCCGATTCCAGCCAATCAGGAGGCTGGAATCGGCAATGGACCGCACAGAAGAGCTGCGGTCCACGGAGGAAGAGGATCCCGGCGGCCATCTTCACCGGTAAGTATAGAAGTCACCGGAGCGCGGGGATTAAGGTAAGCGCTCCGGTAAGCTTTCTTTAGGTCCCTGCATCGGGGTTGTCTCGCGCCGAACGGGGGGGGGGGGGGGGGGGTTGAAAAAAAAAAACCCCGTTTCGGCGCGGGACAACCCCTTTAAGCAGTTTCTGTCTTCTTTTTAACAGACCTAAAGGTTGAATGTAATATAAAGCAGGAGTCAGACCCAACATGGTGAAAGTTTCCAAGGAGGTAAGGGAGCTTTTGTATTATTGCTATGATATGCAGAATGTAGCTGGTTATAAACTACACAGGAAAGGATAGGTCATCAATAGCCTGAAGTAGAAGAGCCCCTTTAGGCTGAACATAATGAAAGTAATAGTGACAGTAATAATATTTGTATTAGAATTAGGCTAGGATTCCACAAATTAAAACTACAAGCCACCCTGCAAAAAACGAGCCCTCATACAGCTCCATTGACAGAAAAATAAAAACGTTATGCTGATACATACAGCCACAGTACCCTTTCACCCCATAAACAGTGACAACCACATACCTCTAGCAGCCAGAATCTGGTTATAAATAATAGAACGACTAGATCCACCTTCATTGGAGTCCTGATGGTGTGAGGAGCAGGACAAGACCTTGATCATATGAGTGTGATGGCACTAAAAATGCTGCACCCTCCTTGTTGAAGTTTAGCTGAAGGAGGTATGGACGGGCTGGACTGTGGCAGAGAAGAGTAGGCTGTGTAATCTAGAGCTCGCCCATCAGTATCCCTCAGAGCCTGCTCCCTGCAGCCAGCTGATCAAGTGGGATAACATGAGTGAGCCATTGGCCCTGTGCAGTCAAGGCTGGCAATGAATACAGTATACATATTTGATTAGATGGTTTGTAGATACATTATTTCCATATATTGATATGATTATCTGATCTTTATGCTTTATTTTCTAGGAGACCTTCAGAGGAAAAAGATATGAGAGAATGTGAATTATTGAAGATGGACAACCAGTTTACTGAAATTTGAAAATGGTCCATTTATAAAATACATTGCATGTCTTCTGCATCTATTACAAATTGACTTCTATTCATTAAAGGGGCATTCCCATCTTACACATATATGATATATCCAGCCTCACCTACTTGGGGAGGTGGTACCCACACCTATCTGGCATTTACGTATCAGATGGGAATAACTCTTTAAGGCTAGTTTTAGGCATTTTCTGAGTGGGAAAAAAACACCAGAAAAATCGCATGTGTTTTTGACTGATGCTTATGTTTTTTTTTTTTAATTGCCATTTTTTATTCATACATGTGTTTTTTTTAATTGGTGTGTTTTTTCCTATAGAGACAACTGTGGGAAAACCTGCCAAAACCAGTGCATGCTGTGATTTGCAAAAACAAAATACCATGGAGCCAAAAAAATGCAGTAAAAGTGAGAAAAACTGGCGGTATAAAAAAACCAAATTTTACCGCTTTGTTTTTTACTATTGACCTTCACCAAACATCTGGTCACAGTTTTTTTTATGACAAAAAATACTATCACTGAGTCAAAACACCAAAAAGAGCGGCATTTTTGGAAAAAAAACTGCGTAAAACTAGCCTAAGGCCTTAGTCACACGGGCGCAATGGTGCCCGTGTTACTGCAGGAAGGGGACGAACGTACCTGAAGGCGGCCGTCCGTCTCTCTGCAGCGCCGGAGGAAAGAACACATGACTGGCTTCATTGCCAGTCATGTGTTCTTTCATCAGCGCTGGAGAGAGACGGCCATCTTCAGGTACGGCCGTCTTCTGTCAGTCACCCGGGCGCATCGGCACCGGTGTACGGATGCTGATGCGCCCGTGTGACTGAGCCCTCAAGCTGTATTAAGTTATATTATGAAAGGAACCGCATTCTGAGTATCTTAGGAAAAAAATAATACATTTTGCCTTTCATGCCTGTATTTATTGTACTTTACTAAGACTAATCCAATGTAATGTATTACCCTGCAACCAATAAATAGTTTTCTAGGAGCTGAGCTTGTTCATTCGTGACTTCGTTCCTTGGAATATTTATACTAAAAACTGTGGCTATTTGGCAGGGACTTAAAAAAAATTGAATGATCTGAATGACTTTGAAAGAGAATGCTCAGAAGTGCTAAACTACCTGGGCCCAATATTACAAAATATGTCAACTTTGTGGAACTGGGACTCAGAATGATGTGATCAAGGAGATCTATCCAATGAAAGGGGATCATGTGGAGGTAAACAACACGTTGACAGAAAGGGTTGCAGGAGGTTGTGAATCACGGACTGATCTTGCACTCACCAACATGCGATTTTCCCCGCGGATGCAAGGAGCTTTTTTTTTCAATCTCAAAATTGCCTTGCATCACTTCAGGGAAGTAGCAAACCTCCACCATGACTGGATCACAGAGTTTCTCCGATTGTCTTCAATGGGGAAACCTTGCATCACACCGCTTGCACCTAGCACGTGGTGCGATGCTGCCCCCAGCCCCATTAAAAACAATGGGAGATGCAATGCGAGAGCACGCCCAAAGATAGGGTGTGCCGCATTTTTTTTCCTGTGATGTGATCATGTGTATGACCCCATTCAAAAGTATAGGGTTGATATCCGTGCGTCTCGCAACGCACAAGTCTTGTGCCATTTTTCTCAGCTGTGTGAAAATGGCCATGCTTTGGAGGATTGTGTTAGATAACTGCTATTAAACTTGAGGCTGTTTACGACTAGTCATTTTTGTCTAGTGGGACAGATCTAGTTTATTGCGGTATCTGATGAGGGGGTTCTCATTGCCCGTCTTTATAGTCATATTTACTGCTCCAATAGTAAATCAATACTGCTGGACTTTACTTGAGATTTGTTCTCTTGAAGTCCAGAATGGCTTGTTTTTGGCCATCTGCTCTGTTTTTAAATTGAATACTAATAAAGATTTTCTTAGGATTTTTAGGTGAGGGTGAGTGGAATTTGTCTCAAGGAGCATGAATCAATGAGCCCATCCTGTCAGCTATTCAGAGCATATAAGTACTTCCCATCTAATGGGTGGCAACTGCAAGACGCTTCCTGTCCACATGAGCCAATATTCCTGCAGAATAATTTCAACACGTAACGGAATCTCTACCATGATGAACTGCTGCAGTTTTGAAGCCTAAAGGAGGTCCAACACTCTACTATATGGGTGACTCTAATAAAGTCGCCAGTCATTGTATCGGAAAGCAACCCTTAGGCATAATTTAGCTTGCCTCTTGACCATCTCCAGCAGTCCCATTGAAAATGAATGGAGCAGCAGCATGATGGCGCAGTTGTCCCTACATTCAATCCCCACAGTTCAGGGGGTGCAGTAAGTTCATTGTGATAGGGACACAGGACTCCCGTTCTCAGGATCAGTGGGGGTCTCAGCAGTAAGGCTCCCACCGATCAGCAGGTTATCCCTTATCTTGTGGATAGGGACTAACTTGTACTTCTGGGAAACCCCTTTAACAACTGCTATATTAATTTTATTCTAGTTATATACCAATAACCGTATTATTTACATTTTCTTAACACTATCACAACTGAACGGACAGAATTAGATATTTCTTTTTAAAGTTTTGTTTTTGTGTTGCCACATTCCAAGAGTCAGAGCAGTTTTTGTTTTTCATCAACTGAGTTCTATGAGGGGGGGCGGAGCCTGACTGGCAATGTAAGTAGCAGCACCTCAGCACAGCTCCTTGCATAATCCTGTCCAAAACCCTGTTATCGGGTCCCAAACTGCTCAAAAATAGATACTCACAGAGCCAGGAGACAGCGGAGACCGGCAGAATCAGCGCTGGCAGCATTGGAGGTGATGGTCCGCGGCAAGGACAAAGGAAAGTGGGAAGAAGCAGGCGGCCGGCAAATCCAAAATGGCAGCGCTGGCATGAAGGAGCAGGGATCACTCATACCGAGGCCATCCAGCAGCAGCAGCATGGACACTGTGAAGAAGCTGGCCCGGTATGCCAGGGGGGAGAGGGGCAGAGAGGAGGAAGCACAAAGCCGTTGGCTTTGGCTTCATTAGACACCAAAAAGGCATTCGACTCTCTGTAGTGGAATTTTTTAGAGGCCTGCCTTCACCGATTTGGATTCAGCCCACAGTTCCATAAATGGATCAAACTCGTCTATAAATTTCCAAATGCCAAAGTCCAAGTAAACAGTATCCCTTCTGAAACTTTCTCTCTCTCAAGGGGGACCAGACAGGGATGCCCATTGCACCCTGCTGTGGCTATCCGATTAAGAGACACTTCTACTGCAGTGGCCTGGAGGGTCCTCCAGAATAGTCTCACTAACCTTTGGTCCTGGCACAGCTGTCTATGCGCTTCCCATAGGCATAGAAGGTGCCATGCATCAGAGAAACCCTGTTTCTCCCCTTCCTAAGCTGAGAGCTTAGTGCTGGAAATAGCTGGTTGCCTATTGGCTATATGTCATGCCTCCACTGATTGGTGGGAGAGTCCAGAGCAGGCAAACACTAACATGAGTCCCTATGCAGAGGGGGGAGTGAGCAGCGAAAGTGCGATAAGGAAGAGGAAGTGAAGGAGGGGTCTGTAGAGAGCTGTCGGAGGAGACGAGAGTCGGCAGCAAGTCGTGGTCAGAGGAGGAGGTGTGTTAGCAGTATAGTCGTGTGTGCAGTGTTTCAGCAAGCCAGCAAGAGTAATGAGGTCCCTTTCCGCTCACTTGTTCTTTCAGCAGGGAGGAGATCTGAGTTGGAGGCCAGCATTCTATAAAACAGTGAGTTAAACTACCCGGTGAATTCAAAGCCAGGACTAGTTCAGCGGCCATTTTCAACCTTCATTTAACACCTGCAGCGTACACTTCCAGTAAGCCCATCAGCTAGCAAACACTGTGGGGAGATCGTTACTGAATAACCTCTAGGGAAGTAGAGAGAGAGTGTTGAAGAAAAGTGTTGTTTAAAGTGCAAATCTACTGTTTTCAATGTGTTAAATTACTGCATAATTACCAGGTCTACCACATTCTTAACACTGCGAAGTTCAAGTATATCTCAATTGTTATCTCAAAGAGTTCAGTAAATCTGCGTGCTCCCAGTTTACTAATACAAGCTACTGGACTCGTCTCAAGTTATTTCGCATCACTACACTTGGAAGCTCAGGTTGGAGTACTGGCCCGTGACAAAACAACTACTGATTCCAAACGTATCCGTTATAGCTATGAAGGAGACTTATGCAAGGAGTTACTTAAAAGGAGTTATTTATGGATTCTTAGGCAACTAAAGAAATGATAACTACACTCAGTTGGGGACAGTACTTCTGGAAAAATACCATCAACTCGGATGCAACATGTCTCTTAAAATCCATTTTCTCCACTCCCTCCTAAACTTTTTCCCTCCTAGTTGTGGAGCTGTCAGTGGTGAACACAGAGATAGATGCCACCAGGATATTTCTGCAATGGAATAAACATATCAGGGCCGTTGGAATGAAGCAATGCTTGCGGATTACTGCTGGTCTATGTGTAGGAGCTCACTTACAAGAGGCAAGCCAAAAGAAAACAATCTCATGAAAGTTAACCCATTAATCCCCTTCACACCGAACCAGCTGCCAAGAATTCTTCCATCAATTTAGAACTCTTAGGGCGCCCACCCACTGGCGTTTTTTTTCACTGCGAAATTCGCAGGTTTTTTTGTTCTGCAGGGGGTCTATGGGACTTGTAATGTAATCGCGATATCGCGATTTTAGCTTTGCATGTCCCATAGCCCAAAGACCCCTGCAGAAAAAAAAAACGCTGCGAATTTCGCAGTAAAAAAACGCTAGTGGGTGGGCACCCTTAGAATGTAACTGTCATTAAAAGAAATTTCAAATACACTTTCAATGTCGTTAGCATATGTAATTAAAATGTGTCATTTTCTCTTAATCCATTAAAATAACATACTTCCACCTATTGTATATCACAGAAACTAGAGCTAATAAAAAATTTTCTTTATATTCTTTATTTTTCTGTCATATTCATTTTTCTCACCCCCAAATTAATAAGATTTGACTCATGAAGTTAAGGAAACATTCCAAAATATAGTGTTATTGATGAGAAGAAGAAATCTTATTTTTTCTCAAATGACATAGTGTCTCTCATTGCTTTGAGGAGTTGCTATGAGAGTGAAAGAGGTCAATAACTTGGCTCCATTTTGGATGAGATGTTCAGCCTGTCGTAGAATGGTTCTTCCTGTAAATAAAACAAAGGGGTTGTCTCGCGGCGAAAGCGGAAAATTTTTTTTTTCACTTACCCCCGCATTCTGCCCTGTTAAAAAGAAAGCATAAGTTAGTTTTTAAAAAGCACATTGCACTTACCTGCATCAGCGTTCTGCAGCTTCTTCTATTCTTCTTTTAAAGATGGCGCCGCTGGTCTTCTCCCACGGTGGACCGCGGGTCTTCTCCCATGGTGCACCGTGGATTTTCTTCTCCTTCCTTGCATTCCATTGCCGATTCCAGCCTCCTGATTGGCTGGAATCGGCACACGTGACGGGGCGGAGCTACGATGACAACGCGGTGAGCAGCTCTCCGGCACGAGCGGCCCCATTCACCAGGCAGAAGACCGCACAGCGCAAGCGCGTCTAAAAAAGCAAGAAGCCAGCGAAATTAGACAGAGCCATGGAGACGGGGACACCAGCAACGGAGCAGGTAAGTGAATAACTTCTGTATGGCTCATATTTAATGCACGATGTATATTACAAAGTGCATTAATATGGCCATACAGAAGTGTATAACCCCACTTGCTTTCGCGAGACAACCCCGTTAAAGTGTATCAATAGGGTAAGGTGGAGAAAAGACTGTCTATCTATCGAGAATTTGAAGATTGATTTTTTTTTTCAATCTGGAGGATGTCAAGATATGAGAGGAGATCCCTTAAATTGATATACAAGTAGCAAGAGTGGTTGTTAAAACCTCCCTGCCATTTGAAGACCCCTCACAACTCAAGAGAGCCCATGGATAGGAAAACCAATGCGTTATTAAAGAAATCCTGGGAAACCAACTCATACACTCTTGCAACAAATGTTGCTGCTACCTCAGTTGCTTGCTCCATGTTCATACTGCTTAATCAGACAGTCAATTATCTCTTCTCTAGGGGGCCTTCAGTTTAAGATGGTTTTTTGTTATTACCCAAGATAGCCACTGGGTTCCTGGCAGTTGCCTCTGCTGAGACTGTACGGTTTGGGGCTACAGTGTGCTAGACAGGCACTGTGGTTAAAATTGGAGTCTGGAGGTACAACCTCAAGGAATAAACTGTTTGATCACCTTTTAGGATCAATATGTGTTCGACCCTGAGTAGGATAAAATTCTGAAGAAAGCTGCAGACAAAGTCTTTCTGGAGGACATAAAATTATAAATATCCCTTCCTTTCATAAACCCAGGTTTCAACCTAAGGAGCAGAATGGAAAAGGTAATTTGGTGGGGATTGTCCTATCTAAAAGGTTGTTAATGGTAGGAACTTCCTCAATCCAAAATCAGAGTCCAAACAATGGCTCAGGACTGGGGGTTAGACAAGGATTGCAGGAGAGGGATAACTAAGAATCCTTGGGTGTTACAAACAATATCTTTGGGATGCAAAATAGAATTAACAACACTTCCTCCCACAAAGTTTCAAACAACCCCTTCACTCCCCACTACTCTAGTACAGATTGGAGAATGGTGTCTGGGACCTGATGTCTATGGATGTGGTTATTCTGGTACCCAGGGAAGAGGCTTTTATTCCCCTAGTGAGGTAGAACTTTTAGCTCCTTCAGAACTATAATTAGTCTAGTCTAAAATCATTTAATTAATTCAGTTTATCACAGATTTAAAATGGGAAATTATTAGATCCATAATTCTGCAAATTGCCAAAAATTATGTTGCGTACAATTGACATAAAAGTTACGTACTTCTACATCACCATCGATGCAATATACCAAAAGTACCTTAGATTTGCAGACAGATTGGGTACAGAAATCTTCTACTTTGTGTGCCAACCTTTTGGCATTTCCACCGCTTTTAGAAAATTTACTAAGGTGGTTGTGGTGGAAATGGTAGCCCATAAGAGAAATGAGAATAAAAATTTCTTATCTTGATGATTTCCTAGTGGTGGCTAATACCCCTGAAGCTATGGACATACACCTAAACCAAATAATTAACCACCTCTGCAAACAAGGCTGGATGGTAAATTTTCAAAAATCTAGTCTCTCAACAAGGTAATAACCACCCTTTTTGAAAGTTGAAAAATGGTTGTCTCATTTATATATACTATGAGGGGGTGCTGATAAGTATTGAGCCTTAGGGTGCCTACCCACTACAGTTTTTTTTCACTGCAAAATTCGCAGCTTTTTTTTTCTGCAGGGGTCTATGGGACTTGTAATGTTAAAATCACGATCGCGCAAAAAACGCTGCGAAAAAAAACCTGTAGTCACCCTTACCCAGAAAAAAATTGAGCTAGGAAGCTGAAGCAGCCACACTATTGTACATACAGTATTCCCCTAAGATGTCAATGTAACATCTCTCCTGCAGCTTTTTAAGTCCCTGCAAATAGAATTCTTCCGATTGCTGGTCAAACCACTCATTTGCAGCATTAGTTGTCTCCAAAACACTCCCAAACCATTGTCCCTTTAGGTGTGTCAATAACGAACAGTAATATGTTCCATTGATGATTGAACCCTTTGGGTAGTAGTACACTAGCAGAACTCCCTTCTTAGCCCCAAAAATGGTTGCCATTTGCTTCTGCGCTGACCTTTACACACAGAACTTCTTTGCCCTGGGAAAAGAGAGATATAGGTGCTTGGTCCTGGGTTTTAATCCTGGCTGATAGTAAATATACACCATAGGAATAAAGCTGCTGCTCCAGCAATCCAGCAGGAGCAGGTTGGGAGCAGTCGGACACAGCCGATAACCCAGAGGAGAAGAGACAGGCATTTTTAATTACTTCTGCATTCTCTTTTACAGGTTACATAGCACTCAGTGAGTGCTATATATAGCAGGGGTCGGCCGCTCACCCCGTTAGGGGTGAATACTGGCAAGGGCCACGGCTCCCCTGCCGGTATTCACTAAGCAGCGCTGCTAGCGGCACTGATCTCAGCCACACCGTGACATCAGTGTGCAGCCGGGATCCTCCTCCCCCTAACTTCTCCTACTACTTGGTTCTGCGAGAACAAGGGAGGAGGCATCCGGCAGCACACTGACGTCACAGTGTTCACCGGGATCATTGCTGCTAGCGGCGTGCTAGGCAGAGGAGCAGCGGCGCCGCCACGAGGTGGGGGGGTATGTATAAGGGTCTCAGGGGGGCACTGCCACTGCTGGGGGCCGCTGTGGATGTCACTATTATACTGGGAGCTGCTGTGGAGTGTCACTATTATACTGGGGCCACTGTGGGGTGTCACTATTAATATTAGGGGCCACTGTGGGGTGTCACTATTACTACTGGGGGCCGCTGTGGGGTGTCACTATTATAATAGGGGCTGCTGTAGGGTATCACTATTACTACTGGGGCCACTGTGGGATGTCACTTTTACTACAGGGGGTTGCTGTGGGATGTCAATATAACACTGGGGGCCGCTGAGGGATATCACTATTACTACTGGGGGCCACTGTGGGATATCAATATTACTACTGGGGGGCTCTGTGGGGTGTCACTATTACTACTGGCCACTGCTGTTGGGTGTCACTATTACTATTGGGGCTGCTGTGGGTGTCACTATTACTGCTGTGGGCCGCTGTGGGATGTCACTATTACTATTGGGGGCTGCTGTGAGATGTCACTATTACTACTGGGGGCCGCTGTGGGGTGTCACTATTACTACTCGGGACTGCTGTGGGGTGTCACTATTACTACTGGGGCTGCTGTGGGGTGTCACTATTACTACTGCGGGCCGCTGTGGGATGTCACTACTACTACTGCGGGCCGCTGTGGGATGTCACTATTACTACTGGGGCCGCTGTGAGGTGTCACTATTATTACTGGGGGCTGCTGTGGGATGTCACTATTACTAATACTGTCCCCTATATCGGCCCCAGTAGTAATAGCATTACTACTAAAGCCATTGAAACCCCACCCCCATATGACCAAAGCCATGCCCCTGCCCTACCCCGCCCTGCGGGGCCATGGAAAAATGGTCGTGCTTGAAGCCCGATGCAAAAAAAAGGGTTTGGGAGCACAGATATAGAGAATGCAGGGTCTAGTTTCCTACACGGGACCCAGCGATCCCCAGCATGTCAGAGCTGCAGGGTCATAGCAGACCCTAGACTACAGTGATTAGTGTAGTGACTGTTTTTTCCTGTAACTGGGACACTTATGAATGCTCTAGTCACTGTGGAAAAATGTGGAAAAAAAATACAATGTGAATATCCCCCAGAGGTCTAATATGATGTCATTGGTGACATGAGTGTTAAAAAAAGTTACAAAAATAAGTAAAATAAAATGACAGCGTAAAACAAGCAAACAAAAAGATTTTATATATGTATATATATATATATATATATATATATATATATATAAAAATCCACCGCTGATGCTAATCGAAACCATTGCCATGCCCGCCCTGAAATGATACAAATTATATATCAAAATGTCCGAAACAAATTGGCAAACCCATTTCAGTACTTTATTTTAAGGTAAATATAATAATTTAGAAAATAAATACCATAGACCTCTGCGGCGCAAGCACGCCAGAGCGGCCCCTTCAGCGGGACAGAAGAAGCAGACTGTGCAAGCGCGTCTAATCCAGGCAGAAGAAGGCTTTAGTCGGCGCCATGGAGACGGGGACGCCAACACCGGAGGGGGTAAGTATATAACGTTTGTATGGCCAATATTTAATGCACGATGTATATTACAAAGTGCATTTATATGGCCATACAGAAGTGCTTAACCCCACTTGCTTTCGCGGGACAACCCCTTTAACATTACTTTTTTAGCATTTTGAGGAACACTTTGTTTTCCTACACCAAGCCAAGATTGGAAAGGCTCATGAGTGTCAGAATAATAGATACCCCCACAAATGACCCCATTTTAAAAACTACACCCCTGAGTGTATTCACTGAGGGGTGTCATGAGTATTTTGACCCCACAGTTTTTTTTCAGGAATTAATTCAATTTAGAGGAGAAAAAGTAAAATTTCATATTTTTGCAAATCTGTCATTTTAAAGACATATTTTTTTCCTATAGTTTACATGAAAATGAGGATTTACACCCCAAAATGGATATCCCTGTTTCTCCCGTGTTCAGAAATATACCCATTGGGCCCTAATGTTATATCTGAGTTCACAATGGGGCCCAAAATGAAAGGAAAAGTCAGTGTCTTTCAAAACAGAAATTTTGCTTTAAGTCCTTTTAGGCCCCATAGCACACATGTAGAGTTCTTGAGCGCCCAAAACCATAGAAAACCCTCACAAATGACCCCATTTTGAGAACTAGACCCCTTAAGGAATTTATCTAGGGGTGTACTACATATTTTGACCCCACAGTTTTTGAATGAATTCAAGCCAAGCAAAAGGAAAAAATTGTGATTTTCGTTTTTTTGGCAATTCTGTCATTTAAAAAAAAGCTTTTTTTGTATAGCACACATATGAATGAAGACTTGCACCAAAAAATGGATACCCCTGTTTGTCCTGTGTTCAGAGACATACCCATTGTGGCCCTTATCTTATGTCTGGATGCACGACAGGGCCCAAAATGAAAGGAGTAGTCAGTGGCTTTCGGAACATAGATTTTGCTTGAAGTCCTTTTAGGCCCCATTGCCCACTTGTAGAGTTCTTGAGCACCCAAAACCATAGAGAACCCCCACAAATGACCCCATTTTGAAAACTAGACTCCTTAATGAATTTATCTAGGGGTGTACTGCGTATTTTGATACCACAGTTTTTGAATAAATTCGAGCAAAGCAAAAGGAAAAAGTTTGGATTTTCGTTTTTTTGGCAATTCTGTCATTTTAAAAACAGCATTTTTTGTACAGCACACATATGAATGAAGACTTGCACTGAAAAATGGATACCCCTGTTTGTCCCGTGTTCAGAGACATACCCATTGTGGCCCTAATCTTATGTCTGGATGCACGACAGGGCCCAAAATGAAAGGAGTAGTCAGAGGCTTTCAGAACATAAATTTTGCTTGAAGTCCTTTTAGGCCCCATTGCCCACTTGTAGCGTTCTTGAGCACCCCAAACCATAGAGATCCCCCACAAATGACCCCATTTTGAAAACTAGACCCCTTAACGAATTTATCTAGGGGTGTACTGTGTATTTTAACACTACAATTTTTGAATAGATCTAAGCAAAGCAGTAAGAAAAAAATTACGATTTTCATTTTTTGGGCTATTGTGTCAATTTAAAAACAGGTTTTTTTGTACAGCACATGTATAAATGAAGACTTACACCCTAAAACGGATCCCCCTGTTTGTCCCGTGTTCAGAAACATACCCATTGTGGCCCTAATAGACTTACAGGACACATGGCTAGGCCTACAATGAAAGGAATACCCGTTGGATTTCAGGGTACAACTGAATAAATTCCAGGCCCTATTGCCCACTTATAGAGCCATTGAGCGGCCAAAACGATAAAGAACCCCCTCAAATGACCCCATTTTGAAAACTAGACCCCTTAATGAATTCATCTAGTGGTGTACTGTGTATTTTGACCCCACAGTATTTGAATGAATCTAAGCAAAGCAGAAGGAAAAAGTAACGATTTTCAATTTTTTTGGCAATTTTTAAAATTTAAAAACAGTTTTTTTGTACAGCGTACATAGGAATGAAGACTTTCACCCCCAAATGGATACGCCCATTTGTCCCGTGTTCAGAAACATACCCATTGTGGCCCCAATTTACTTACAAGACCCATGGCAAGGTCTATAAAGGAGGGAACACCCGTTGGATTTCAGGGCACAACTGAATAAATTCCAGGCCCCATTGCTTATTTGTACAGAATAAAAATTGACTCCCTAAAAATTCCCCCCCCCCCGCCCCACACACACTCTACGCGCCCTTTTCGGAGTTCCCCAAATCTTAGATAAAAGTAATAATGTGAACTGTGTAGTATTTCCGAAGACAGGGGTAATTACGGAGGCTGGTTGGGATGGGTACATGGGGCAATAAAACTGTGTATCCCCCCTCCTCTCATGCTTTTTGGGGGTATTTCGTAACCTCAGAGGCAGGTATGGGGTTTAAAAAGTGGCGTTCCGTGAGTCTCTGTAAGCTTGATGAGGTGCGGCAGTCTCACACAGAAGGCGCTCAACAAGCTGCTCCTGGAACTGCATGAAGGCGAGCGTTCCCAGGGCTTCTTGTAAAATACGTATTACAGGTAGCGATCTGAATAACGCTGAGCTCACGCAGCCGTAGGTGGAATCCGCTTGCGGAGGCCCACAGCGGAGCCCATCTGTGACCCTGCGTACGGCCGCAAAATGTACTGCGCATAACTGCGTACTTACACGGGCGTTCATGCGCAGTACACCTTTTTTTTGTTTGTATTTCTGGCACCTTCGCTTAGCGATGACACGGGTACCCGCAGCTCGTACACAACGGGCAGCGGGTATATCCGCGACTATAGAGCACAATAGGCTCTATGTTGCGGATATCCGCGGTAAAATAGAACCTGCTGCGTTCTCTTTTCTGCGAGTGGATTACACAATTCCAACCCGCTAATGTGAGCGGAATTGTGTAATCCAATGCAATTGATCTGCGTAATGCCGCGGATCAGACGCATGCGGAATTTAATTCCTATCCGGTCATGTGAGACTGACCTATGTTAGAGCGCTACTTTTTTATTACGTGACCGGCGACCGCTCAACGAGGCCACCCGTCACTGCTCCAGGCTCTCGGCGACCGTTGGCCGCTGGGAGCAAGGAGATTTTAAATTTCCTTGGCTCCCCGACTCCTGCGCATGTGTCCGGCTTTTTGCCGGCGGTCGCATGTGCAGAATTCGGGAAAGTTCACGAAGGAGGATCGCGTCGGGGTTCAAATACGGAGGCCTCTGGTAAACAGTTTCATCTCCTCTCACTGATCGCATCGGTGAGGGGAGATGAAACTTCAATTTTTTTTTTTACTTTTACGTGATCACATTATTGGATAACGGCGAACACGTGACCAGGAACCGCTCACCGCGGCCCCCCGTGAAATCTCCAGGCTGTTGGCTACGTTTTGTAGCCAGGAGCAGGGAGAATTTAAATTATCCTGGCAATCCACAGCTTTTGCGCATGCACCCACCATTTTGGCGACGGGCGCGTGCGCAGAAGCTGGGGTAAGATCCGCTGATTAATCCAGGGCCTTATGTACGTACTTTCATCCTCCCTCACGGATATGATCCGTGAGGGGAGATGAAACGTACGCTTTTTAAACTTTTTTTAACTTTTTATTTTTTTACACTTTTGTTAACTTTACATGATCACTGTTATCCATTGGGTAACAGTGATCATGTCCCCGGTATAATCTCTCTGCTCCTGGCTACACGTGGCAGCCAGGAGCAGAGGGATTTTGAATTTCCCGGGGCTCGAGCCCCTCTGTGCACGCGCCCGACGTCAATCATCGGGCGCGCATGTGCAGAAGGGGATTTCGGGACATCGGGACATCGGAGAGGACTTAGGTGAGTATTTTCACCTCCCCTCATGGATCGGATCCATGAGGGGAGGTGAAACTGACACATTTTTTTTTAATTTTTCAACTTTTTCGCGATTGCCATTATCCATTGGATAACGGCGATCGTGGTACTGGGGACCGCTCACTGCGGTCCCCGCTGACATCTCCTGCCTCCCGGCTACCTACAGGAGCCAGGAGCCAGGAGATTTTAAATCTCCCGCGGCTCCGGGCCTTCTGCGCATGCGGCTGACGTAATGCGCAGAAGGATAGCGCCGATCGCATTGCCGGGGGGGGGGGGGGTGTCCCCGCAGCCTGGGATGACAAATCCATGCTGTCTGCTACCTGCGGGCACCGACAGCATGGAGCTGTCACGTCCAGAGCCCGAGGGGCTTTATTCTCTGTAGGACGCATGTTTTTACGTCCTCAGAGAATAAAGCCCACTTCGGGAGGACGTAAAAAGGCTATGGCCCGGGCGTTAAGGGGTTAAATAAGAAATCAGTTTGACCGTATTGCAATTCTTCATACAACTTTGGTCTACAAGTCCCACAAAAAACATGCAAATGATATGTAGTGCAGTTCCATTAATCTGCTATGGCCAGGGTCGGGCAGATGCCAGTTTATCAGATGTTCTGGGTGAGCAGTGTACAAGGCCCCCTTCACACAAGCATATGCATATTTGCACATGTCCGAGTTCTGCATATTTGCGGCATCAGTATATTTTACTGTAATTTTTCCACCTGCCAGGCATGTTCATTTGCATGCAGCAAATGAAATGGCCAAATAGTCTAATGAGTTCCAGATTTGTTCCTTTCCCTGCGTAACTACGCAGTGTTTCACGCATCCCCTAGCTGTTGTTTGCACATTTGTGAATCCCTATTGACTTCTATGGGGACCTTTGGTGAACAAATGCACCAGAAAATAGAGCAAGCTGCATTTTTTGCACGCCACGGAAAAGTAGAGGAAAAATGCGCGCAGGAAAATATGCCATTCTCTATGTACTGCATATGCAAATTTTGTGCGTGCAAATACACCCGTGTGAAAGGGACTAAATATATAATATGAGTCTTTGGCTTTGTGTTCTATTTGTGTTTCTATGGTAACGAATGTTACATCACATGAAAGCCTTATGTGTCTAATATATGTTTTCAAAATTTTGTGTTTGTAGCTTATGGCAACAGTGATCTAGGCACGCAGGAAAACAACATGGCGGAGTCTAAGGCGATATTCACGGCAAATGAGAGCAGAGGAGTGATACAATTCTTGTTTCTGCAAGGAAAGTCCACGCAGGATATTCATGGTGATATGTCGCAGACATTAGGGGATCAATGCCCTTCATATTCTACAGTTAAGAACTGGGTTGTCAAATTTAAAACGGGCGACTTGAGCACCAATGATGAGGAACGTCTTGGACGACCGAGAGAGGTTGTTGTTCCGGAGAGCGTTGATGCTGTGCACAACCACATACTGGAGAAATTCAGCTAAAGGAATAGCAGACATCATGGGGATTTCTCGTGAACGTGTTTGTGTCATTATCCATGAACATTTGAATATTAAGAAGCTATCTGCAAAGCGGGTCCCCAAATGTTTGACAACAGATCAGAAAAGCATGCGAGTGAAAACCTCCCAGTCCATTTGTCAGCGTTTCTGTTTGTCAGCGTTTCCAAACCTGAAGAAACACCTCAAGGGTACCAGATTTTACACCATTTCTGATGCCATGGCTGCTACGGATGACTGGTTTGAGGCACAACTGAAATCCTTCTTTTTGCAAGACTTACAGAACTTGGAATACCGATGTAAGAAGTGTGCTGACAACAGTGGAGAGTATGTGGAATAAATGTAAAGTTTCATCTTCTTATCTCGTTTCTCTCTGGGTAAAGCCAAAGACTTATCAGCAGCCCCTCATATTTAACTAAAAAATGTAGGCAGACAGAAATAAAAAGCTAAGAAACTATGCCACTATCACTTTGCCTTATTACCGGTCATCTCTGCGCAGTCTTGTAACAAACGTGCACCAGAAGTAGGGCCTGAATAGGGGATACCAGAACTCTACTGCGTACCTGAGAAGCAGGGATGTCAGCCACCCACTTTATGCAGAATTTATAATAATGTGCTGAGGACAAATCTGCTAGAAGACCCAATGATCGGTTGGGGAATCAGTGAGCAGATTACAGCGGCATCTCTCAGGGAGCTGCAGCTACATAACGAGATTGGCCCAAATCATCATCACTCATTAGAATTACTGCCCAAGTAACGGCTCTCGCTTCCTTGCGGACATCGGATGGCGTTCTCACTTCTACTGCATCATGTGACGGGTTGTACATCTCAGTGTTACCAGGGTGGACAATTATTAAAGGGCCACTCCGCAGAAACTTTTTATCACTCCTTGGGTCGCTGCAGCTACACGGCGCCTACAGGGTGATATACGTCCGAGTATACTAATCAGTTTCTCTGGGCACTTTTGAGTACATTTACCAGTCGACTGTGATGCTAGATTGATTTTTGGCTGGTCTTGTAGCCAGTAGTGCTTTGTTAGCGCAAGCAATAGGGCTCTCTTTGTTCTTTTTGCACTCGCGTATTACGCAATTCTTATATGATCAAAACAGAGTAAGGAAATGTATTTGATTGCCTGCAAGTTATCACATATCACACGTGTAATACATGGTAATCTTACGCTTGTGTGAGCCCTTAGGCCTCATGTCCAAGGGGAAAATCATGGAGAATCCGCAGCGGGTCCCTCCTGCCCCGCGGACATGAGGCATTAAAATAAGAATAAACTCACCTGCTGCGGACAGTGCAGGTCTTCACTTCTTCGCGGCTGGATCTTCTTTCTTCAGCCCGGCGGATGTGCTCGGCACACCGGCTGCGTGCCGCGCGCATGCGCAGGGCACATCCGCGGGCCGAAGAAAGAAGATCCGGCCACGAAGAAGGAAGATCAGGCCGCGAAGAAGGGAAGACCCGTACCGTGCGGAGCAGGTGAGTTTAATTCAGGTGCGGGTCTCCCGTGGATCCGGACGGCTTCCATAGGCTTCAATAGAAGCCTGCAGGAGCCGTCCTCGCGGGAGACCCGCACTAAAATGGAGCATGTCCGGATTTTTTCCTGCACGCGGGACCTGTGCCTGCAGGAAAAAATGACATCTGCGGGTATTTAAATACCTGCGGGTGTCTAATGCATGCCTATGGGGCGCAGATCCGCGTGCAGGAAAAACGCTCCAGATTTTAATTCTTAATTTCCCCCTGGACATGAGGCCTAAGGCCTCATGTCCACTAGCTAAATGGAATTGCGGATTCCGCAGCGGATTTTGCCCATAGGGAATCATTGGCTATCCGCGGTCCATTAAATTGACTTTTGCACTCGCGGATGGCATTTTAAAAGAATTGCGTTTTTCACGCGCGGGAGACAAAAAAAGCAGCATGCTCCATTCTGCCGCGGATTCCACGCGGATCGGCAACATTGCTATCACATTGATAGCAATGTGTGCAGATATCTGCCTGCAAAAAAAAATACCATTTAAAGCAAATCCGCGCGGAATCCGCGGCAGATTCTGTGCGGATTGTATTTTTCTAGTGGACATGAGGCCTAGGCCTCATGTCCAGGGGGAAAATCAGATCCGCTGCGGATTTGGGCTGCGGATGCACGGTGATTGTCTTTTATTTTTCATGCAGGAGATCAATTCAGCTATGTGCTCTATGAGCTCCCACACGCGTGATCCGCACTAAAATGGAGCATGTCCATTTTTTTTCATGCTCCAGAAATTTTTTAATTACCATCCGCGGGTATTTATCTACCCGCGGGTGGTCAATGCATCCCTATGGGGCGCGGATCCGCGTGCGGGAAAATCGCTGCGGATTTTAATTTAACTTATTTTCCCAGTGGACATGAGGCCTTAGTGTTAGGTTTCTGTTAGGGGGGCTCAACAGAAGAGACAGAGACATTACTACAAACTTCACAAATGAGATCAGCTGATGAACTTATATTCTCATTTTAGGTAACTGTCAAAGAGACTAATTTTGTTTTTTTTTTCTGAAATGTTCAAGAACAGCAGCTAATAGTTGGCTATATAAAGACCATTCCAGGTCCAGACAGCGACAACGGTGAGGACCCGCTGCCCACCGTCACCATGACACGCTGTAGCCACAGATGGGTCAACTACTCCGCACTACTCATTAGGGGGTATCTCACACCAGTGTGTTACAGCAGGCGGAATATGCTCGCAGCTCTACCAATCTCCCATAGGCGGCTATGATGCCACTCACACAAATTGCGTGAAATATGCACGCTAGAAAAATCGCAGCATGTTCTATCTTGGCCCGTATTACACGCATATACTCGGCAAGACAGTAAATGGTGATGGGCGGGACACAGCAAGTACACAATGTCACTGCATACTTGCTACGTGTCGCTTGTCTCTGGCAGGTGGGACGCTGAGAAATACGCTTGTGCGAGCCCGGCCTGATGCTATAGGAAAATGGCCACAAAAAGAGCAATATTTATTAAGGGGAAACTTGGGGGACGTCTGTACAAGAGGAGATGAAACTCACAGTAGCAAAATATCATCCAAAAAATTGGCAACAATGTTCTTCAGGGCTTGTTCACACATAAGCGCACTTCGGCCATACAAGTGACATGTTGGTGCGACCGACATGTACTTACGCCGTGTATTTCGCCTGCTCCAGTGTGTAATTGTGTGCGCAAATGTAACGCATGTTTGTGGACACAAAAAAAAAAACATGATCACGTTGATTTTTTACGTATGTGGCACAGTGAATACGCAGGTTTTCTGCGCATGTCATGTGCGTTTACGCATGCCCATCAACTTCAATAGGCTCTAGCGGTTGTGCACCAACATAAATACCAGCCAGCTGAGCAGAAACTGAACAGACCCCATTATGGTCAACGGGATCCGTTGGGCCAGGGGATTCCCCATTCCTATTACTGTAATGGAGCGGGAGAACGGATCACCCGATGCAGATGTGAAAGGGGCCTTAGATAGATGGACACATGGACCATCCTAATTCCAGAAGTTACTCATCCCTGTATTATGCTACATTGCATCATCACACACAGAGCAGCAGTGACTGAAGGGTTAAAGAGACAACATGCGCTCCTAATGTATACAAGAATTGCTTAATTTGCTATTAAAAGTGAGAAGTAGGCGCCTCTGCTCTCCAGTACTGATAAGCAGTCATACTGCCAGCCGTTTAACTGAAAGAAAGCTGCTCTATGATGGTTGGCTAAACCTGCAGTCGGTCCGCTAAACCAGTGTTCCCCAACCTTTTTGGCACCAGTGACCGACTTAAAGCAAGACAATTTTTACAAGGCCCAGCAGGGTGGGGCGGGACATGGGCAGGGCTTTGGTTATATGGGGCGGGGTTATGAAGGGGGTTGGAGTTTAGTGCATACTAATTTAATTATGACGTTTAGAATGTCCTGGTAGTACACACATAGGGCAGTATAATATACCCCCCCTGCACACACATAGGGCAGTATATAATCTATTCCCCCCGCCCCCTTCCCCAGCACACACATAGGGCAGCATATAATTTATCCCCCCCAGGACACACATAGGGCAGAATATAATTTATCCCCCCCAGCACACACATAGGGCAGCATATAATGTATCTCCCCCCCCCAGCACACACATAGGGCAGCATATAACTTATCTCCCCCCCAGCACACACATAGGGCAGCATATAATTTATCCCCCCCCAGCACACACATAGGGCAGCATATGATTTATCCCCCCCCCAGCACACACCTAGGGCAGCATATAATGTATCTCCCCCCCCAGGACACACATAGGGCAGCATATAATTTATCTCCCCCCCCTCAAGCACACACATAGAGCAGCATATAATTTATCTCCCCCCCCCAAGCACACACATAGGGCAGCATATAATTCCCCCCCCCCCAAGCACGCACATAGGGCAGCATATAATTTATCTCCCCCCAAGCACACACATAGGGCAGCATATAATTTATCTCCCCCCCAGTAATAAGCAGCCTCCCCCTCAGTAATAAGCAGCCTCCCCCCAGTAATAACCCGCCCCCTCCATAATAATTAGCACCCCCCCAGTAATTAGCAGCCACCCCTCCAGTAATAAGCAGCCCCCCCCGGTAATAAGCAGCCCCCCCCAGTAATAAGCAGCACATCCCCCCCGTAATAAGCAGCACCCCCCCCCAGTAATAAGCAGCGCCCCCCCTAGTAATCAGCCCAAACCCCAGTAATAGGCAGCCCACCCACACAGTAATAGGCAGCCCACCCCCCCAGTAATAAGCAGCACCCCCCTAGTAATAAGCAGCCCAAACCCCAGTAATAGGCAGCCCACCCCCCCAGTAATAAGCAGCCCCTCCCCAGAAGTAAGCAGCCCCTCCCCAGTAGTAAGCATCCCCACCAGTAATAAGCAGCACCCCCCCCAGTAATAAGCAGCGCCCCCCTAGTAATAAGCAGCCCAAACCCCAGTAATAGGCAGCCCACCCCCCCAGTAATAGGCAGCGCCCCCCTAGTAATAAGCAGCCCAAACCCCAGTAGTAGGCAGCCCACCCCCGCAGTAATAGGCAGCCCACCCCCCCAGTAATAAGCAGCACCCCCTAGTAATAAGCAGCCCAAACCCCAGTAATAAGCAGCCCACCCCCCCAGTAATAAGCAGCACCCCCCTAGTAATAAGCAGCCCCTCCCCAGTATTAAGCAGCCCCCCCAGTAATAAGCAGCCCACCACCCCACTAATAAGCAGCCCCTCCCCAGTAGTAAGCAGCCCCCCCAGTAATAAGCAGCACCCCCCCAGTAATAAGCAGCGCCCCCCTAGTAATAAGCAGCCCAAACCCCAGTAATAGGCAGCCCACCCCCCCAGTAATAAGCAGCGCCCCCCTAGTAATAAGCAGCCCAAACCCCAGTAATAGGCAGCCCACCCCCCCAGTAATAAGCAGCGCCCCCCTAGTAATAAGCAGCCCAAACCCCAGTAGTAGGCAGCCCACCCCCCCAGTAATAAGCAGCCCCTCCCCAGAAGTAAGCAGCCCCTCCCCAGTAGTAAGCATCCCCCCCAGTAATAAGCAGCACCCCCCCAGTAATAAGCAGCGCCCCCCTAGTAATAAGCAGCCCAAACCCCAGTAATAGGCAGCCCCCCCCCCAGTAATAGGCAGCCCACCCCCCCCAGTAATAAGCAGCGCCCCCCTAGTAATAAGCAGCCCAAACCCCAGTAGTAGGCAGCCCACCCCCGCAGTAATAGGCAGCCCACCCCCCCGTAATAAGCAGCACCCCCCTAGTAATAAGCAGCCCAAACCCCAGTAATAAGCAGCCCACCCCCCCCCAGTAATAAGCAGCACCCCCCTAGTAATAAGCAGCCCAAACCCCAGTAATAAGCAGCCCACCCCCCCAGTAATAAGCTGCCCCTCCCCAGTAGTAAGCAGCCCCCCCAGTAATAAGCAGCCCACCCCCCCAGTAATAAGCAGCGCCCCCCTAGTAATAAGCAGCCCAAACCCCAGTAATAGGCAGCCCACCCCCCCAGTAATAAGCAGTGCCTCCCTAGTAATAAGCAGCCCAAACCCCAGTAATAGGCAGCCCACCCCCCCCAGTAATAAGCAGCGCCCCCCTAGTAATAAGCAGCCCAAACCCCAGTAATAGGCAGCCCACCCCCCCAGTAATAAGCAGCCCCTCCCCAGTAGTAAGCAGCCCCTCCCCAATAGTAAGCAGCCCCCCCAGTAATAAGCAGTACCCCCCCCCCAGTAATAAGCAGCGCCCCCCCAGTAATAAGCAGCCCAAACCCCAGTAATAGGCAGCCCACCCCCCCAGTAATAAGCAGCGCCCCCTAGTAATAAGCAGCCCAAACCCCAGTAATAGGCAGCCCCCCCCCAGTAATAAGCAGCGCCCCCCCAATAATAAGCAGCCCAAACCCCAGTAGTAGGCAGCCCACCCCCCAGTAATAGGCAGCCACCACCCCTCAGAAATAAACAGCCCCCCTGGTAATAAGCACCCCACCAACCCATATACTTACCTCCTCCCTGCTGTCAGTGTCGCTCCCTATCTGCTTGCCCTAAGCCCGGCACACACTGTAGTCAGTGTGTAGCCCGGCACGCTTTCTCCCCGAGTCCTCTCCTGCAGAACTAATGAGCAGGGGACTCAGGGAGGAGGATCCTGGCTGCACACTGACGTCAGTGTGCGCCGGGATCAGTGGCAACAGCGCGATTACCAGCGGGGAGCTGCGGCACCCCAGCTGGTAATCGCTTCAGTGGTGAGCGGCGTTGGCACGCTGTGGGCCACATAACACGAGGCAGCGGGCTTGTGTTTAGAAAAAAAGTTTCCGGCGGTGCCGTGGATCGGCGCTGAGCACCTAACGGCCCGGCCCTGGTCCGCGGACTGGTGGTTGGGGACCCCTGCGCTAAACCGTCTCCTGATCCAGAGGAGGTTCTCACTTGTATTGTAATTAGTGCAGTGTAAGAGCTTGCGGTGAGGCTCGCTCTACTACCCTGTTGCTCTTAAAATAAGACCTACCCCAAATATTAGCCCTGATTTTTAATTAGTGTCCAGGCAGTTATACATGTAAAAGAGAAATATTTTGAAGGAAAAAATATAAGACCAGACCTTATTTTCGTGCAAACATGGTAGTAGTAGTCAGTACTGGTTAGAGTAATATTACTGTTAGCTGTTCTGGTGGTCTGTAGTCATAAATAAGAGCGTTTTTTAACTAGTTTGGGTTTTTTTTTGCTGTCAGCCAGGAAGGAAGAAGCCCCCTGGGCTAATGTACTATTACTGCACACTGCAGCTAACATGGCACGGCTCAGGGTATTAGTACGGACTGTGACTGCCATGCCAGAAGCTCAGGGTATTCCTACATACTGCAACAGACGTCTTATAACTCAGGGGTCTTCCTACAGACTACGACTGTGGTGCCACGGATCGGGGGTCTTCCTACGGACTATGACTGGGGTGCCACGGATCGGGGGTCTTCCTATGGACTACGACTGGGGTGCCACGGATCAGGGGTGTTGCTGCGGACTATGACTGGGGTGCCACGGCTCAGGGGTATTGCTACGGACAATGACTGGAGTGCCACGGATCTGGGTCTTCCAACTGACTATGACTGGTGTGCCATGGATCGGGGGTCTTCCTACGGACTATGACTGGGGTGCCACGGCTTAGCGTCTTCCTACAGACTTTGACTGGAGTGCCACGGCTCGGGGGTCTTCCAACTGACTATAACTGGGGTGCCATGGCTCGGGGGCTTCCTACGGACTATGACTGGGGTGTCACAGCTCCAGGCTATAGTAGAAAAAATAGCTGTAAACAGCAGTAGCTGGAGACCACTAGAGTCCCCTGGTGTTATTCAAGCCTGACTTCTGATGCAAAGCCCAGTTATGAGGTCCGGATCCAGACCACAAATTCCTCCAAAGAATATATTAAATATCCAGGCAGCAGGAGATGCAATTAAACTTTAAATTCTTTATTCCTCTATGTTTAAAAAATATCAGTGACGTTTCGACCCATCAATGGGTCCTAATCTTATGCATGATTAAGACCCATTGACGCTTTTCCCGCGTCATTCCTAGGCCATGACGTGGAATCCACAACCTTTCCATAATGTCAGTTGCAGGAGGGCTGCGGATCGGATGGTCCCATTAACTTCTATGGAAACCATCTGCATGGAATCCGCGTAAAAATGGAGCATGCTTCCCCAGCGGCCCTACCCCACCCCTTATATGATTCAACCCCCATGTGCTTTTGTGTTCCCTGGTCTTGTCTAGTGTCTTTGTATACTGTTTATCTAAGTTTTTTTTTTTTTATTTGCGTACAGTTTGTTTCCGTTTCTAATTAGACTAGGTCTCTTTACAGTAAGCCAGTAGCATAATTCTAGCACAATTTGCTTATTATGATGGCATGTTTATATGGTGCTTGTAAAAGCCTTTGAAATAAGTTTATTGATATAGAACACTGTTCAAAACCAGTTAATGAAAAATAAAAAATAATTTCAAAATACAGAACTAAATATAAACCCAATAAATTGTTGCTGATAAAAGAGACTGGGCACTAAAACAATATGCCAGCTACATGTATGCTATGTATGAAGAACATCTACGCCTGAGCCTTTAGTCCCACGAGCTTATATCACTCGCCGTTTTCATGGCCGGCCCATATACGCTACGTTGAGGGCGGAAAATCGGGTGAACGGGCACACAAATCAAATGTTTGTGCGCCCATTCACATGGTATGGGGCTCGGTGCAAATATGCCGAGCTCACCAGGCCATCGCCCATTTCCCCTTCCTCCCCATCACAGGCTCACCTCTGTTCCCCCACGCTTGTTCTGTGCAATGGGAGGAAGCGTGGGCCAGAGCTAAGCGCCGATCCGCCCCGCCTCCTCCCATTGACGGCTACGAACAAGGGGTGGTGAGAGGGTGGTTGCTTAGCCCCACCCACATCCCATCCCTTGACCATAGCTATCAATGAGAGGAGGTGGTGCGGACCGGCACTTAGCTCCGCCCAACCCCTCCCATTGCACAGAATGAGCAGGGAGGAACGAGAGGTGAGCCTGCATGGGGGGGGGGGAAGAACAGAGGGAGGGAATTTAGCAGCCACGGTGTTAAACTCCCACCCACCTACGGCCGCTGCCATGGGTTCCCATAGGAGCCCATGCAGTGACCGACGTATTCTGGCCCAAAACATAGTTCCAGGACTATGTTTTGAGCCTGACGTAAAAACACCCGCCGCTATATTGGCTTGGCCGGGTGTTTTTACATCTCTCAAATACGCCCATGTAATCTGATGAATTGGAATCCAATGGAGTAGATCACAGCGCATATCGGCCGGCCTCGGGGGAAAGAGCCCTTAGAGGAATAGTTGTTGATCTGGCACTGCAATGCTGAAGACATTGATTGCTCACATCCAGCAGCTGTTTATATTTGTTGCACATCTCTGCTCGTCTGATTTAGAAGAGGTAGGGAAACTAGAGCTGCCAAAAGCAGCTGCTGTAGTTACTCAGGTCTAGAGGATGTTGCGATGAACCTTTACCCACCTAATGATTGGCCTATTTAGGCCTTAAGGACCAAACAGTTTTTATTTTTTTTATTGTTGCATTGCAAAAGCCATACCGTCTTTTTGCAAGGCAAGTTATAACTTTTTAGTGAAATCATTCCATTTTTTTTTAAGGCAAAACTAACTAAAATTTGGATCTTGGCATTCAAAGACCCATAATATTTTTATTTTTCTATTGATGGACCTGTGTGAGGGCTTGTTTTTGCAGAATGAACTGTACTCTAGTAGTTTATACAACTTTTGATAACTATTTAGGCCGGCTTCACACGGCCGTGACGGGCTCTGCAAGCAGAATACCGCAGCAGAGCCCGTCATGGCGCCCCCCCAGAGACCCCATACTTACCTCCGGATCCACCGCCCGATGTCCCGCATGACGCTTCGATGCGCAATAGAGCGCGTGACGCACCGGCAGCATCATATGACACACCCACAGCATCACATGATGCGTCAGCCAAGTTATATGACACAGCTGGCGGTGGGCGGGGAAGCGGTTTTACGCTATCTTCCGCTGTGCTACAGCGGAAGATAGCGTGACGGGGCGGCTTCCATTGACTGCAATGGAAGCTGTCTGTGCGCACACCCGCGGCAAATAGAGCATGCCGCGGGTGAGGTCGGGTGATTTCACAGTGCGGAATTCTGCGTTGGAATTCCGCACTCTGAGCCCTGAGCTATTAGGTTCAATAGAACCTAATAGCTGCGGGCAACGCAGCGGATTTCCACCGCGAATTACGCAGCGGACATCCGTTCGTGGGAAGGAGCCCTTACTCTGATTTTTTGTGAGACAGAATATACAAAACTAGCAATTCTGTCTTTTTACGAAGCTTTCACTGTTTAGTATATAGGTTAAGATAATATACTATGAAATTGCCCTAGGAATACTCCGGGTCATACAAACACAATTCTAATTGCCAAAGGCAAAAAATACTCACAGATAATATGCCCTAAAATATAATCTAAATACTTTATTGTTCAAAAACATAAAGACAACATTGAATAATATTTAAAATAAAGGGGCAAATGGTGGTAGCAAAGGAAATGTGACTAGCAGTTATCAGTTAGTATCATAGCTCTATAGCCCGTGAGGACGCCGCAAGCCGAAACGTGTCGGGTGGCTATAGGTTAGATTTTAATAGGGTTTTGGTGGTGCTGATTTACAAATCTCTACATAGGCTTTTGGAAGTTGGCCATCCAGGCCTATGTCGTAGGGCTTATTCAGTCGACCGTATATCGGTTGGGTTTTTATGCCCGGCCGATATACGGTGTCCCTCTCTGCAGGGAGAGAAACTTAGCTCCGCCCCCATCCCAACCCCTACCATTGCAAATAGTGGCGAGGGACGGAGAAGAGGGGAGGGAGCTCAGTGCACTGCTTCCGTCTTTTCCAGCCTCCTCCTCCTTCAGAGAGGGACACCCTATATCAGCTGGGCATGAAAATCCAGCCGCTATACGGTCGTCTGAAGCCGCCCGTAGTGTGTATATGCACAATAACACACATGATACAGATTGATGACTGCTGGTCACATTTCATTTGCTACCACCATTTGCCCCTTTATTTTAAATATTATTTGATGTTGTCTTTTGTCTTTTTGAATAATAAAGTATTCAGGTTAAAATAATATTATAACTTTCTTATTGGGTCCTTCCAAACATGATATCAATTTTGTAGATTTTTTACATAATAAGGGGGAAAGGTTTTAAACATTTTTATTAGTCCTACTAGAAGGTTTGAACATCATTTACAACGATCGTTTATATTGTAGTGTATTACACCAATCTATTATATCCACAGCCTACTTAGTTTTCATTAGAGCATACCCAGAGCCAATTGTTAGGCCTCTGGCTGCTATAATAATCTATTGGTTGGGAGCTGATGGCCTGCAGAGGCAGTGCCCTCCTTCTGTAAACTCCCTAGGCCTCATGTCCACTTGCACGCACAGATTCATCTGCTGAATCCTGCAGTGGAATCCATGCGTGCTTGTGGCCATGGAGAGGGAAAATACATTTTTCTTACCTCTTCGGATGCTGTGGGGCTCCCCTCTGAGCAGGCCGGATGTTCTTTTTTCTGGCCGTCGAATTTGCACTGTGCACAGCTTTTTTTTCATTTCTTGCTCTTCCACGTATCCGCTGCACAGCATGAAAAAAGCTGCGGCCGTGCCGCGGATACGGACGGCTTCCATAGGCTTCAATGGAAGCCGTTGGAGCAGTCCGTACAGGAGACCTGCAGGGAAATGGATGGAACATGCTGTGATTTCTTCCCATGCGTGCGACCCACAAGCCGGGAAGAAAAGCCATCCGCATGCTTTTAGCTGCCCTACGAATGTTAATGCATTCCTATGAGCAGCAAGACACACATGGACATTGGGCCTTAGATGCCATGGTCTGCATTGACTGCAGCAAATATGGGGTTACACAGTTAGGCCTGATGTTAGCTCTGATCTCAGCCGTAAGAGTGGTGGTCACTAAGGGGTTTAAGAGGAATTCCTCTAAAATATTAGCATTTTTTTTGTTCATTTGTAGCAGCCAAAAGTGGAAAAGGAAATATTAATCAATGAATAGCCAAGCATTGCCTGTAATTGGCTCAGCAAATCCGTACAGTTCTTTCAGGAGGCAGGGATGTTTAAATCCCCGCCTGCTGAAAGAGCTTGAGAGCAGTGCAGGGGAGTCAGCCGGAGGACGTGCCTGAGCGGCGGAGAGGTGAGTATTTAATTGTTTTATTTTTTTCACCACTTGGAAATGATTTTCAGGTAAGGGCTTATATTTCAAGCCCTTCCCTGAAAATCATCCTGCGAGGGTTGCCTACAACCCACTGGTTTCACTGGGGTCGGCAGCAGCAGCGCCGACCCCATTGAAGGCAATGGTATAATATCGCTAACTTCTGCCACAGCTGTAAAGTAAATGTAAAGTAAAGGTTACAATACTGTACAATTGCCATTTAATTCATTTTTCTTTATTTTTAATTTTTTTTTTAACTTCACTTTATTTATCACATAAATTGTACGATACAGGAAAAGAAAATGTAGAATGTTAAAGTTCAGTCTCATGTCATACATATACTTGTTTATGCATTTGTGGGCTTTGCTGAACTAGGAAAAAAAAAAAAACTGAAAACAATGCATTTTAACACTGCCCTTAGTATTTTCGGCTGGAATTTACTTTAGCTGTATCTTCATGTTTTATTCACATATTTATTATTTTTTATTTAACAGTATCGATCTTGATATTGTTCATATCTAGAGTTTGAAATAACTAAATAAACATTAACATATTAACCTTAAGCAATCCGTGCTGGTCGTGTTTTTATTTATTGATATGTTGTTTAGTCTGAGGATAGCGTGGAGTAGGACACCAGCCATGGGCCCCAGATCTTATGGTATTTGTTTTGTTTGGGCACCCTCTCTTTTGATATATAATTTTTTCGTATGGGATTATCGAGTTTACTAGTTGAATCCATTGTGTGGTTGAGGGTGGGTCTGTGGCCATCCAGTGCATGGCTATCTCTTTTCGTGCTAGGAAAAGTACTTCTTTAAGAAATATGGAGGTGTATTTTGGCCAGTGCTCCTCCTCCAGTATTCCAAACAGAATTATCTTAGGGTCTGTGTTTATGGTATGGGGAGGTACTAGTAGTTGGTTTATTCGGACTATTACGTTGGACCAATAAGCCTTAATAGCTGGGCAGTTCCAAATTAGATGCCAAAAGTCCGCGTTCGGTTGGTTACACCTATGGCAGGAGTTTGACTGAGTGTTTCCCATTTTAAATAAACGGCTAGGGGTTATATATGATTGATGGATAATATATAGCTGAATCAATTTGTTGTTTATAGCAGGGGATACTGTTAGGTGGGATTCCTCTATTTCTGTCCATTCTTCTGGTGTTAGGGAAGGAATACAGATTTTCCATTTGTCGAAGGCGGGGGTTGGATTAGAATTTAGCTTTGCTGAGAGTAGGTGTGTGTATAGGGTTGAGATCAGACCCTTGGGGCCCTGTGATTTTAGTATGCCGATCGTGGGGAATTTTGATATTTGGGTAGAGGTCGGAGGGAATTGAGTGTTCAGCGCATGTCTCATCTGAAAAAACCTGAATAATTGCAGTTGCGGGGTCTGGAGCTGCTCGCATAACTGGGTAAATGTAGGGAACACTCCTTCCTTATATATGTCGCCTATCGTGGTGATTCCCAGGTTGGTCCAATAGTGGGTGTCTGGGATGGATAGCAAGGCGGTCAGCCCGGGGTTGTCTCAAAGAGGCAGATCTGACATCATGTCGTGGAACTTTTGTAGTTTTTTAACTTCTCTCCAAACACTGAGTGCCAGCTTGTGTAGAGGTAATACTTCAGCTGAGTTTGAGCATTCTGGGAATTCTAAGTAGTTTAGTAGGTTATTGCCTTTTACTTGTTCCACCAAGTAGCTGTCTGCCGTGGGCATCTTTTTGGAACGGAACCATGGTTGGATGTTCCTCAGCTGTCCTGCTAGATAATATAATTGGAGATCTGGGAGGGCCATCCCCGCTCGGTCTTTTGGCCTTTGTAGTGTCATGAGGCTTAGTTTAGAGCGGGTGGAGTTCCACACAAATGACGTGATGAGGGAGTTAAAGGATTGAAAGAGCCGTTTGGGGACCTGTAGTGGCATATGTTGAAATATATATAAACATTTAGGTTGAATCGCCATTTTGATTAGGTTTATATGGCCTGCTACTGATAATGGTAATTTGGCCCATTTCTTAAATTTGTGTCTTAGAGTTTTTTGTAAGGGAATAATGTTATCGTCTATGGCACTATGGTATTCGCGCGACATGATTATCCCTAGGTATCTAAACTTAGAGACTGTTGCAAGGTTATATTTGATGACATGGGGATCAGTTTTTGGGTTAGGGTCAGTATACAGAATTGTGGACTTGGTCCAGTTCACAAATAGTCCGGAGAATTGGGAGAATTGGTCTATGTAGGTCATGGCTTGGGAGAAGGAGGCTTCCGGGTTTGATAGAAAAAGAATGGTATCGTCCGCGTATAAGCTCACCTTACTCTCCACTCCCCCCCATCTGATACCCGTCACGTTATCGGAAGATCTCAACCGGATTGCCAAGGCTTCTATGGCTATGGCGAACAGAGCTGGGGATAATGGGCATCCCTGACGGGTGCCTTTCGTGAGTGGGAATTCTGCCGAGGGGACCCCATTCACTATTACATAAGCCTTTGGGGATTTGTATATGATATTGATCCATTGTCTGAACTTGGGGCCAAACCCGAAGCGAGTTAGGCAGGCCTCCAGAAAATTCCACTCCAGGGAATCAAATGCTTTTTTCATGTCTAGTGAGACAAGGGCCCAAGGCATGTTGTATTTACTGCCCAGCTGGATCACCGTTTGTACTTTTCGAATATTAATTGTGGTGGATTTACCTGGCATGAATCCCGTTTGATCAGGATGTATAATGGATAATATTACTTGGTTCAGCTTGGTAGCAAGGATTTTGGTGAGGATTTTATAGTCTACATTTACTAATGAGATGGGCCGGTATGAGTTGCAGTCCGTTGGGTCCTTGTCAGGTTTTAAAAGGACTATAATAGATGCTTCATATAGAGATGGGGGAGAGACTTTCCCAGTTGGGCCTGATGAAGGGTTTCGTGTAGAAGTGGGATTATTTGGTCGCTGTATTTCCGATATATCTCTATTGGGAGGCCGTCGGGTCCGGGGGATTTATTGGGTGCCATATCTTTAATTGTTTGTTGAATTTCCTCTATTGTTATTGGGGCTTCCAGCTGTTCTATTTGTTCGGTTGAGAGTGTTGGAAATTTTAGATCTTGTAGATAATTAAGGGTGTCTGGGAGCGATTTGTCTGAGGATGACTTATAGAGGTCTGCGTAGTATTCTTGGAAACGAGCTGTTATGGATTGTGCATCTGTTAGTTCTGTGCCCTGCGTGTTTTGGATTTTTAGGATCGTATTTGCTTGGTTTTCTTGTTTGATGAGATTCGCCAGTAGATGGCTTGATTGGTTACCCAATTCAAAGTAGTGCTGTTTCGTAAAGAATAGTTTACGTTTGGTTTTTTCGTGTATTTGGATTTTGTATAGGCGGGCTAGGCCGAGCCAATTTGTTCTATTAAAATCTGTGGGGTTGGCGACATAGGTTTTTTCAGCTTCTGATGTTTGGGTCTCGAGTTCTTTGTCGGTTTGAGATGTTAGTTTTTTAATATAGGAAATGGCTGATTTGAGGCTTCCCCTAAGGTATGCCTTAAAGGTGTCCCACTTCAGGGCGTAATGGGTGTTACTCTCATGGGCCTCTAGAAACATTGAAATATGTATTGGGGTTTGGTCGTTAGTTTTTAGGAGTTTGAGCCAAAAAGGATGTATTTTCCAGGTGGGGGTGCGTCTGCAGCTGGGGAATTTAAGGGTTAATAGTATTGGGCTGTGGTCCGATGTGCCTCGTGGGCAGTGTGTTACATCTGTTGCATAGAGTGCCAGTGACGGGGAAGATAGTATGTAGTCTATTCTTGACAGTGTGTTTTGGCCTGTGGAATGGCATGTAAATTCAAGGGTGTCTGGGTGTTTTAAGCGCCAGAGGTCTATCCATCCTATACTTTCAACGAGTTGGGGAGTTATTTGGGGTGTGTGGTCTAGGAGACAAGTGGAGTCTGTCTTTATTTGGGTTCATTACCCGGTTGAAATCCCCCATGCAGATAATATACGCCGAGGGGAACTGATGGGTGAACGTTATTGCCACCTGTAAAAGGTGGAGGTTGTCGTGGGGTGGGTTGTAAATGCACATAATGTCGTATGGTTTAGAGTCAATTTCGGCATACACAAACACGAATCTGCCATCAGGGTCTCTTTTTATATTTATGGGGTTCCATCTTAGTGATTTATGCATAAGTATATAGACCCCTCTGGAGAGAGAGGTGTGGAAGGAGTGGCTCGTCCACTGCACCCAGGGTTTTTTAAGGGAGTCTGCTTTATCTGCAGTGAGATGAGTTTCCTGCAGGCCCACGATGTGGGGATTAAATTGTTTGATGTGTGAAAAGACCGCCTTGCGTTTGTTAGCAGCGCCCAGACCTCTCACATTCCAGCTAAGACATATCAGTGACATTAGAAAATATTGTAATATATGGCTTAAGCGGGTGTTTTGGGTAGTGGGGATCTATTTCTTTTTGCATTAAGGAAGGAATATTATACCAGCACAGACTTGCTTGTACCTCAACTAGTACACATTTATAACATTTTAAACAATTAACAATTAACACTCCGCTTGACATGAATATGTCGCGGGTATTTAGATTTAGGAAAAGAAGTAAGCTACAATCTGGTTGAGAGTAGCTGTTGTTGTGAGTGGGGGATATTCTTCTGGCCTATAGGGGATTAATTCCGGACTACAGATCATAGGCTATTACCGCTATGGCGGTAGCTGGGCTGTCGGCCGGTACCTCAGAGCCCAACTGTAATTAAAGGAGGTCTGCAGCTCCTTAACATGTTCTTTTTCTTTATGTTATCACCTGTAAGCCAGTGAATCATAAATCTGGGTATACTTTAAAGAAAAGAAATTTACGTTATCTTTAAATTGCTGCACGGGTTATTCCGTCTCGGATGACACCGGATGCATGTGGAGCCACTCCGTGGCTTCAGCTGGGGATTGCAGAAAGATCACTTTGTCGTTCGCCACAATCCGTAGGCGGGCTGGGTATGCCATGGAGTACTGAATGCCTCTATCTCGGAGTTTCTTTTTAATGTCCATGAAAGAGGCTCTTTGTTTCTGCAAGTCCGCTGAAAAGTCAGGGAAAATAGAGATTGCCACGTTGTTATATTTAAGGGGACCTTTCAGTCTGGCCTGGCGCAGTATTGTGTCCCGGTCTCTACAGTTCAGGATTCTTGCCAAAAATGGCCGCGGTGGGGCGCCCGGTATTGGTGGTTTGGTCGGGACTCGGTGGGCTCTTTCTACCGTAAAGGAGGCTGAAAAGGTGTCCTCGCCCAGCATATTTTTGATCCAGTTTTCAGCAAAGGATTCTGGTTGGGAGCCTTCGGCTCTCTCTGGGAGGCCTATTATACGTACGTTATTACGACGAAGCCGGTTTTCAAGATCGTCCGTTTTGGATTGGCAGAATTGTGCTTGCCTCACGGCTTTTTGGACTGCTTTTGGGAACGGATGTAGGGTATCTTCTACTTTCGAGATTCGGTCTTCCATTTCGTGCATCCTGCCCCGCATGTTTTGTAAATCTTGTCGTAATAAGGTGACGTCTGTTTTAACTTCATCTATTTTCCCAGTAAGGGAGGACTTGCAAGTATTTATGGCTTCTAGTAGTTGACGCAGTGTAGGTTCTGAATTTTGTCCCGAGTCGGCTTCATTATCTCTGGTTTGTACGGTTCGGGACGAGCGTGGTGTCTGTTCAGTTCCCTCAGTGCGGGAGAATTCTTTAAGTCGTTCTGCGGCGGTGCCGCCTTTGGCGCGGGTGCTCATGATGGGTAGTTATGTAATCTATATAATCGGTGAGACACTTGTTAGCACCGTATCGTTGTCTTGTTTAATTTAATGGGGCCGTTCGCGTTTCTCCTTTATGGGTCTTAGGGGTTACTCTCCAGTTCGGAATAAAGTCCCAGGTGGTCGTTTAGTTTTAGTGACGTCGGGCTTGTCTAGCCGTTTAGTATCTGGTAAGTAAGGAGTATAACTATATTGTTTTGCTGGTACAGATTAATTAATTTGGAGATATCGCTGACTGCATTGACTTTTTAATGAAAGGCCTATAATAGTCCTCCGTGTTTTCGGTTATAGTTACCGATTAACTGGCAGTGTCTACTAGGGGGGGTTCACTGTGACACTATGTGGTTGGCAAGATCTTCCAGGTTGTCCCCCCTTCCCCCGTCGTCTGCTTACTTTTTTTTGATGGCTCCTCCCGGAGCTGGGGTCCAGCCTCGGTCCTCCATGTCCCGTGGGTGCGGGGAGATTTCCCAGATGGTGCACCTGGGGGTTTCTGGGCCGTGGGTTTCTGCGCCCGAGAGCTCCACTCGCCCGAATATTCGGTGCGGATGCTGCGGTCCCCCTCCGGTTTCTCTGGTCTGTCAGCTCAGGATTTGGGTGAGGGATAGGACTTTCCCTCCGTGCCGACACGGGCGAGGTGCGACGCGGCGCGTATGATGCGCCCAGGGCCGGTACCAAAGGGGTGGTGGCGCGTGGTGCGATCTTCTTCCGCGATGCGGTTGTTATGGCGGGAAGCGGGAGATCCCCTGGTCGGCGGAAAGTATCGGGGAGGGGGGAGTAGGTGGTAGCCGTCCAGCAGGGTCTGATTAGCGCTGTTTGCACACTAGCTCCTGTAGGGGTTGGAGGCAGCCCGTTGTATCCAACGTGCTCAGAGTTGGCAGTGAAGGGGTGCTGATATGCAGTTCTGCCTCCCCAGCTCCCCTCAAGCGCAGGTCATCCAGCGGGGGCTCGGGCCGTCCTCCGCTCGTCGGCGGAGGTGGAGGGAGGCGAGCTGTGGAGGTCCGGCGGGGCTCTCCGGCGCCGGCCGCGGGACCGGGGGCAGCGGCGGCGTTGCTGTAAGTGTTAGCGCGGGACCGCTCCGGCGCCGCTCTCGTCCGACGCAGGGCGCTCCAGGGGTTGGGTGGTGGATGGTGCACTCACCCGGTGGTGGCAGAGTCCCGCAATGGAGCGCCGCATCGGGTATGTCCGGGTCCGGCGGTGAAGGGGTGTCGGTGCGCGGTCTCCCTCGGTGTCGCTCCGGCGCCCTTCCCCCGGTCGAGGAGCGAGGTTCGTGCCTGTCGTCAGCGGAGGTAGGGGGGGTTGCAGGTACCTGTCGGGTGCCAAGTGTGGGTCTGAGGACAGTGGCGGCGGTAAAGGGTGTTGGCGCGCCGGCCGTTCCCGCCAGCGCCCGCCTCGCACAGGGGAGTTCAGGAGGGAGGTGGGCTCCTCAGCACGAGCCAGCAACCGCAGCTGGGTTAGGGCAGCGTTCGTGCCAGGTCCGGTGGATAAATTAAGGGAGAGCGGCCAGGATATTTGCAGGATTTTGGGATCCCCTGGGGAGCTTCACTCAGATGCGACCGTCCATCTTGGTCGCTGGCCACGCCCCCTCCTTTCTTTTTAATTTTAGAGAATGCGCAGTGAAGCACATACGTGAATGTACCTGAACTCTTTGCTGTTCATCATACAGTTCTACTAATCAGTCTGTAGGAATCCATGAGCAATGGAGAAAACTACACTCATTGTCAAAAAACAAATCCTTCCCCTAGAAGTTGTCGGAGTCAAATGAAACTTTCTATCTGTGATTGTAAAGTTGAAATAAGTGATTACAATATCAGAGGAAAATTATCATTTATTGAGGAAAACTGAACAGTTGAAGGAAGGCTCTAGTACCCTGTTGGTCTGCCTTTAGCTTGTATAGAAGATGTGATATGAGCGTGCATGGAGGCTCTAGTACCCTATTGGGTGGCCTCTAGCTTGGATACAAGATATGATACAGATGGGCATGGAGGCTCTAGTACCTTTTTGGGCCACCTCTAGCTTGGATACATGATGTGATACAGGTGGGCATGGAGGCATACAGGTCTCGTATGGTATCCTGCCGCATATTGGTCCACATTTGCTGTAACTCAGCTTTTAGAACGTGCAAGCTCCTAGGCTGTCGAAGTTGGTGTCCCAGATAGTCCCATACGTGTTCTATTGGTGATAAATCTGGCAACCGCGCAGAAGTGTGACAATGGTGTGGAGGCATTCTTGTGACAACCTTTCTGTGTGTAGCTGAGCATTATCCTACTGGAAAATGCTTCTTGAAACCCCTGCCATGAGAGGAACACATGTGGCTGCAGGACAACAAAACATTTGGAGCTGTTTGTGCTTGTTGGACGATCAGACGATCCAATCTACTAGTGGTCTTTTGAGAGCATCTTTACTCTGATCGTCTTGTGTGTGCCCTCATGCATCCACTAATCCTAAAACCTCCTAACAGCCTGATCAGAATGCCCCAGGTGGTGGGCTTTTAGTTAACATGACCATCCAGCTTCATGCATTCCAATAACGATGCCCCCCCTCAAAGTCTGATAACTGGGCAACGTTTCCTGAATTGCTTCGTAGAGGCATCTAGTGGTCAACAAGCTCTACATAAGCAGATAAAGAGGTCCATTACACACAAGTAGCCTCTGAGAGCTTTTTTATAGGCCGATTGTGAAACCACTTTTAGGGCCTCATGTAGCAAGACCATTCATCTAATCATGCCACAACTTTAATAATCTGCACATGATTATTAGTGTGCTCAAATTATACTACAGCTCATTGCGAACACGATGATACCAAATATGTGGGATTTTTCTTAAACTTTCAATTTTTTTAAACAAATAGGTAAAAATGAGCAAACAAGTTTTTTGATTTTTTTTTTTTTACGCTGTTTTTTTTCTTTGTTTTTTTACACTCTATGTCCCTGAAGGAGACCTAAAGCATAGCAGCTACGATCGCTATGATAAAGCATTGCAGGACTTCTGAACTGCAATTCCTTAAAGCGTGTAATAGCGATCATAGGCAACCGCAAAGCTGGACACCTGTATGGCAACCTGTCGGCCCTCCATGGCTACATTGTGGGGATCTGATGACATCACAGAGGGATGCCATGATCTACATAACAGCTGTTGCAGCAGGATGCCAGTTATCAGAAACAGGTGGCTCCCGCTGCCCAATGGTGCTGGCTCACTTCTGATCCTGCGCCATCCACATGACATAAGGTTACATCCTGTCACGTTAAGTACCACTGCCTTACATCATGTGCATTAAGGGGTTAAAGGGTCTAATCAGTTGGGGTCTCACCATTAAGACCCCAACTAATCCTGAGAATAGGGGTCCTGTGTCTCCATCTTCTTACTGCACAACCCAATCAGGAGGTTCTTGAATAGCGCTGTAGTCGAGAATGTGCGGTGCCGCTCCATTCATTTCAATAGCACTGAATGAAATAGCTGAGTAGAAGAACCCCACTATCTCCAGTAGTCCCACCGAAGATGAAACTCATGAGCCACAATACAAAAGCATTAAGTTCAATGAGCATGCGACATTACAGGACTATACTGCAATCTTTGGCTGCAGGACCTACATCACCCAAGCTGCTATTCCTTCTGTTTGGTTGGTCCTTAACCCCATGGTGCTGCAGCCAGTTTTGACAGCTACTTCTTTGTTTTTTCATGAACACTTTCCAAGACCCATAAGTTTTTAATTTTTTCAACTGCATACCTGTATAAGGACCTTTTGACGGACAAGTAGTATTTTTTAACACACTATGTCATATATAAGCACCAAACATATTTCTCATTCCACACACAGCTAGTGGGTTCATTTGCATTCAAGTGCCAGAGCTGAATTTCAGTCCCAGACTGACCTTGTATTTAAAGGGGTTGTCCCGCGCCGAAATGTTTTTTTTTTTTTCAATAGCCCCCCCGTTCGGCGCGAGACAAACCCGATGCAGGGGTATAAAAAAAAAACGTCCAGTACTTACCCGAATCCCCTCGCTCCCGCGACTTCTTACTTACCTTAGTAAGATGGCCGCCGGGATCTTCACCCACGATGCACCGCGGGTCTTCTCCCATGGTGCACCGTGGGCTCTGCGCGCTCCATTGCCGATTCCAGCCTCCTGATTGGCTGGAATCGGCACACGTGATGGGGCGGAGCTACAAGGAGCAGCTCTCTGGCACGAGCGGCCCCATTCGGAAGGGAGAAGACCGGACTGCGCAAGCGCGTCTAATCGGGTGATTAGATGCTGAAATTAGACGGCACCATGGAGACGGGGACGCTAGCAACGGAACAGGTAAGTGAATAACTTCTGTATGGCTCATAATTAATGCACAATGTACATTACAAAGTGCATTAATATGGCCATACAGAAGTGCTGAACCCCACTTGCTTTCGCGGGACAACCCCTTTAACTTGTCCATTTAAAAACAAGGTGTTGATCCAAAACAAACCATCCCCTCCAAAAAGGACTGGGCAGAGCTTGGGTAATCACATGCCAACATTAAAGAATCCTTCCAAACAGCAACCCAATGTTCTGTTTCCCCCCTGCACTGATCATAGCGATGAGTACAAAGGGGAAATAGAATCGTGCAGCTTTAACTGTAGAGCCACTGTTCCTCTATGGCTGAGCGGAGTAGAAGCTGACTTTACTGAGTGCAGGGAACATCTGAGCAGAGCTGGATGTTCTTCCATCTTATAATACCTCCTGCAGAGGTAATGGGGTGGTTTCATCCGTGTAACCAGCCCCTTGTGTATACTTCTGGTGAAGTTGAAAGAAAACAAACACAAACTAAATTATAAATGTGAACTAATAACAGCCTTGGCTAATGTGCCATACTTAGGGACATCATTGCTCCCATAGAGGCCTTATAAAAGGAGACTTCTGTGCAGAAAGAAATACATAGATACTCCTTTCTAACAAATAAGGTGCGAGTGCTGATACATATCCTTCATTGTTGCTTCAACTTGAATGTCCAAGTGGGTCCATGTTTAATGTGTGGCACCTGACCCACTTGTAATGCTCAATGATGGCGGAATAACTTAGGCGGACAACAGCAGTAACGGAAGAATACTTTATTCCACAGGACAAAGCATAGCGGTCGGTCACAATCATTATATGAAGTATACACAGTGTGATGTCCTTTCGGAAGAAACAAAACGCAGAATTGTCGACCGGTCATATCTTCTTACTCTCATATCCTCTTCTATTTCACACACAGATCTTGTTTGGTGACAATAAAAAGACCGCTGTGACCCACCAAGTACAGCAGCGCCTTCATGCCCATGATCAGTGAGAATCCCAGTGGTCTCACCAGCACCAATCATAGTGACGGCACATCGAGGCTATATGTCAGTATTATTACACAGATTTTACTATCTAAAGGCCTTTTTACTCGCAAAGATAATCTTTCAACCAACTGAAAGATTTAGTGATATGTTTGCATAAGGTGTTAAGGGCCATTAATGGCCAATAACACTTTATCATCTTCATTTGCATGTAAAAGGACCTCGACAAGTTGTTTGCAGAGCCCAGCTTTTGTTTAAGCACACACCCATCTGTGCAAATAGCTGCATTGTTTTCCTCTCCACTGCCAGCAGATTCCATTGTTAATTAGATGTGTTTGTTACATCTCTCAGTAGCTGAACAATGGATTTTACGTTAACCTTAAAATCATTGTTCAAACAAAAAGTGCATGATGCCCGCTTTTACATGTAACAATTATTGCTCATTTTTGTCCATTTGGACAAATTTTGAGCGATAATCATTGCGTGTAAATGGGCCTTTACACAGAAATAGAAAAGAAATTACTCAGACTAATTATAGTAAGTTAAATAATGTAACATTTATTTTTATTATATGTGTTTTGGTTGTTACCTCCCATCACTCACAAGGAGGGTACAGCAACATGCAGGACAGGAAAAAACCCCTGTGGAGGAAACCTGTAGGGAAACCATGGCTGCTGTACTGCCCTTCCTCCGGGCATACTAAGGGAGGGTAACACTATAAAATGTGTGCAAGGTGAGGGTGTGTGACTACCTACAGTAACTGCATGTGACGATCTACAGTGACTGCATGTGCATGTGTGCATGTGCACATGTATGAGTGGGAGCCATCTATGTGTGAGACAGTGTCAGTGTGTATGTGTGGGACTATAAAAAGAATACACCTTCATTGGTCGCTGCTGATGTCGAGATCGTTGTAGATATCTTCCTGTGCCTGGAACACTTTCATCATTGATGGATTCTGGGAAACAAACTTACACAGGGAGCAGGTTGGTCGGTTGAACTGTGGGCCGCTGATGGTGAAGTCTTCAGCGCCTCTCCTGAACATGTGAAGAGCCCAGCTGTGATGGCTCTGCCGCTCTCTTGTCCACGCCCAATGGGAAGGGGCTTCTGCCATGACTTAGAATTAAACAGAGTATGAATATCATCATCACCACAGATTTTTCATCAAAGACGGGAGTATTTTATATTATTTCTATTAACGAGATCACAGGTGGTTCGGTCCACCCAAGTTCTGAATCCCATTCGAATGAGCAGCTGGCTCCATTGCTTGAAGAGCTGTTGTCTCTTTTCCATCCAGGTGGGTCCCAAGGCCCAGGGGAAGATCTCCCATCGAAAACAGAATTCCTCTTCCATCTGGTTGGCTAAAAACCTGGAAGAAAAAATGAAACTGGATGATGAGCAAGTCAGAAGAGGAAAACACTGGAGAAAAGGGGCGAGCGAATAAACACTAGTTAAAGTAATGGGATCCTGGAGCCTTCTCCATATTTTACTTTTATTCTCCCATTACTTATTTTGGTATTTATTTTTATATTTATACATCAGCCTGTAAATACAGATCTGTTATAATAAAGCAACTCACAGAGCTGGGAAGAAGTTGTTTCTATACTCCTCAGTGCGTAGTCCGGCTCTCCTGAAGTAGACGAGGACCATTGCCAGGAGATACTGGAGGGAGAAGAAGGACAGTTAGAGGCTGCGACTACTAACAAGTAAAGAATAAAACCACATTTTCCACATTTTTATATTACCTTGTCGGATATCATCATGCAGCTGTCACAGGCGAGAAACATCCAGTGATTTCCATAGTCTAGAACAAAAAGGAGAAATATCAATTTTTCCTTATTAAATGTATCAATTTTATGAATTTGTTTAGTGGCTGCAGTAACGTTACATAATCTCCTCCTTTTTTGGAATAGAAAAACTGAAGTTAAACTGAGTTTGAACAGATCAGTTTTTTCCCATTGAAAACAATGATAGAAAAAAAAAGGAAATATTTTCAGTTCCGTTTGACTTCTTTTTCTTTACAGGACCAGTAGCGCAGCAGACTATATAAGTGGGTTAGACTGCATGAAAGAAAGATGAGTAAAGTGTTAATAGACAGCAGAGCTAATTGTAGAAGAAGCGAAACCCCAGGTACAACCTTCTTAGAAACATTTGTGTGTGTGTGTGGGAGGGGGGGGGGGGGGCGGGGGGCTTCTAAGATATGATGACCCTGAATGGATTTTGGTAGAGATTTTCATGGCAGGATCTCAGTCATGGCATTGTAGTGAGTGAATTCTGCAGTGAAAATCCGCCGCATGACTGTCTGCCATTGTGGAATATTTCTACTATAAATGAATGGGGTTTATTAAAACTTCATTCACTTACATTGTCTGTACATTGCTATGGAATGATGGCTTGCATTCTGCAGCCCATATTCCGCAGCAATCCCGCTGTGTGTCAACTTACCCTAAAAACACAAATTGCTATGATACATGAAATATCAGTTACATTATAGAGTTGGGCAGATTTATGTAGGATTGTGTTTCAATTCCAGAAGCTTTGAAAGGGACAATGGGGGAATCTAGAAAGAGTAACATTACAAACGCTGGTCTTCATAATATTTCCGCTAGTGTACAATGTGCCTCATGCATGAAGAGGCAGACCCCTCCTCATATATTATGTGCATTTCGGCTCTGCCATGTGTCTAGCAGCAATGCTCACCACATCCAACCTGGCATTAATTTCTGGTATAATTAATGCCAGTTTCCGGCATAACTTATACATAAATGTGTCCATGAGATTACACACCCTCCAACGAGCTATGTGATGGACAGCAGCGTAGACAGTAAATAATTGCAAGTTTTTGCACAAATCCTCACTTGTGTAAAGAATTACAAGTTTTTTATGCCAGGAACTGGCATAAAAGCATTTCTGAACGTCCCCCAATGCGTCTTACCAAGAACACGGAAAAATGCTGCCATTTCCTCCTGCTGTAGGGCTGGGTCATCCCTCCTCCTCTTCTGGGGGTCTTCCTCACACGGGCTGGGATCTCTCTTTCTCTTCTGTCCTCTGTCGTCTCTTCGGAACAGCATACGCAGGAATCTCACTACGCCGTCCATGATCCTTAACAGGGGAAATAAACAGGGGTTATTATTAGGACAAACACTTGATAGTTTCTGTGTCCAGTGTAACTAAGTTATACATATAGACCCCAGTGCAGTCCCTATAGACCTGTCATTACATTATGTGTATATGTCCCATCCCTCCCTGTATGATAACTGACCCCTATAATGAATGTCATAGCTTACTAGGAGCTCACGTCTTCTCTTCTACACAGAAAAGAAGAAATAAAATGTTAATATTGTTCATTTAACAATAAAACAGTTATTAACACAGCGCCATATTTATTCCTCGTCACCCAAATATCTCTGTAGTTATTCCCAGACACAATTCCAAGAGAAGAGCGCAGCGCTGAGTAAAAACGTCCCGGCAGCGAAGGGATGCCAGGGTCACCAGCCCAATCCCGTGTCTACAGTAAAAAAAAGTAATTAAAAATAAAAAAATGTCAAAACCCCACCTTTTCCTTTTATTATGTATAAAAAATAAAGCAAAATCCTACATGTGATATCGCTGTGTTAGTAATGACCCAGAGAAAAAGTTAGTGCTTTAACCCACACAGTGCATGTCATGAGAAAAAAACAAAAAAAAACCTGGTGATAATTCCTTATTTTGCCTATCTCACCTTACAAAAAAGAAATAGAAAGTGATCAAAACATCGCATGGATCAGCAAAAAGTGGCATTAAAAAGTACAACTCATCCCACAAAAATCCCCCATTACCCATTGACAAGAAAAAAGAAAATTGTTAGGAGGCTTCGAATGCAGCAAAAAAAAAAATAATTTTTTTTTAAAAAAAGCATGAAAAAGTTGCAATAAAAATCCACAATATCAGTTTGGTATTGACATAATCATACCGGCCTGCAGAATTAATTTAACATATTATTTATACTGCGCGGTAAACACCATGTAAAATAAAAAACATGCCAGAATTGCAGATTTTGTTAATCTTGCTTCTGGGAGACAAATGGAATAAAAAGCAATCAAATTCTCATATCTTCCAGAAAATTGGATAAATGAAGACTAGAGGTCATCCCGCAAAAACATGCCTGCATAGAGCTCCATGGATGGAAAAATAAAAATGCTATGGCTTTTGGATTGCAGCGACACAAAAGCGAATCCTTAAAAAAAATGTGTTTTTTTTGTGTACATAAATAGCAAAACATAAATAAACTGTATAAACTTGGTATCTCCAGATTCGTGCTGACCCAGAGAATAGGGTTATTACATGATTTTTTTTGCACATTGAACACTGCAAAATTTTAATCCAAAAAAGGCAGAATTAATTTTTCCCCCAATCCCCCCAAAAGCAATTTAATGCATTATATGCACTCAAAAATGACTCCATTATATTCCCATTAATTGGACCCCAATGATTATACATTTATCACCTATCCTGCATATAGATAAAAAATGATTTTCATGGAAAACCTCTTTCAGACAGGCAATGGCCAGTGGCACGTATGTTAAGTGAAATGCACATACATTATATTGTGAATAATGCAAGAAGATTTATCATAGATTCATATACAAAACACAGATAAAGTGCAAATACAATAATACAAACTGTACAATATAAAATACATTGCATGATAAATACATACTCATGTCCATAATTATTCATTATCATCCAAATATCCAAGATAATCAAAACCACCATTATATCTTCACATATATTCACTAACCCAAATATCTTCATATTAATAATCACCAAAACTATCCATATTTATTAATAACCACCCAAGTTATTTCAAATTCTGATTAGGCTGCATTCCCACGAACGTATATCGGCTCGGTTTTCACGCCGAGCCGATATGCGTCATCCTGTTCTGCAGGGGGGGGGGGGGGATGGAAGAGCCAGGAGCAGGAACTGAGCTCCCACCCCCTCTCTGCCCCTCTGCACTATTTGCAATGGGGAGAGGCGGAATGGGGGTGGGGCTAATACTCGGAACGTAGCCCCGCCTGTCCCGCCTCCTTTCATTGCAAATAGTGCAGAGGGGCGGAGAGGAGGCGGGAGCTCAGTTCCTGCTCCTGGCTCTTCCATCCTACCCCCCCTGCACATGAGGACGACGTATATCGGCTTGGCGTGAAAACCGAGCCGATATATGTTTGTGGGAATGCAGCCTTAAACCCACTGCTATAATTTGCTATTAATAAGCATTGATCAATAATCACCAACTCAGATGATATAAACCAGCAATTCCATGTGTGAGATTCGGTTCTTACCCCTCCTCACGGACAACGGGCGGTGCATACTCCATCAAAATGATGTTGATCCGGGTCTCAGTCGAAAAAAATAGTTTTCAAAGTCGCTGAAGTCTCTATAGTGAAAGCAATAGGGAGCCAATCTGAACTCTAAAAGAGCAATCGCTGACTGGCACCAACTGTCGTTTTCTTGCTCGGCTTGAAAGCAAATCCTGCGATCCTATTGGCTGTTGCTGGTGGCACCTGTCACAATGGTTCACACAGCAGTAAATGTAGAGGGAGGCCGCACTCCCATCATCTCACCTTCCAGGTTCATATATTATGGTGTCCAATGGATACTTAAAACCTTCCCTTATAGTTATCATCCTTATCCATCTAGCGCCATTTATAGCTGCTGCCATGTTGTTCTCTGGGGTGAGATACAATTTGTCATACTGTACATTCTTGAACTTGGATATATTACTACTTGGATGAATTACTTTAACCCCTGCATTTTCCATTGGTTCTGTTAATTTGGCATTTTGTCAGTTTTTTTTTTCAGCAAACCCGCAGCAGTCCTTACCAAAGCCATATCAGCAGTAATGGACTATATAAACCAATAGTATGAGAACTCTCTTCCGTCTATCAGGTTGCTATACCCCACTGTTCCTCCTCCTGTATGACCACAGTTGATATTCGTTAGAGCTGACCATTATACTTTTTCATGGCCCACCCAGTCACACATATGTATGAAAATATGATTTGTTTGTTACCCCACTAGTCATCTTCTCCTCATTCTGAAATGGCTGATAACAGGGAGCAATAGATAACATTTAACCAGAGGAGATATTGGAGCATGTGGTGAATTACTGGGATGATTTCACCATTTTATCTCATGATAGTGATGGTATAACATTTCTGCTGACTATTTTGCTGACATGTCACGACCTCACACTTATGGTGGTTTGTGTGAATCAGTAGCAGCCGGGCAAATATTTAGGTCAGTGTTTTCAACAATCCGCAAAATAAGTGCTTAATTATTTGTTCAATAGATAATTTTTGTCAAGTTCCAAGGAGATAGGTACATAAGATATTGTTTTCTCATATAAACTTTGACCCATTTTTTCCCCTTAAAGCTTTAATTTTAGTGGATATCTATGTTATACAAAGAAGCTACTGTCCAAATGTCATGTTTCTAAGGCAGAATGCACACGGGCAGATTTTTGCTGCGGAATGTGTGCCCCAATAAGTAATTGTACTCCTTGTGTGCTCCACTTAGTAATAGGACCACGTCTGTGGCTTCAGTACTCCAGCTGATGGTAGAGGGTATCTTTATAATTCACCGAGTTCTGGCGCTATTGCCTTAAGCAATCTTTTACAGCATATCTTAACTCCTCCTCCCAGCTCCAGCGCTTACTATAACCCGAGTACTGAAGCTAGGGGGAGGAGTGAAGTTATGCTGTGAAACATCACGTGCAATGTCAGACAGTGATGTGTCTGTATTATTAAAGGTAGCCTCTATGGGAGCTTATAAACATTTGCTGGAAGCCCAACCTGGGGTCTCATGCTTCCCTGCTCCCCTAGCCAGCCTGCTCCTGGCCGTAGCCTGCTTCTGGCGGAAGCCCAGTGGGTCCGCAGAGAAAATTTCAGGACCTGGACACCCTCGGCTGCAGGTTTAAGCATGTGGTCACTGGCAGACCACAGTTAGTGAATACTACACATCCTGACCTGTTATTGGTCTGTGAGGTATTATTGTATCTTGACGCCACCGGAAGCTAGGGGTTTAACAGGGCTTGGATGCAGGAATGCCCTTATCACACCCCTAGTTCCCGATTGGCTACCTTTATGTAGGTCCTAGCAGCATTGTGTCGTATTCAATTTTGTCTGAGGTCGGATTCCTGTTGCTGGGGAACATACACTTCCCACCACCGGTGCTGCCAAAGTGCTTGGCTGATGAAAGTGCGTGCCCCCACCGTTCTCCCACCGCAGCCATGTTTGACACCGCTCCGATGCTACCACTGCTCCTGCATGAGCACAAACTGCTGAGCTCATGAGACTTGCCCCCCTCGCCGCTCCTCGTTCCTGCATGGCCAGTGATTCCATGTGGCACTGCAGTGCTCACAACCCCCGACCCCATCTGTCACCTCACCAGCCCCGAATGCACCTGTGAGCCTCAGGATGGGGAAGACAGACGGAGAGCCCTCAGAGTTTTTACCACTGCTGGGAGTCCAGTGCCGCGCCCGAGGAGGGGGGAGGCAGGCGGAGAACCTGACAGCTTCTTCTGCGCTTCTGCCACGCCGACGACGTGGGAGACAGCCTCAGACCCCTCAGCTTCTTCTGCGCTGCTGGGAGGCCGACGCCGCGCCTGAGCATGGGGGAGAGAGACGGAGACCGCTCCATTTCTTTAGCGGTGCTGGGAGGACCTGTGAGGGTGAGGACGGGGAAGACACTCGGAGAGCCAATCACGAACAGGGGGCGTGCACCCCCTGTCAAACAGCTTGTATCTTGACTCCACCACTACCTCCGGTGGCGTCAAGATACAATAATACCGGTCTGTGATAAAATGTGTGCAAATTATCTACAGTCTTTGCTTCGCCCTCATTGGGACTAGAGCAAGGAAAGGGGGAGGGGGGACTTTCAGGCCTGAGCACAATATTTAAAGGGGTTATCCAAGTTATTTTTTTTATTTTAACAGGCAGTGGAATAGTATATAAATCAGCAATAACAATATACAGATGTGACTGCTGCAGCCAATTATTGTATCTACAATTGGCTGCAACAGTCATATATGGGAGCAGTGCTACTAGAGCCACAGGGGTCTGGAATATATAGTACTGTGAAAAGGCAGGCGTAGAAAAAAGCTGCAAAGTAAGAATGCTTTCAAAAACAAAAGTGTTAGTTATATTTCTTACAAAATGCAAAGTGAATGAACAAAAGAGAAATCTCAATCAAATCAGTATGTGGTTTTAACAACCGTTTATCTTCAAAACAGCATCAGTTCTTCTAGGTATATTTGCACACAGTTTTTGAAGGAACTCGGCAGTGGCTATTAAATACACCCTTCTCCACTAGCAGGTGTCTGAGTGATTAGTCATGTCTGGCATATGATGGTGTTCACTTGTTCTGACGGAATCCTGGTTTGACCCATGACTGTTCTACTCAGCTTTCCCATTTTCTTCATTCCTGGCCTTATTTCTAGACCATACTATAAATGTCTGTTGTCTATCCTAATCCCTCGCCTTATTATTGATGAAGCTAGGAATTGGCTGCAACAATTATATGCTTGTCACGGGATTGTGCTGGCCAGAAGTCAGCAGGGGACTGATGTGGCGCACACTGCATATACAGTTTTGTTTTTTTAAACTTACAAGTCTTATTGGGTTTTCAAAAGTTTTGCAAACATAATCTTCTGCAATCAGGGTACATGTATGTGGTATATAAACAACAGATACTTGAAAAAATATTATAATTAGGCCTGTTTCCTGTGGGTGCGCAACTGCACACCTTGTTCTGAAAAATGCCTAACAAAAAATACGCATAAGAACTCATTAATAAAACAGAAAGATTTGCATAGCAAGCTGCCCACATATTTGAGTGCATATAACGCTGCCTGTGCACGGGTGTTTCGGTATCCTGTGGCGGACATCCGCCATGGGATACCGCCGCCCAGGAGCACGAGCCGGCAGAGGGATCTCCGCTGTCAGCCTATCTGACAAATAGGCTGACCGCGGAGAATCGTGGTAAATTCACAGCATGTTGCAAATTGCCGGCCGCGAGCGGAGAATCACAATGATTCTCCACTCGACAGGGAGGAAGCGCTCTCCATAGCAACACTATGGAGAGCTTTCACTGCGTTCCCCGCGGCCGGATTATCGCCGTGGGGAACGCAATTCAAACCCGCCAGTGGACAGGCAGCCTAAGGGTGCATTATGAGTGACTGGGGGTAAAAGGGGTATTATTTCTGAATGGGAGGCAAAAGGGGCAACACTACTGAATGGAGCATAAGGGGAATTATTACCAAAAGGGGGCATAAATGAGCATTAATACTGAGTAAGGGTGTAAAGAAGGTTTTATTACTGAGTGATGGTGCTTTAAGGGTGCCTGTCCACGGGCGTGATTTCTCTGGCGGTAAACCGCCGGCGAATCACGACGGACGATGCTTCCCATTGCATTGGTATTGAAAGCATCGGCACCTGTCCATGAGCGGAGAATCATTGCCATTCTCGCTCGTGGCGGGCAATTCGCAGCACAGTTTTGGCCGGAATATGTCCAGCAGCTGCACGGGCTTCTATGGGAGCCCATGGCAGCGACCGTAGGTGGGAGGGAGTTTAGCAGTGTGGCTGCTAAACTCCCTCCTTCTGTTCTCCCCCCTTACCCGTACAGGCTTACCTCTTCCTCCCCTTTCGTTCTGTGCAATAAGTGGGGCAGGGGCGGAGCTAAGCGCTGGTGCGGCCTGCCTCCTCCCATTGATGCTATGAGCAAGGGGCGGGATGGAGGCAGAGCTAAGCACCCTCTCCTCGACCCTTGTCCATAGCCATCAATGGGAGGAGGCAGGGTGGACCGGCGCTTGGCTCCGCCCTGTCCCGCTCTCTCCCATTGCACAGAACGAAAGGGGAGGAAGACAGGTAAGCCTGCATTGAGGAGGGAGGGGAAATGGGAAATGGTATGGTAAGGTCGGCGCATTTGCGCCTGCCTCATCAGGCCATATAAACGGGCGCACAAACGTTTGAGTTGTGCGCCCGTTCACCCAATCCTTCACTTACAATGTAGTGTATATCGGTAAGCTGTGAAAACGGCCAGCCGATATGCGCTCGTATAAAAGAAGCCTAAGAGAGAGAAATTCTAGGTAGGCTCAGTTTATCCAATAAGGACAAAATGACGACAGGTGTGAGTTGGGTGGTGGAGATATCATCACTCAGCAAAGTTGTAAAGAGATTTATGATAGTCTACTAATACATCAGCTATGCTTTGTGGATCCAACACTTTATTTTTATTCTTTTTTAACTTTGTTTTATTAAACACTTAATGATTTTGGTATACAAGTACATTCCATATATCATCGTTGGTATTCAGACAATAAAGTCAATTACATAGTACTCATTTGTTTCTTGATGTCATTTACAACTTTTTATGTCCCTTGTATATGTTGCCTGGTTTAGACACAACGATAAATATCGCTCAAAAGATGTCTTTTGAGCGATAATCGTGTGCATTTACAGGGCAAGGTGATCACTCAAACGGCAATTCGATTGACAGTTTTGAGGGATCACTTTGCGCTCCGAGCTGGGTATGCAGAAGACAAGTGGGGTCGCTTGTCTTCTGCATCCAGCTGTTCTCTTCTCAGAGTGTTCAGCTGTTATACAGATGAGTGCTCTGAGCGAGGTTTGCAGAAAACAGCTGGACCACTGTGTTCTTCATACCCCGGCTGTTCACAGAGAATGCAGAACACAGCTGGACTGCTGTGTTCTTCATACCCCGACTGTGTTAACTGAGCGCTCAGCTGGTATACAGCTGTGCGCTCCGTGCAGAGTATGAAGAACACAGTTGGAGCGCTGTGTTCTTCATACCCTGGCTGTCTTCATGAAGCAAGATACAGCTGAAACAATAGTATCAGCGGTATCCAGCTGTGAACTCCTGATAATGAACTCTGAAAGAGAACGATCAGCGACTCGTTAATGAAAACTGCACGATGTCAGTGTAGTTAGACTGAACGGTTCTTGCTTTCCATGGCTATTAAGTGGCATTGATGCTAACGTAGAGTAGTACAGGCATCTACCCACAGACCCCATATTTTTTTAAATTTAGTCGAGCAGCCTCTACGTAGATAAACGACCTTTTCATACAGTAGCATGGTATTAACCAGGCTTTTCCATCCCAACATGGATGGATACTCGTTGTCAGCCATCCATTTCAGGGCGATTGCTTTCCAAGCCAAGAATAACGCCTCCCTTAAAAGGATTTGCATGTGATGAGGCCATTGTTCTTCATCTATTAAGCCAAATATTGCCATTTTGGGATCTAGAGTGACTGTCTATGGGAAGGTCAAAAGGGATAAAAATGCTATCACCTTCCACAATTTACAGGTTATTTCCAAATTTAAATACATTGAAATTTATATAACTAGGGATTATGCTCTGAGCTTTAACCTGAATATTGCTCCTCTATTGACATCACTACAGTATAAGCTCAAAACCTGGAGTGCCTTGCAAGCACAACCATTTATCAAGTGCTGGTTGTGATTGACTAAGCTTCAGCCAATCACAGCTAGCGCTTCCAGAAGGCAGGGATTTTTTAATTCCCGGCCAGAACAGAAAAAGATCAGTGCCGGGACCCGGGGAGAATATGTGGCCGGGCTGACAGCACGTCTAAGGTGATGTATGTGTATTTTTTTTCTCTTCTTCAGCTACAGCTTATTTTTGGGGTAGGGCTTATATTTCAAGCTTCCCCTGAAAATCCTCGCATGTGATGCTACAAAATCACGGTATTGCTGCGAGAAGACACGATATCGCATGGACCAAGGATGCAATATCGCTGCGATTTTCTCGCCGTGATGCCGTGTCGCTTGGCCTGAACGAGGCCTTAGCAGCATGTTACAATTGATAGAACCTAAATAGTTGCAGGTGGGGTGCTTGCAATTCATTACGTAGTTGGGTATAGAAAATTAACATATTGGTCCTAGTGTTGTTATCTCCAATCCCACCCAGTACTGAGTCTGGTCTTTAAAATGTTGCATGGATTTAGCCAAACAGATACGGCTAATTTATGAAGTGAAAGTATGCCCTGAGCCTTAGTATGCTCTGGTTCTTCCAAATAGCCTAGCAGGTTTTTCTCATTCACTGTTTCAGCTAGGAAGTGATCTGTAATGGAGAGTTCTTCATTCAGAAACCAAGGTCTTAGATTACTCAGCTGTCCCACCAGGTAATAAAGTTTGAGATCTGGGAGGGCCATACCTGCTGTGTTCTTAGGTCTCTGTAACATTGTTAATTTCACCTTTGTGCAGGATGAACCCCATATGAAGATATTAAGTGTGGAATTCATAGATTGAAAAATTTTCAATGGGATCTTGACTGGTACTTGTTGCGCAATATGTAAGCATTTGGGCTGAATCACCATCTTAATGAGGTTTATTCTCCCCGCCTCAGAGAGAGGACGTTTTGACCGGAGCTTGAGTTTGGTTTTGATTAGATCTTGCAGTGGGTCAATAGTTTTGGTTAGGGCATGTTCGTTGTCACACACCATTGTTATGCCTAAATATTTGAATTTAGATACTATTGGGTACTGTATTGTTTCTGGTTATACATGGATCTATGATTGGACTTTGTGCAGCAAATAATATTACAGATTTATGCCAGTTGATGTATAGGCCAGAGTGTTGAGAAAATATGTTGATAATTCATGGCATGAGAAAGTGAGTTGTCTGGGTCATGGAGAACAATCATATCAATCGCATACAGTCCGACAACACTCTTCCTCCCCCCACTTGACAAAAGTGCAACAGCCAAGCTGAGCGCGCCAAAGTGGGAAGGACCACAGGGATTGCAAGATAGTTGTCACAGGTGGCTCTGTAATCTCTCCCCACAGTGGCAATAATGGAGCTCTGCTCAGTTGTCGCACAGTGGCACAAGTAACGTATACGGATAGATAATTTTAGCTATGAATAGCCTCTAGTCAGTTGGATCATGGTTCAAATGCAAACATTTCATCAAGCCATTAACGTCGCAGCAAGCAATCAGATTGGTTTTCTTCTCAAAAAAAGGAAGTAGATCCCTCTGACGTTCTCTGTACTACAAGATCATGTTGGAGAAGATTCCATTGCTGTAGTCTTGACCCTAGGAGTTCTGCCTCCTCCTTTGACAAGTCAAGGTCTCGAATGAGATCACTCAATTCCCCTTGACTCAGTCTGTGCTGTGTATTATCTTTTACCTCAAAGTCAGTGTCATGGGATGTGGAAGGCTTGTTAGGTTCTTCTTTTTCCAGTTTCTTCATTTTATACTTTAAGCTCATAATGTTGGGGTGGAGTAGGAACTGGTGACTCTGTTGGACCGGCAGACTAATAAGCTTAAAATTAAAATTTAACTTTTATTTATTCACTTAAAAAGTAAGAAATAGACAAACATACACATATATGTAGTGGATACTGTCTCACTTAGAGATCTCAATCCCTCAGTTGAAGATTTCAGACAACTAGTGTGTCCAATTACTAGCAAGCTAATATAGTGAGTATATTTTACGTGTGCCCTCAGGTAGAGTGGCAATTTTGAATAATTCACAGGCTCTCCCGGCCAAAAACACACCAGTGGCGGTCGATTTGTATGATATATTTTGACCGCAACAAGTGTTTAATAAGTGCCCTACGCGTTTCACCCCCAACCACACAGGGGCTCCTCAGGGGCCAATAGTTGTACCAGGAATCAGTTTCTGGCAAGTGGTTATGGAGAACAAGAATGTCGTACGCAGGTCAAATCACCTCCCTCACGTACGTATTCGTTAGTGATCGGCTAGTATGTTTCAAAATTATTTGTTAGTGATTAGCTGGTATAATCTTCCCACAAAAACAATCGTGGACAAAAAAATTATCTTTTTGGGAGTTACCCTCAGGGGTATTGTTATTATAGGCAGGGAAACCCCAATAGATATGAATACGTCCCTCTATGGTTTCCACTGCCTTGTCCTCTAAGGAGCTAATCCCTCACTGGTGACTCACTGCAGGGAAGGTAGTAGCATCCAACGAGCAGTTGTTCTCCTTGGATATCTAATGCATCTACCTAACCTCTCAGGAGTCAATAGTGACAACCCACAATCGGTTATTCACCCTCTGTTTCTAAGATAAGAGACAGCGTTTAAAAGCAGATATCAGAAAATAAATGAACACAGATGCAGCATGTCAGCCCTGATGGTGGGCTAACAGCAATAGTGAGGAAAAATAAATGAACAGAGATGCAGCATGTCAGCCCTGATGGTGGGCTAACAGCAATAGTGAGGAAAAATAAATGAGCAGAGATGCAGCATGTCAGCCCTGATGGTGGGCTAACAGCAATTGCGATTGTGGGTTGTCACTATTGACTCCTGAGAGAAGGTTAGGTATATGCATTAGATATCCAAGGAGAACAACTGCTCGTTGGATGCTACTACCTTCCCTGCAGTGAGTCACCAGTGAGGGATTAGCTCCTTAGAGGACAAGGCAGTGGAAACCATAGAGGGACGTATTCATATCTATTGGGGTTTCCCTGCCTATAATAACAATACCCCTGAGGGTAACTCCCAAAAAGATAATTTTTTTGTCCACGATTGTTTTTGTGGGAAGATTATACCAGCTAATCACTAACAAATAATTTTGAAACATACTAGCCGATCACTAACGAATACGTACGTGAGGGAGGTGATTTGACCTGCGTACGACATTCTTGTTCTCCATAACCACTTGCCAGAAACTGATTCCTGGTACAACTATTGGCCCCTGAGGAGCCCCTGTGTGGTTGGGGGTGAAACTCGTAGGGCACTTATTAAACACTTGTTGCGGTCAAAATATATCATACAAATCGACCGCCACTGGTGTGTTTTTGGCCGGGAGAGTCTGCGAATTATTCAAAATTGCCACTCTACCTGAGGGCACGCGTAAAATATACGCACTATATTAGCTTGCTAGTAATTGGACACACTAGTTGTCCAAAATCTTCAACTGAGGGATTGAGATCTCTAAGTGAGACAGTATCCACTACATATATGTGTATGTTTGTCTATTTCTTACTTTTTAAGTGAATAAATAAAAGTTAAATTTTAATTTTAAGCTTATTAGTCTGCCGGTCCAAAAGAGTCAGTGGTGAATTTAGTAATTGGACCTTGACTGCCTCTATGAAACTCGAGTAGGAACTGGTAAACTATCTGAATGTGGAATAGATGGAAGATTCGGGTATTGAACTGTTACTCTCTTTTTCATTGACAATCTTGCCTTTATGGGCAGAGTCAAGCAGAAATAGCAGTCATCTATATGGTTTGTAGGCTCCCGGCAAACCAAGGGCACAACAAACGCCATAGATCTTTTTTTTTTCAGCCATTCTCGTTGCAATATATATATATGTGGAGCCCATGACTTATTCTGGTCCCCTACCTTCATACCAAAATAATGATGATAGGCAGTCTTCACAAGAGGCATCACATTGAGTTTCTGACTAAAATGTTTTTTCATCACAAATGTAACAAAAATCATTCACTAAATTTACACATTTTGTGGCATTTTGATATAGAAAATTTACACTTCAAAAGCACTCCAAAACCAGAAATTCCAGGGAAAAAAAAGCCAAAGCAATATGAAACTCCCTCATAGCAACATTTATTGTTTATAACCTACAAAACATATGGAGAATGTTGTGTTATGGCAGCTGAGAGGTGTGACAACTCCCCCCATCCCACAAAAAAAAACACAAAAAAACAAAAACCGCTAATTTTGAGCCCAAAACAAAATCATCGTTGGGCAGTGTACTAAGAGGACCCTCTCTGCTAGCTCCCATCTAACAGGTCTCAAAAGGATTTCTTCAAACTAAGAGGTTCTAGCACATGGGGTCTTTGAGTCAGTCCTGAAGGACTAAGTTTGAGTAGAGGAAAGCATCAAGATGGAGGCCTGTACTTCCTCTCTATTTTAGCAGTAAACTAGTTTTATTTTCAAGTTTTTTGGCACATAGAGCATTTTTTTTTTTAATTCGTTTTATTTTGACAAAACAAAGGCATTGTAGAATACAGAATAAAGAGAGTTTTGTTAGGTATGGCATTGTTCATACATACATTTCCATTACATTAGGATCGATATATCTTATTACTGTATTCCTCGGATAACTTAACAATAAACTTTTTAACTTTTCCCAAAACGGTTCTGCTCTGATTTATTTCGGTTTTGATAGAAGAACTGTATTGCAGGTCTGCAGACACTTATCTAGGGGGGGGGGGGGGTATTGGTCGGGGTTCGAGGTTATTCCGTATGTAAGGTAGAATGGGAGTCGATCCATATCCCCCATACTTTCCCAAATTTGGTCGGGCATCCTCTGTTTTGGTAAATAATCTTTTCGTAAGAGATTACGGTGTTTACCATTTGTATCCAGTGTAGGGTAGAGGGAGTCTCCACCGCCATCCACTTCATGGCTACTGTCTTGCGGGCCAGGAACAGGACCTTTTCAAGAAAGATGCGGGTGTGGTGTGGCCCCACCTCCTCCTCCAGTAGGCCAAATAACGCCACCTTGGGGTCTAGATCAATAGTCAGTGGGGGAGGTAGTAGTGCGTTTATAAGGTTGGTAATTTCCGACCAGTACTCATTAACTGGGGGGCATTCCCATATCAGATGCCAAAAGTTCGCGTCTGGTTGACGGCATCTGTGGCAAGCATTTGAGGATGCGGTGCCCATTCTATATAAGCGGCTAGGGGTAAGATAGGCCTGATATGTTATGTATAATTGGATTAATTTGTTGTTTACAGCGGGGGAAACTACCAGGTGGGACTCAGAGATGTCCTGCCATTCCTCAGGTGTGAGAGATGGAATAGTTCGTTTCCATTTGTCGTATGCTGTAGGTGGATTAGGGGCTATTTTGGCCGAAAGGAGATGCGTATATAGGGCCGAAATTAGCCCCCTGGGTCCCTGAGACTTGAGGATGCCGATTGTAGGGAATTTAGATATATGTTTATGTGGGTGGGAATTGGGAGTTCAGAGCGTGTCTTAGCTGGAAGAATCTGAATAGTTGGAGATGTGGGGACTGCAGCTTGTCGCGTAGTTCTGTGAATGTAGGGAATATTCCGTCTGTATATATGTCGTTTAGTGTGTGTACCCCTTGAGCCATCCAATATTGTGGATCTGGGATTGATTGTAGGGCAGTGAGGCCAGGGTTATTCCAGAGACAGAGCTCGGGTAGTGTATCTTGGTATTGTTGCAGCGCCTTCACCTCCCTCCACACCCCAAGGGCAAGTCTATGAAGCGGGACTACGTCGGAGGGGTTAGTGTATTGCGGGAATTCTAGGTAATTTAGAAGATTATTGCCTTTTACTTGCTTTGCCAGTTGTTTGTCTGCTATGGGCAGCTCCCTATGTTTCTCAGTTGTCCTGCCAAATAGTAGAGTCGGAGGTCCGGAAGGGCCATTCCGGCCTGCTCTTTGGGCCTTTGTAATATCGACAGACTTAGCTTGGAGCGAGTGGAGTTCCATACAAAGGAGGTGATTAGGGAGTTTAATGTCTGGAAGAAGCGTTTGGGGACTGCTATTGGCATGTGCTGTAGTATATACAAACATTTAGGCTGTATGGCCATTTTAATAAGATTTATGCGCCCTGCCACAGAGAGCGGTAGTTTGGTCCATCCTTTTAATGTGTGTTTTATGTCGTCCAGCAGCGGGTCCATGTTTTCTGCTATGGCGTTATTGTGATCATACGGCATTAGTATCCCCAGATATTTGAATGTTTGGACTGGTTTTAGCCCATACTTAGTTACACAGGGGTCATTTCCGGGGTTGGAGTTTGTATATAGGATTGTCGATTTAGACCAGTTGACGTACAGACCCGAGAAACTGGAGAACCTATCTATGTGGGTCATGGCTTGGGAAAATGAGTTCATTGGGTCTGATAGAAAAAGAATTATATCATCCGCGTATAGTCCCACCTTACTCTCGAGGTCCGTCCATCTAATACCTTTTACACTGGGGGCGTCTCTCAGACGTATTGCCAACGCCTCAATGGCTATGGCAAATAGGGCCGGGGATAGAGGGCATCCCTGACGGGTACCTCTTGCCAGTTGGAATTCGGGTGATGGAATGCCATTTACCACTACATTCGCGCTCGGGGACTTATATATGATTTTGATCCATTGTTGGAATATGGGTCCAAATCCAAAGCGGGTCAGACAGGCCTCGAGAAAAGCCCACTCCAGTGAGTCAAAGGCCTTTGCCATGTCCAACGAGACCAAGGCCCAGGGCATATTATGTTGTTTTCCCAGTTGCATGGCCGTCTGGACTCTACGGATATTTATTGTCGTAGATTTCCCAGGCATGAAGCCCGTCTGGTCCGGATGGACAATGGACAGAATCACTTGATTTAGTCTAGTTGCTAGGATTTTGGTTAGGATTTTGTAATCGGCATTTACCAGTGAGATTGGGCGATAGGAGCTACAATCTGTCGGATCCTTTCCGGGTTTCTGTATCACCACTATGGAGGCTTTGTAGAATGAGGGTGGGAGGGTCTTATCTATTTGGGCTTGATTTAGTGTCTCAAGTAGTAATGGGGCTAGTTGTTCACTATATTTCCGGTATGTTTCTATCGGGAGACCATCTGGGCCGGGTGATTTATTAGAAGCCATATCTCTGATTACCTGCTGGATCTCCTCTAGCGTGATAGGGGCTTCCAGAAGTTCGACCTGATCTACGGATAAGGTTGGGAAGTTTAGATCCTCCAAGTAGCTTAGGACGTCTGCCACTGTGCTTTGAGAGGAAGAGTTGTACAGATTGCTATAAAAATCTTTAAAACAGTTTGTGATAGATGGGCCGTCAGTCAGCTCCACCCCGCCCTGGTTTTTGATCTTAAGGACCGTATTAGTTTTATTTCCCCGTCTAATGAGGCTGGCCAGTAGGTGACTGGATTGATTTCCCAGTTTAAAATAATGTTGTTTGGTAAAGAATAATTTGCGCTTAGCTTTAGCATATATTTGGTGTTTGTGGAGTCGAAGTAGGCTAAGCCAGGCTATTTTATTGGCATCTGTAGGGTTGGATGTGTATATCTTTTCCGCCTCTATTGTCTGGGTTTCTAATTCTCTGTCGGCCTGGGCTGTCGATTTTTTAATGTATGAGATGGCGGACTTGAGGAATCCCCTTACGTAGGCCTTTAGGGTGTCCCATTTCAGAGCGGGGTGGGTATTCTCACTGTGGGCCTCTAAGAACAGGGATATATGGAAAGGTACTTGATCGTCTGGTCCGATTAGTTTCAACCAAAAGGGATGGAGCCTCCAAGTGGGTACTATATTTTGTTGGGGGAATTTCAACGTTAACAGTATGGGGCTATGATCGGATATGCCGTGTGGGCAGTGCGTGATTTTGGAAAGGAATATTGCCAGTTCCGCTGAGCTAAATATATAGTCAATTCTTGCCAGTGCGCTATGTCCCGGGGAATGGCAGGTGAACTCCTGCACGTCAGGGTGTTTGAATCGCCAGAGATCGATCCAGCCGACACTGTCGATTAATTGTTTAAGGGAAGAGCTTTGGGTGGGGGTCGTATTAGGGGATATGTGGAATCTGTCTACGGCTGAGTCCATTACCATATTAAAATCCCCTAGGCAAATCACCCCCGCCGAGGGGTATTGATGAGCGTATGTTATAGCGGATTGTAAAAGATGGAGGTTATTATGAGGTGGGTGATAGATAGATAGGATAATATAAGGTTTGGAGTCTATTTCTCCGAATATGAATATAAACCTTCCTTCGGGGTCCCTGCGAATGTTGATGGGGTTCCAACGTAATTACCTATGGATGAGCACGGAGACGCCCCTAGAGGAGGAGGTGTGGAAGGAGTGAGCCGCCCATTGCACCCATGGCTTTGCCAGGGTGTCGGCCTTTTCTTTAATAAGATGGGTCTCTTGCAAACTTATAATGTGTGCGTTAGTTTCCCGAATATACGCGAAGACCGCTCTTCGCTTAAGGGCGGTGCCGAGACCTCGGACGTTCCAACTAAGACATTTTAGAGTCATTGCTGACTGTGTGGATATGTGTTTGAAGTGTTGCCTCTGTGCCCCTAGAGTAGGGAGAAAGGGGGAAGATCTGTGGGTGTAGGGAGGGGAGTTGTGTCGATGCAGACCTGCTAAGAATATTATTGAAGCGCAGATTATAACATTTTAAACCCTTAACCTCTGACATTTTGCTTAATTTCGGCATAAATGTCAAAAACATCAAACAAGAATAAAACAATTTAGCTACAAGCTATACAGAAGTAGCAGATGTTCCTCTAATATGGGGGGGGGGGGGGGGGAAATATCCCAGTGGCCTACAGAGGATCATGGGCGTTTGCCAGATCTGTTGGCAATTTAAAGATATTGTCGCCCCATGCTTCAGCGTCTATAGGTCAGGGGGGTATCAGTTGCACAAGATTATGAGTTCAGAGTCCTGCCATAGATGTTGCGGGTTCAATCGTCTTCCAGTATTTGCGGGTGCATATCCAGCCACTCTAAGGCCTCGGTGGGGGATTGAAGAAAAACCACTTTTCCTTGGGCTACGATACGTAAGCGGGCTGGGTACGCCATTGAATAAGGGATGTTTCTTTCTTTGAACTTTCTTTTGGCGTCTATGAAAGTGGCCCTTTGCTTTTGTAGCTCGGCTGAAAAGTCAGGGAATATAGAGATTATTGCGTTATTATACTTTAATGGGCCCTTTAGTCTAGCTTGACGAAGTGCCGCATCACGATCTCTGCAGTTCAGAATCCTCACTAGGAAAGGGCGCGGGGAGGCTCCCGGTTGCGGTGGTTTTGTTGGGACCCGGTGGGCTCTTTCCACTACAAAGTGCGTGGAGAAGGTCTCGTCACTTAGCAAAGACTTCAGCCATGTTTCGGCGAATGTTTCTGGGTGGGAGCCTTCTGACTTCTCGGGCAGGCCAATTATCCGTAGATTGTTACGGCGTGACCTGTTTTCTAGGTCATCCGTCTTGGATTGGCAATATTCTGCTACTCGCGTGGCTTTTTTAACTGCCGCAGAGAGCGGGCGTAAGGAGTCTTCTGCGTTGGAGATGCGATCCTCCATTTCCCGCATTCTACCTCTCATGTTCTGCAAGTCTTGTCTCAGAAGCGAGATGTCAGACTTTATCTCTTCTATTTTATTAGTGAGAGAGGACTTGCAGGCATAGTCGGTTCCAGCGGCTGCCCGCTCTCATCTTCGGGCTCCCTCATCTGGGTGGGTCGTATTGGCCGCAGTGTATGATCTGGGGTCTTAGAATGGGCAAACTCTTTTAGCTTTTCTGCTGACGAGCCACTTTTGGCTCGTGTGCTCATGGTGAAAGACGTGGATTGGTATAGTGGTTTATGGAAGTGAGTGGCCCTTCATCTTCTCCGTCCCGAGATTTTAGGTTTCAGTAGGTTAATGCGTCTCTTACAGAACTTAGATGTTATCAGCAAGAGTCTTTGTAGTTATGCAGTTAGTGGTTGTTAGAGGGTAGGAATCTTTTCCCGCTTAGCGTAGTGTGGTATATAAAGTATCAAGAGATATTGATTATAGTAAAGTCTAGAGGGCAGTTCCGGTGGTTTTGGCGTGGTTTTGCAACACTTAAATGTTAACGGTTACACAGTCCTTGTAATTTGCACTTATATTGGTTGTTAAGGAGCGGAAGTTTCTGCCTTTTCCCGTTCAGTGTAGTATGATATAACGAGTATGAGAGAAGTGACTTATGGCAGGCGTCTTATGGTAAAGCCGACAGTTTTGGTGCGGCTTTGCAGGATTTAGATGTGATTAGCTATCCAGTCCTTACAGTTATGTGGTTGCCGTAGTTGTTAGAGGGTGAAGGTCCCGCGTCCGGGGCCGCAATTATATAGGATTTGGTCGAGTCTATGCCCAGTTGTAAAAGAAAAATTAGAAAGTGGCGCTGACTCCTTGCCACGACACTGTTCGCCACGGGCAGAGAATCGGGCGGGCGGGGGTTTTGAGCGTAAGTAGTCCGTTCCTCGCGCCTTCCCTCAGATGTTATGTAGTAATACCAACAGCTGAGGATGTTTTGTTCCCCCCAGGCGGGGTAGTAGGGGTCTATTGTTGTAGGTTATATGCCTGGTGTATATTCCCGGGGGGATCAATGTCTCTTGATGAGTGCGTTGTCTCTCTGCTGGTCACTTACGGTTTAGTTGCCGGCTCCGCAGGACCGGGTTCGGGAAGGAGAGTATTGCGGTGCGAGGTTTCGGAGGCCACCAGGTGTCGCGAGCTGGGCCGCAGGTAGCTGGTCAGCGGTGTGATGGTCAGGCCGGCCTCGGTTCCGGCTGGGTCCGTGGCCGTCTATCCGGTAGCCGTACCGGCCAAAAGGACTCTCAGCTCGCCGATTTGCAGGTGAGGCGGCCGCTGAGGCTTAGATCAGGGCTCTTGTGTGACGTCCAGCCCCACTGGGGGACCGTGGTGGGATGTTGAGCGGGGCGGCTGAAGCGGCTTGCGAGCTGTGGCTCTCCCCTCCGTCTCAGCGCAGCAGCAGGGGGGGGGGGGGGGGTGAGCCGCTCCGTTCCGGGGTCCGGGATCCAGCCGGCGGTGATCGGGGGGGGGGGGGGGGGGGGGGGGGGGAGGGTCGGTCGACGACCGGGTCCCGGGGAAGGCTCGCCGGGCAGGTCTCAGCCAGCAGAAGCAGGCTCACAGGTCCTTACCCGGCTCTGTAGACAGGAGGCTAGGGAGGTCAGCGTCGGAGCGAGCGCGGGAAAACAGGTAATGGCGCCGCTCCCCTTCTTCCCCGGCCCGCGGCTCCGTTATGGGCACAGGAGACTCCAATCTCCTCCAGACGCGGTCTCAACGTCCCCCCTCAGGATTTAGGAGGTCCTGGATGATGTCTGGGGTCCCAGGATTTGACTCTGGCCAGGATTATGACAGGATTTTAGGCTTTCCCTTAGGGAGCTCTCCTCACGTGCGACTGCTCATGTCGGTCGCTGGCCACGCCCCCACATAGAGCATTTTTAGTCTTCCTCTTAATATTGGGTCTGTACCTCATAGTTTGTCACCCTGGAATGTCAAGATCATCTCATGTAATAGCAATGCATTGGATAAGTTTGCCCAGGAGCACCACTAACAGTTTGCTGGGTTTCTGCATCCCCTTTACACCCATCCATGGAGCTTATGAGGCAAGTCAACCTTTCTGAAATAGCAGTTGTAGGCTAAGAGCAGCTGCAGCAACTTCCCAAGTAGATTTAAATATAGTACCTTGGCAAGCTTGAACGCTGTCCCCCAAATGTGTGATGACAGCAGGACTTCGTCTCACATCAGAGTGTGCGTAGAAGCGAACATCGCAGCGTATAGCTGCTGACGTTTGAGTGCAATGATTTACTTACCACAAGCATTCCGAGTGATCCTACCCTGGCTGGCATTCTAGAGCTGGAGCAGGCTAAGGGACCTGCTGCAGATGTTAGCCTGTGCAGTCCAAGGTGGGCTGCCGGCCCCCAATCATGCCCAGTCTACCTTACCCAAAAAAGGAATTCTCCTGCTTCTGTCTGCTGTAAGGACAGGAAAAAGCACTAGAGGTGGGTGCTTTAAGTCTTACTTCCTGTCCCTACAGAGCTTAGAGGGCAACCTCCATGTGTGCCGTCATGAGTGTATGACGTGGAAAGAGTTTACCACTCCCCCCCCCATGAAAAGCCAAGTATCTAGACTGATACCTACCGAACGGCTATGTGGCACACAGCATGGATACTGTATAGTATACATCTGAATATTCCTGTATATCTGAGGTTACAAAGTGTTGGTGTGAACATAGGCTTAGCAAAAGTGAACAAATTACAAATGACAAACCACTTCATTACATTTTTCTTTTATTTAAAAGATCTTCCACAAAATACCATGTCCACATATTTACTCTGTCGTGAAGCAGAACGTGTTTGGATTCCCCACTGTAGAGTCAAATGTATATAGCAGCTGTAAAGCTGTTTGTTCTGTCTTTAAGCTTCCCCAAACTGCAGATGTAAAGAAATCTAGAAATAAATCTGAGGGTATGGTGTTTCTTCTTGTATATAACCACACAAAGCATGTCTTGTTTTAGATGCTAGTGTTAGACAAATGGTTCTTAACGCAGAGAATGTATGTAGAGAAAGGAGAGTGAAGTAATCGATATGCTGAGACACTGGAGGTAAAAAAATCTCTGCCCTCATTTACTTTTATCATAATACTGGTTTCAGATCCTTCTGCCATAACTGCTTGCAACACTGTTGCAGCCACCAGCGGCAGGAAATCTGGAATTAACACAATGTTTGCCCTATGCCACGTCACAAATATCAATATTCTAACTGTAGGATAAAAGTCCAGTCGTAGACCACTTGCTAACGGATTTGGCAAGAAACGGACCTTATGCAATAAGACTTTTGAATAACCTCTGCCGAGAGCTACACAAGTGGAACTAGTTTCATATATCAACCGGAGATTAAAGAAAGAAAAAAAAAAACCATACAGACACTACGAATGCATATCAGCACTGTCAATGTTCTGTCTGCAGAAATAGTATAATTAAGGCTCAATTTTCCAGTTGAAGAGCTCTAAAACAGGAGGAACAAAAAAATAGATTTTTATTGTATAGAATGTTAAAAATTATCAGGCAACATAAAAACTTTACTAAGAAAGTTATACTTAGCACATCCTTCCATTTGCAGGAGCAGCTACCTTTTCATGAATTGGCGTCTCCATATTGTACAATAATTGCACAGTACAGCAAGAAAGTCTAATCCGTTGTGAAGCACATTATAGAGTAAACTAGACACGTGATAGGATAAGTCATATAGATATATATATACGCCAAGGTAAACAAGAATTGTACAAGTTATTTAGATAGATTTTCTCCATGTGGAGAAGTAGAATTGAGCGCTCTATACAAATACAGGAAGGTGTTTGGGGAACAGGCTTAAAGCCAAAAAACCTAGTCAAGTTTACAGGTTAGCAGTTCCTGTCACTTTAATCCGTGGCACAAAACAGATATGCCAGGTACTACCATCTCAGAGTCTTGGCAATACAGAACAAAACATGCAGGTAAGATGTGAGGCAAAGCACTAAATAACTCAAGGGCAGCCAAGTGTTAACTAAATATTAACAATTGCCCTTTAATAAAAAAGAAAAAAAAAAAAAAAGGAAAAATGCTTGAGAAAAATTGCAATTTGTCTCGCATGTCCAAAATGAACTCCATTTTTGGAAGAGGCTTTCCCTACAGGACACTGTCCTGCAGATAGTAAGAGGGATAGAGGTGGAAACAGCACATTGCAGGTACAAGATACAGAAAAGCAGAGAACGTACTAAAAACCACTTGTTAACAGCTGACATGCATTCACAAGCTCAGTGTTCAATTTCAGACAGGAGGGAGATGAGGAGTGAATTTCAGGAGGAAGGAATGGTAACTGCGGGGGGTTGATGTTCCAGAGTGACCAGTTTACTTTCTCCTCCATCCCTCCCAATGTTCAGCTCATTCCTTTTCTTTTGTTCCGCCGGCTTCCTCTCTGGGTTTGGCTCCTCCAAAGATAGCAGAGTTAGGATTGGCTACCTGATTGAGAGGGGTTCCAACTGTCCTGGGTTTAAGTTGAAGTCGAGGTCTCTGTGCTCTTTCCTCTATAGTAAAAGGAGGGGAAAAAAAAAGAAACTATTCAAAACCATAAAGTTGACTGTGGTGTAAACGCTCATAATTTTAATTCCAAAGTGTGCATGCAGTCCCATCTGGGAGACCAACACCAGCTTTGTCCAGCATATCCACACTTTATAAGCTATGCAGCCACTAGACACTTAGTAACAAGCCTCTGTTATCAGATCTACTCTTAACAGTATTACATTCAATGAGCCCTTAAGGCCCATTTAGATAAAGATTATCACTCAAAATTCACTCAAGGGCAATCTTTTGAGCAATAATCGTTGTTTGCATTTACACGGCAAGATGATCGCTCAAAATTCGCTCGACACAGCAGTTTAAGTGACAGTTTTGAGCGTTCACTTTGCATAGGCTCTTAAGTAGCTAATTAGATACTTGAGAGTTCATTAGTGTGTAAATGAAGACTCCCGCTGTATGTAGAAGACAGCTGGAGTGCTGTCTTCTGCATACTCCTGTGTTTACGGAGCGCTCAGCTGGTATACCACCGAGCGCTCCGAGTAGGGTATACAGAAGACAGCTGGAGTGCTGTCTTCTGCATACTCCTGCTGTGTTCACGGAGTGCTCAGCTGATATACAGAAGACAGCTGGAGTGCTGTCTTCTACATACTGCTGTGTTCTTCGAGCGGGATACTAGCTGAAACAATAGTATCCGCGGTATCCCACTGAGAACTCAGTCCTGATAAGACTCATCGTTGTCCTTAAGCTAGCTGAAAAACAACGATGAGTGAATCGTTAACGAAAACTGCACAATGGCCATGTGTTTAGACAACGATTATTACTCAAGACTGCTTTTGAGCGAATTTTAAACAATCGTGGTGTCTAAGTGGCACTTTATTTTGTTTCTTTTAATGAGAACAATAACCATTGAAGTAAAATAATCTTGCAGATATGATGACTTTTAATGCCTAACAAAAAAGAAATTAACAGGGTCTGTTCATTAGGCTCCGTATAACACAGTATCTGAACACACACTATTAGATACACATATACAAGACCCCACAAAATAGCAGAGACATTCCAAACAGAAAACCAGAAATTAGAGCGACAGCTGAAACTACATCTGTAAATTCAGTATTCCTGGCCCCACTTTAAACGGCTGTAATTAGGGTCCTCTTGGGACTCCAGCAGTGGAGTTCGACCCAGTGCTCGGCTGGTGACCCCTGTGTACTTATCCGGCGAGCAGATGTGCTAGGAGGAAGTGCCGCGGGACAGACGGCTCGTGGAGATTAAATGGCCCGCCACGGACCCCACAATGCAAATAAGCCATGTGCAGGAGGCCTTATTTGTATAGTGCCAACTTGCATCGCAGCGCTTTCAGGTAATTTATTACCCCCCAGGAAGCTACTCCTTTTACCGACCTCGGAAGGATGGAGGGCTGATTCAACAATGAGCCATGTAGGGATTGAACCTGCAACCTTCAGGTCGTGAGAGAGAGTTTAGGACTGCATATTGTCAATTAATCCGGCCATGTCTCTCTTTTGTTTATACTAGGGTAGGCTTTTCCTCAGCTACTTTGGTTATACCATGCCTGCTGAGTCTTAAGTAGTCTAAAAAGCAAAACTGTAACATTTCTTTTTGTTATACCTTTTAATGACTATCTACAAGATTTTGTTTCTCTTACCAAGAGCAATAACATTTTTCCTACTCTAAGGATCTTCTAGGACTTCAGGAATTTATTTTTCTCTCCACGATCTATCCTCAGGATAGGTTATCAATAGATGATCCGCAGGGATTCACTGCTCAGGATACCTGCCACTACCGTCAGTATGGATAGCACAGGAAGCAGATTGTGCTGTCCGTATTGCAGCAGCCCAGATTGGTAGTGCAGACACAGCTCTTACTCAATCCAATGGGACATGCTCCTGCACTACTAATCCTGGCCACTGCAAAATGGTTACCACGATTTGCATCCTGCACACAGTCTCAAATCCATGCTCATTTTTTTTCTATGACATGCTGACATAGCATTAGAGTGTACAAATGCAAAGACTTAGTTTGTTCCTGCAGCCCTCAGCAAGAGAAGAGTCCAGTTTATTCATGAGGTGCTGCCACTAGCTTCACCCACCCTATGTGAATGAACGTTCTCAGTATGTAGTATAATAACCTGGGTGGGGTGGGGGTTAGCATCACCTCATAAATAAGCTGGACTGGAATTAATGAATCTCTCCATGCATATTCTTAAGATCAGGAAAGCAAAACTGGAGGTACAGAAAGAATACTACTATTTGCAAAGTAGTTTTATATTCAATTTTGTGAACGCTGCTCCTATGCTAACCCGTGCGTTTCCAAGGCTACAGACTGCAAAGACATCCCAGGAAGGTTGATTCTGCATCTAGACACACATTCTTGATTACAAACAAGTAGGTGGTTACTAATTAAGGGATAGATGGGATGGTGTATGACTGCCGGATAAGATTCTACAGGGATTATTGTGTGTGTGTGTACATGAGAATTATTATATATGGCCATTAAAGGATCTTGCATTTATCACTAATTTTCCCCCATATGTAATAATCTGCTAGCTGTTGCAGTGTCTATGAGAGTCTTTCCCCATTATATGCACAGTTGTCCATAGACTTCTATGGGCAGAATGAGACATCACCCTCCTCCACTTGCTGTTATCAGTCTTATTACACCTGTTTCTAGAAACGGACTTGACAAGTCAACAGACCACAAATTAGAAGGAAGGGAAATCCCTAGTGATTTAGTACTTTTAGAGCCATTTCTCAACACAAAAACCTTTGCTAGTAATCACATTGGCTATCATATTAACACAAGTTACCTCAAACTACAGTGACCATTTAAATATCAGGTTCATATTAGGGCATTAAAATAGTGAGTGGATCCTAAAGAGATTTTCAAGTCATTCCTCTATAATTTTTCTATTTATTAAACCAGTCCCTGCTTTAACTAAAAAACAAACCAACAAAAAAACAAAAAAAACAACTAAAAAACAAACCAACATCAGAAATTATGCTATATGAATCAAGTCCAAAAAGGTTTCACTGTAGCCAAGAATTATTGTTTCTCATCACAGAATAATAGAGTTGGAAGGGACCTCCAGGGTCATCAGGTCCAACCCCCTGCTCAGTGCAGGATTTACTAAATCATCCCAGACAGATATTTGTCCAGCCTTTGTTTGAAGACTTCCATTAAAGGAGAACTCACCTCCTCCCGTGGTAACCTGTTCCACTCAGTGATCACCCTCACCGTCAGACAGTTTTTCCTAATACCTAATTTGCATCTCCTGCCTTTCAGTTTCATCCCATTGCTTCTAATCTTTCCCTTGTGCAAATGGGAATAGGACTGATCCCTCTGCACTGTGACAGCCATCAGATATTTGTAGACAGCTATTAAGTCTCCTCTCAGCCTTCTTTTTTGCAAGCTAAACATTCCCAGATCCGCAGACCGCTCACCATCTTGGTAACTCTTCTCTGAACTTGCTCCAGTTTGTCTAGGTCTTTTTTAAAATCTGACAGAACTGGACACAGTATTCCAGATGAAGTCTGACCATGGAAGAGTAGAGGAGGATAATTACCTCACATGATCTAGACTGTATGCTTCTCTTACTACATCCTAGAATTGGGTTTGCATTTTTTGCTACTGTATCACACTGTTAATTCATGTTCAGTCAGCAATCTATTAGTATACCCAAGTCTATTTCATGTGTTGGTGTTTAGCTCAATTCCTCCCATTCTTTGTGCTTTAATTTATTTTTTTTAAATTTTTGTTGCCCAGATGTAGAACTTTGCATTTCTCCTTGTTAAATATCATGCTGTTAGTCGCCGCCCAATGTTCAAGCCTTGTTAGATCTTTTTGAATCCTCTCTTTTATCTAGTGTTAGCTAACCCTCCTGTGTGTTGTTGGCAAATTTAATCAGTTTTCCATCAATTCCCTCCTCCAGAGTATTTATAAAAATGAATACTAGGCCCAGGACAGAGCCTTGTGGTACCTCACTTAAGGCATTCTTCCAATTGGATGTGCAGCCCTTTATGACCACTATGAGTACGATCACTCAGCTAGTTGTGAATCCACCTAACAGTTGCCTTGTTAATCCCATATTTGATCATTTTTTCAATAAGGATGGTGGTATGAGATACTTTGTCAAATGCTTTACTAAAAGGCAAGATATACTAAATCCACTGCATTACCCTGATCAACCCAGTTGGCGATTCAAGGAAATTAGATTTGTCTGACATGATGGCTCTGGCTAATTATCCCATTGTTATCCAAGTAATTGCATACATGCTGTTTAATAATTTGTTCAAAGAACTTTCACAGTATAGAAGTCAGGCTCACAGGCCTGTAGTTTCCTGGGTCCACCTTCTTCCTTTTTTGAAGATGGGGACACCATTTGCCCTTTTCCAATCTTCTGGGACTTCCTGTTCTCCATGAACTTTCAAAGATTACAGAGAGGGTTCAGGAATTACCTCTACTGCTTCCTTCAGTATCCTAGGATGTAATTCAGCTGAACCTAGATAGATACTTGAATTCATTTGTTAGCCAAGTGTTCCCTCACCATCTCTCTGCTTATAGATAGCCTGCATTCTTTTATTCCTTCTATAGCATAGAGAAGATCAGTTGACGATACATCTGCTTTCTGAGAGAAAACGAATACAAAATAGGATTTTAAAAGTTCGGCCTTCTCAACATTATTTTACTCTCGCATAAATTCTGTATAATACACCGAGTTGTGTGTAGTTCACCAGTACTAGTTTGTTACTAGGTCAATAGTTGACTGGAAAAAATTAAACCTTAAAAAAAAAAAAAAAAAAAAAAAAAAAAAAAAAAAAAAAAAAAAAAAAAAAAAAAAAAGAAGAAATACAGTTAAAATTGCCACTTCTCCAAAATGGAGCAAGTGATTATTAATTCCTGATGTCTGTTGAAATCTGTACAAAGCAGTGTAAAAGTAAGCAAAATTGCACACACACATTGCAGAATTTATATTAATCCCTATCACATATCTCCCCAACCTTCTGTAGGTTCTCTGAAGTCCATAGATCCTCCACGTGGTGCATCTCGGAAACGTCCAGGACCTGCAGCTGGGGGCCCTCGCCGATCACTAGGACCTCCAGGACCTCCAGGACCTCCGCGACCTCCCCTACCTCTACCTCCAAGAAAGTCATCATCTCTAAAACCTAAGTTTAAGAAAAAAAAAAAAAAGCAAAAACAAATGTATCAATATTCATCAAAATATTTTTAGTCTGCGCACTATACTATGAAGTATATTAATGTAAATTTGAAGGAGAGATCTTCTGTTTTACATAAAGCTCCGTTGCTGTATGAATGAAACTTTATATAAGCAAAAACTATATGTTCATATTTCCATCAGCTCATCCAGTCTAGGGATTCCGTCATAAATGCCACGGGGGAAAAAGAGGAAAAAAAAAAACATTTTTTTCTCTCTCTAGTAAAATTATGGAACCCTTGCTGGATAGGGGTTCAGTCATTTTACAGATCTGGTGGCAGTTTTATTTATGTTCTTCTGCTCCATAATGGAACAGAAATGTGAACAGAGCTCTACTAATGTACTTCTGCTTGAAAGCCTCACCATCTAAGGAAATGTTCTCTTACATCCAGAGACTAAAGATTTGAGAGTGAACCTTCAATAGCTGTCAGATAAACAAATCTTTGTCCTCTGCTCTGATCAACTTTCCCATACACATTTGGGAGTATGCATGTGTTCTCAATATGGAGAGTTGAGTAAACCACTGCCAGACAACTCTGGTGGGCAACACATCTCCAATGAGAACATAGGCACAGGCAAGTTGAAATCTTAAGTGCCCAATCCGCTTGTGAACGCAGATCTGCTTTACACAGTATGTAGCTCATAGAGATTTGCATAAATTGGATACAACTACATCCACTGCTTGGGTTTGCTGACAAAAGAATAAAGTATAGCATATATACTGTAGGTCAAAAACAGACAGACATTACTTCTCACTACATAATGACTAAAGAGGTTGGCGCATGAATATAACTTCTCTACTATCCACAGAAAATAGGATAAGTATTTGATTAGCGAGGGTCTGACTGCGGAGCCCCACACTGATGACAAGAAATAGGGTTTCAACTGTCCTTGAATGGAGTGAGAGTCACTTGTGCACCATCGCTCCATTTATTTCCAGGGGTCTGCCTGAAAATAGCCGAGTAAAAGCGCTCAGCTACCTCCAGCAGTCTCTGATGAATGCAGTGATCCCCGCTCCATTCATTTAGGAGATACTTGGGATTTTCATTCCAGTTGGTTCCCAATAGTCAGACCCCTGCCAGATACTTATCCCCTTATTCTGCATATACAGAAGACAATACCTTTAAAAGGGGTTTTTCAGAACTTAACTGTTGATGACATATCTGTAGGATATCCTGCCAGTCGTTGATGGTCATGGGCCTGCCAGTCAGATGGTAACAGGCCCACTATCCATGCAGACGGAGCCAGAAGCTGACAACTTAGTTCACGTTGCAGTGACCTAGGTCACAGCTCATTGGAGCGGCAGTCTCCTGTCGATTAACTATTGATAACCTATTCTGAGGATAGTTCGTCAATACTTAAAGTTTCTGGAAAACCCAATTAAGTATGTAAGCTTTTCACCATCATAGATCTATTCATACTTGCTTAAATTAGGAGAACGCTTTGCAAACTAAAATTTCAAGCTTTTTCATTTTGCTTCTAGAGATTGCATATTATATGCAAGTTATATACATTTGCTGCACATTTTAACAAGCATCTTGTTTGCACCTTTTTTTGTAAAGAAAACCCCATTTACACTGACAGATGATCGCTCAAGGAAAAAATAAAATTATTTCGCTCAAGTGACAGTTTGGAGTGACAGTTTTGAGCCATCATCTTTGCATAGTCTGTAGTAGCTAAGTAAAAGCTATGCAGGCGGAGCGGGAAACCACCGCTATCGCTCAGCAAACAGCTGTATTGTTCTCTGCGACTACAGCTCGTGTCCCGCTGTGAACTACCAGTGGGACACGAGCTGGAAGAATCTTATCAGCGCTGCAAACTGTGATAACAGCCAGCACCGCTGATAAGAGTCAATCGCTCAATCCAAGAAAACTAGAATTGAGCGAGGAACGACTCCTGCACTACAGCTGCATGATGTCCATGCATTTAGACCCAACGATTCTCACTCAAAAGACTGCTTTTAGCGGGCCTTCAGCTTCCGGACGCAAGTCCACCCATACATTTTAGATAACAGTCAGCCAAATGCTCAGCTGCAGACCAGGTGCTGCAAAGACATTGCAAGCCATGACTGATAGTTATGTCATAAGGGGTTACTGTTGCCATCCACAAGATTTGTCACAAAACAATTTATCATGTCATACCCTAAATAAATGGAATAATCCATTACATGCCAATTAAATTAATCAAAAAAGAGAAGCTTTCCATACTTTTAGGTCAGTGCTTCAAAAAGAGGAATGAAAATCTCATCCATGACCACAAAAAGGTTCACGTAACCACTACACAGCCTTGCAGACAAATGAACAATTCTGAAGAGACTGACGACCAAAAAAAAAAAAAAAAAAAATAGGCTTTATCCTAACCACGCTCTCCCTCTTCAGTTGGCTATACTTTAAGAACCCAAGCAGAGTGTAGATTAGGGAGCATCACTAACCCAGTGTGAGCTACAGATTTTACATATGTAAAACTGTATCCAAGGCTCTGTACACATTGCATCTGAGCCCAAGGTACCCATATGGCTTCCTTCACCAGGCAGGGGGCCCAGGAGTGGCCTAGCCTCCGCAGGGTCGTATGCATCGGCATAAAAAGCATATCATGATGATTATCCGTTCAGTCGAGGCAGAGTTTCGATCACTTTATGGATTAACCCTTTCCAGTCCACTGTCTGACATCCAAAGACATTATGATTTAAGGCTGTACAGCTCCCATGTTGGAAGACGTCCATTGGGGTTCTCTTACTGTATTTTGCCAGCCTCTCTGCTTTCAGAGCCTATCCAACGCGTCACCTCATGCAGTACTGGCTTTAGCCAGCCTATAGCGCCATTGTATAACAGCAGAAAAAAAGTAAACCCCCTAGGAAAACCAGAATACAAAAATTGTATTGGAAAGGGTTAACATTCTCCATGCTTTCCCATCCTTAATCACTTTTCAATTCTTCCATGTAAATCTTTGTATTAGCCTGGATTGTGTCCAGCCAGTGTATCCTTTCACGTCCTTATCTTCGCAACCTACTAACTGTGCCGAGCATCAATATTGTATCCAGAGAACTGGCTCGCATGACATGTCCAAAGTATGAGAACCGCCGTTTGGCGATTTAACCCTCTAGCAACATTTTTGGTTTGATACTCTCTAGGACCATCGTGTTGGTGACCATTGCCATCCATGGTATACACCCTGTTCTTCTCCAGCACCATAGTTCAAAAGCATCAAATTTTCCTTCTATCCGACTTCCCAAGTGTCCAACTTTCGCATACGTATATAGAGTTCGAGAACACAGATGCATTTATCATTCAGATCTTTGTAGCAATGCTAATATCTTTGCTTTACCATATCCTTGCATTGCCAAGTGCAATTCTCTGTTTGCTTTCTGGTTCTGAGTTTCAGTTGCTGTTAATCTTGGATCTGAGGAAGAGGAAATCTTTAACCAATTCTAATTCTTCATGGTCAATTTTTACATGGACTGTACCATTACTTGCTGTCGTCATTACCTTTGTTTTCTTTATGTTGAGGTACAGCCCCATGTGCTCACTTTCTTCTTTAACTCTTCGGATCAGATATTCCAGATCCTTCTCATTTTCCGCGAGCAATGTTGTAACATTGGCATATTGAAACGTTGTTGATGCTTTTCCCACCGATTCTTACTCCAATTGTCGATTCGTCCAGCTTGCATGGTCTCAGGATTGAACAGGACCGGTAATAGAGTGCAGCCTTCCTGGACGCCTTTCTCAATCTCAAACCAGTCAGTATTACTAAATACTTTCTATACTGTTGTCTTGCTACTCCTAAAAGGGACCGTATCATATACCATGTTCATTTATTTATTTTATAGGTGATGTATGCCAGTGTATATATCAGGGGTATACACCGAGAAAGCTTCTGATGCATTTCATCATCCAATGACTATTATATTGTGCATGGAGCCCAGTTTTCCTTCAGAGTGTAGCAGGACGTGTGCACTTTAACTACCATTCATTGCAGCTACCGTTATGGGCATAAAAAGGTTAAATAAGCCAAAAGGTGCTGCTGGCTGAAAGCTTGTTTGGCCAACATCTATTCCTCCTGAAATGCCCATACAATGGGGAGAGGGGAATAAGCCATTGTTGGACACCTCTGATGGGGACTTAACTCCCTTACAAAAGAACTGGCAGGTTGAAACTGAAGCCTCCCCTTTTTTCCCAAATATTTGCAGAATGAACATAGATTGAACTTTTAATACATGTTAAATGGTCAAACCCGAGGGTCATCAGTCTTGTGTAGAGTCACCTTTATAAAGTGTTCAAGAAACGATGAAGAGCCCCTTCCCCTAGACACCAAGAAGTGAATAGAGCCATATCTATGTCTATAGCATTGCAATCCTGCCCAAACCAGTCATCCAGCCGTGCAACAGAAGAGTCATCTGTCAGTGTCTAAGAGTAGGGGGCTAAAGGCCAATGCATCATGTATAATCACTACTTTTCTTTCAACTGTAGATTGTATGTATATTTTCTGTGCACCATTAGGTCAGTGATCATCTGGTCTTAGCTGCAGTTAGCAGCAAACTTTTTCAGTAGCCCCATGGACCATAGAAAGAATAGACTGGAGACTGACTCATGTGAAAAGATGGCGACAAAGATTTTTTTTTTCTTGAAAAATTTTTTTTTTTTTTTTTTAACTAGATAAACTTAAAACCAGGGCTGTGCAGTAGAGTCAGTATCCCATTTTGTTGGGGTCATTAGAAATGTACCGAAACTGGCTTATAAAAAAAAAAAAATATTAATATAATTATATGAATGCAGAATTTAGGAAAGTTTTGAAATGTCATATTACTAAACGCATAGTGTGTTGCAGATTTACAATTAAGTTTTGTGTTCTGATACTGTATTCCAACAAATATATTTTTTAGGATCTAAATAGCATGATTTAATCATAAGGCCTAGTGCCCATGGCCGTGACGGGCTCCGCAACTGGAATTTCGCAGCGGAGTCTGTCACGGCACCCCCCCCATACTCACCTCTGGATCCGCTGCCTGATATCCCGCATCCCATGCTGGCGTGCAAGCGCAGCACGTAACGCGCCCGCAGTGTCACATGATTCAGGCGTCGGTGGGCAGGGGAAGCGTTTTCACGCTACAGCGGAAGATAGCGTGACGGACAGCTTCCAATGACTGCAATGAAAGCCGTCCGCGTGTACGCCCCTGGCAAATAGAACATGCCGTGGGTGATCTCACGGGGCGGAATTCTACACAGTGAGCATTGCGCTATTAGGTTCAATAGAACCTAATAGCTGCGGGGCAACGCCGTGGATTTTCACCGCGTGATACGCGGCGGAAATCCGCCTGTGGGAATTAGGCCAAATGGTGATGCTAAGCCTAAAGTTCTCAATTTAATACAGTAAATGTATCACTTAAAAAACCACGAGTCATATGAAGGAGTTGGAATCTTGGAAAAGTGAAGTGTCGGAGGTTCAGCTTACCAACTCCACAGCCCTGCTTAAAACACTACACAAATTTGGTATTGCCATAATCACAAAGACCCACACAAGAAAAGAAATGTAATTTATTTTTACCACAACATAAAAACACCCCCAGTTAAAAAAAAACCAAAAACTTTTCATCCCACCCCCCACACTTGGCTATATTTAAAATGTTTCCAATACATTATATGGTACATTAAACTATACCATTACCAAGTTACAACTCATCCTGCAAAAAAGAACAAGCCCTCATGTAGCCATGTTAGGAAAATAAATTATTTTTTTGAAAGTGGGAAGGGAAGAAGTGAAGAGAAAAAAAAAAAAAAAGGTAGTAGGTAGGGATTACAGCCTGATTTCAGTGTAGAATTTTCAATCAAGTCAAAGGTTTAATAAAACAGAAAAAGTAATCCTTTAACATAGGAAAGGCCAGCAGAAAACAAAAAAAAAAAAAAGGTATGTAGAGACCAAGACTGAAAGGGAGAAAAGTACAATCTTCAAAGGTAAATTGATAGTGTAAAAGAAATGTTATCAGCTGGAAGACCCCACACTACGATAAGCCAAGGAAAGCCCTCAGTAAGAATAGACGTAACCTTTACCAGAATTGAAGTCATCTCTTGAACCTCCTCTAGAGCCGAAACTATCAGGTCCTGAAAAATAAGGTAACAGCGACATGAAATCGAGACCTGAAAGAACTAAACTTTACAAGATTAAGTGGGAAAACCAAATACCCAACCACTACAGCCACATAACTCAGCAAATACAGTTCTCGGAAAAGATGACAAGTAGAGTCCAAAAATAAAGAAAAAAATATTGATGTAGTCAAAATCTTGGAGACTTTACAAAAACTAGTCACTTGTAAAAAGCAAATACAAACCTAGTTAGAAAATACCTTCAAAACCAATTACACTTTTCTAGCAGTTTCCACTAATTAAAGTTATTTTGTTTTATCAAAGGGAACAGAAAATCAAAAAAGATACTTCTGGCCACCACACCAGGCATGGAAACTCACTGAGCAAACTACTTTAGAAATGCCTCCCAGTACTTTATTATCCTGCCAGCTCCAGTCAGACAGCCTGTAACTAGTGTCCAAAAGTCAGCAACAAAACAAAAAAATGCATAAAGCACTACTATATACAACACATGACAGACTAAACCAAATGTAACTACAAACATACAAATATACACAAATTAAGCCTGGACTACGGTTTCACTAAACAGTATGCTTTAATAGGTAAGCACTGAAACAAGAATAGGTCTTGTTGGATGGAACTGATCCCCCGCCTCATGTATGCAGGTGGAGTAACTAGAACTTGGTCTTATACGGCTGACGTATGGTGCAGTTGGATGGCACTGGATCCTCCCAAGGCCTCTAGTAAACATTAAAAGTCATGAGATGGGTAGTTTTACCCCTCTCATGGACTCTGTATTGAACAGAAAGAAAATCCCTCTATCAGATGGAAGGTCCAGTATGTCCCATAGGATTATATGGGTCCTGCATTACAGATCTGTAAGAACGCTTAGAATTGATGTGGTTCTAAAACGCTATAATAAACGGCATTACTACTACTACAATACAAGAATAAAACTTTTAAAGAAGGTGTTCCTGGGCAACATATACACCATCAATAGAGTAGACATTTGTAGAATTCTACAAGCGAAAGTAAAAAATTACCTCCTCTTTCATCAGATCCTCCTTTCCTGAAACCAAAGCCACCTTTGTCTTGTTTTCTGCCCTCTGCTATATCCACTCGCAAAGAACGGTCATTTAAGAGCTAATGAGGAAAAGCAAGAGAACAAAGTGAGAAAAGTTCCAGATGAGACTTAAATTTAAGAAATAATGGCAATGGGAACTTACGGCACTATCATATGTCAAAGCTTCCTTAAGAGACTCCAGGTCATCAAATTCTACATAGCAGAAACCTGAAAAGGGGGGAGAAAGCTCAATAAATTATCCATATAGTCTTTATGGTATTCCTTCAGCATTGCTGGAAAGGCGCATGTGAATAACAAAGCATAGCAGCTTGCTAGAGAGGAGATCTCAGATTTCGGCCTCTGTCACACGGGTGACAGCGATATCGTCGCGAGGAAAACAAACAAACAAACAAAACAAAAAAAGAGACAGAAACACAGCGATATCGCAATTTAGCTGCGCTACAAAGTCACATGGCTTGAAACATAAGTCCTTGCTGCATTCAAAAAACCAAAACATTACCTAAGAGGGGCTGTCCGCCTCTCGCACTTTTCCTCCCGAAACTCCGGCACACTTGTTAGCAGTCTTCAGTCACTGCTTCCTGGTTAGGGGGTTCATAAATCCCGCCTCCAGGGTACGCTGGCTTTGATTGGTTTTCAAGCACTGCAGCTCAGCCAATCAATGCAGCGCTCCATGAACAAATCACAGCCATTCAATGGATTTTATTCCAGCTAAAAACCAGGGCTGAACGACAACTGAATAAAGTGCACAACTGCCCGCGTTTACATGTAACGATCATCGCTCACTTTCAGCCATTTGAACGAATTTTGAGCGATAAATCATTGCGCAATACGGCCCATTTACATTAGACGAGTGTCGGGCAAACGATGACGGACACTTGTCCTTGTGTCCCTGCGCTCTTGCAGGTAGCTAGCAGAGCTGTCTCGCTCACGGAGCGGCCAGCCGGGGGGCGGGCAGTGCAGGAGATTTCTCTCCTCTTGCTCCCCCACCCCTCTCCATTCACATAACACATATTGAACAGTGGCTGTTTAAACTGTACAATGAGCTTTATCGCTCATATTTTATGCTGCTAAAAGATGAGCAATGAAGCTAATCACTCATAGTGCAGTTTAAAGCGATGTTCAGTAGTGAACGGCGCCTGTGTTACGTGAATGTAGAGGGGCGGGGAAGCGAAAGGAGAGAAATCTGGGCGCTCCCTGTGCGAGCCAGCTGTGCTAGCTCCCGTGCAGAAGCACGGGGACGAGTGTCCGGCATCGTTTGCCCGACACTTGTCCAGTGTAAATGGGCCTTAAAAGGGCCTTTACTCTGAATTAATCAGATAAATATTAACTGCGCAAATTAGGATTTGTCTCGTCATTATAAATGGTAATGAGAAAGCAATGGACTGCTTACCTTTAAATTTGTCCGTCTCCTTGTCTCTGACTAACCGCACACTCCTGACATTCAGTTCTTTAAAGATGGTATCTATGTCTCCTTGTACAGTATTGAATGGAAGATTACCCACGTATGCTGTGAATGGTGGGTCTGTGGGAAGCTCTTTTTGTTTCCGTGGACCCGGACCAGAATCGCCTCGTCGGGACCTGAAAGAAATAGTACAACGCATTAGAGGACTGCCGTGTGGGCAGTTATAAGAAATTTTTTGTATTACTAACTACGTTTTTGTTCCATATGCATATTAATACATGGGGCTCAAGGTACGATAAAATGTAGAAACACATTACACGCAGGGGTGGTAATTAATCAAATTTGCCATGTCAGTGAAACACAATTCTGATCAGATGTGAACCCCACCTCCATGGCAGCGGAGTAGCAGTGGCCTCAATTCCTGCCCATGGTCTAGTACTGCAGTATCCCCTCCATACAGAGAACTGTGCCCAGTCCTGAACCTCACACCTGCAGAATAGGTAACAGTTGCGTTCTTAATGGACCAGTGTATGATATGCAGGTAAGTACGGCAGGACTAGGGACATCATGTGCATGAGTCCATACGTCCTTTCATGCCTTAGCTACGTGGCTGGGGGTAGTCTTGTAGTCTGATAGGTAATAGATCTGCTTCAAAGTCCTACAGCTGTGTAATGAATCAGTTTAAGAGATGCCCTACAACTTGTAGTTGGAGTTCTGTCATAGGATGCTGTAGGCTGAGGTGTATGTGCAGCTTCTGCTTAGACCAGACAGCAGTCCGATTGGTGCTGCCCATGGATTACCTGCTCCTCTACAGATTAATAAAACCGCAAAATGTAGCGCAGAACAGGTGTGATCAACCAACTTTGTGAAGTGTTGTAACAGCATCCGTAAAGTGGACGGGCAGTGGGGATAGAAGAATGGATGCCACATTCTCTATGCTGCTGTGATGACCCCAAGTGCCCATGTCAGGACATAAGATCTACTTTACGGAGGCCAGGGAGAAAATCTAACGGCTCCTAGCACGAAGACAGATGTAATAATACTCTCAGATTATAATAAGGCACTCAAAAAAATGCTTCTTAACCTCAGTATTACGTCATTAGTCATGTATACATATGCCTGACCAAATAGTCTAGCACCGTGCAGCCTGACTGGCATTAACCAAAGAACAAGAGAACTGGCAGATCTGCCAAGGGCGCCGTGTTGACTTCACACACGAGAGCAAATCCACACTGAGCACATGTGACAAAACTGGGAGCCACAGCGGGGTAAGTTATGCAATGTGTGATTTAACCCCTTGAGTGGCACGCCCGGAAATTTTCCGGGACGAGCTCCACTGCTCATAGCAACATAGCCCGGAAGATTTCCGGGCTATGTATCACTATGGGAGCTGCAGAGCACAATGCCACAAGCTGTGGCAGTGTGCTCTGCCTGCACAGACCCACATAGAGCAGTGCAGGACTTTGAAAAACCAGCAGAAAATATTGCCGATGTGCCGGCAATCTACTGCTTTGTTTACAGGTTGCCATAGAGACCATCGGCTTGTCAGAAGCAAGGCGATGGTCTCTGTGGCAGGGAGAGCTTGCTGCTTGGCTGTCAGAGGACAGCTAGGTACTAGCTCTTACAGCAGACAGAGAAAACCTCCGATCTCTGCTGTGTTAACCCTTTACATGCTGCAGTCTATGTGACTGCACCATGTAAAGGGCTGTCACTGCAGCATGTAAAGGGCTGTCACCATCGGACCCCCGGAATGTGATCAGGGGGTCTGATGGGTCCCTGTGGAAGTCCCCTAAAGGGACAAAAAATTAAAAAAAATAAAAAAAAAGTAAAAAAAAAAATAAAAAACACTTGTCTCCCTTTACTTTGTAAAAAATCAAAAATACAATCACACATGTGGTATCCATGCGTCGTAATGACCCAGAGAAGGAAGTTAATACATTATTTAACCCCTTAATGACATGGCCCCTTTTTTTCTTTTTTCCCCCCCATTTCTTTTTTTCCTTCCCCGTTTAAAAAAAAAAAAAAAAAAAAAAAAAAAAAAATTGTCCTGCAAAAAACAAGCCCTTATATGGCCATGTCAATGGAAAAATGAAAAAGTTATGGCTCTTGAGACGCAACTGCAAAATTAGTTGAAATTCAATGATTAGACCATTTTAAAAAACCTGCCCTGGTGGGCACGACAGGGTGGTAGGAAACCCGCCACTCAAGGGGTTAAAGCGACCCTCTGGTTTCAGGACAAAATTATCTCCAGGGAGTGGAGGTGGGTGGAGATAGTTTACCTGTAGTTTTTTTCCTGCTGTCCCTCCTCTTTTGGGGCCTGTTTTCATCCGTTCAAATTGCTGACACTATCTTCAGGCTACCTAATCCCTACAGAGTTGGGAGTACTAGTGCACTATACCTGCCTTCTGATTGGCCAGGGCTGCTCATGTGATTAGTGCTGATCAAATCAGCGAGAAGTGAAAAGTGTGCATTTTAATTAGAAATTTGCTCTAGTCACCACAGACTGCGGAAGAAAGATTAGAGGGGTGGCAGATAAAAAAAATTAAGAGTGCAGGTAATAACTCTCTCCCCCCTGTCAAGGGATGGAATTTTGCCCTGAAATTGGAGGGTCATTTTAAGTCTCATTTATTTTTTTCAGCAGTGTATCAATGGCTAGAGGATAATTACATATCCACATAAATAACATCTACTGTATATTAACCTCTGAAAATATATATTTATATATAAAATATCATACCCCCCCCCCCCCATATTGTCCAGTCCCAATTACACCAAGATAAACCCACTGATATCTCCCGCACTCCAAATAAAGGAGTGTTATTACACACAGGAGTATTGCTTGTTCGCTAATTGAACACTCCCTTTCTCTAAGCACATTATCGCCTCAGTAAGGAACATGTAATAAGAGGTGTGTTTACTTTGCTGCACTTTCTGTAGTCCAGTCAATATGGAAGAACCCTTTATAAGCAGGCGTTGGATGTATTAGGTTATTGACATAATAATACAGCAACCCAACACCGAGTACAGCGAAGTAACTAACTCCTGCTTCTCATTAATAGTCAGACTTTCTCCTCTGCGCATAGTCACCACAGTGACACTAAAGTCAGGCCCCATATCCACGGCACGCACAGCGGTGAGCCTGCATATCTGTGCCTCCAGGCGGCGTCCACACGGACCTTTCTTTTTTCGGGTTCTCTGTAGTGCGGATGGTCCGCATGGCTCGCCGTTGGACATACGTTTTTTTTTTTTTAACTGCCTTTCCCGCGGAATCTGCGGCCCGTCCACAATGTTTTCTTTCAGGACGAACTGCCCCCTCCCTCTTTTTTTTTTTTTTTTTAAATGTATTTTTTATTATTGAATTCAAACGTTTTTCTTTCGGATGTCAACAGTGCTGTGAAATGTTTTTTTGCAGGACGAGTTGTATTTTTTAATGGGTACAATTTGTTGATCTATGCAGCGTTTTGATCACTTTCTATTCCGTTTTTTAATAATGTAACATATGCAGAATTAACTTTGCGCCATGTTTTTGTATTTTTTTCCCCATGTCGTGTGCTGTGCAGGTTAGATAATGCACTAACTTTTTTCTCTGGGTTATTAAGAACGCAGCGATACAAAGTGTGATTTTTTTTAAAAAAACACATAGTAAAAAGGTGGGGTTTTTAAGTTTTTATATATTATTTTTTATACTTAAACTTTTTATTATTGTCCCACTGGGGACTTTATTATCAACATCTTTTATCACTTTTCTATTGCACTACTCTACTGATGTATAGTAGTACTCAGTGAGAGGCTGAGCCTCATAGGTACGGTGGCCTATATTCAAGCCTCGGGGTGCCATAGCAACCCATCATAACCCCGCGATCACCCGGCACCACTCTGTCACCCATCAGCATTTTGCATGCCGCGGTCATACTGAACGCAGTGTGTAAAAAGTTAAACACTTGGGGCCCATGTTTTTTTTTTGGTCATCCAAAAGCAGAGCACCCACTCTCCCTGGCACAGGGGGCCTGAGCATGGCTTCTAACGCAGCGCCATCAAAACACATATGGGCAGTCATTAAGGGGTTAACTTCTCAGCCATCATCACTCTCCTGCCACAGCAATTTTGCTGGAGAGGAGAAGAGACGGATTGTTAGGGCAGCAGCTTACTGTGAAACCGTAATAAACGCCATATATAATACATTATATCGCCTAACGCTTTGATACATTGTATCTCTTCTCTGCCTACATTGAGGCAGGTTGAGCCCTTTGATTTTGGATTTAATATAATCAACTGAATAATTAATGCTTCAGGGTTTGGTTGTTATTAAATATTGAAAACTAGAATACAAAAAACCCATTACAAAAGTGAAGGGGGTGGGGGGGGGGTCACTATTATTGCAAGGAGTGAATGCATTTTTTTCAAGGCATAAAGTTGTAATAAAAAAAAAAAAAAAATTGGTGGGTCCCTTGGAATTACCTTAATTTTTGCACCGATTACTAATAAAAACGTAGTCCGATTGCTATCCAAGTCACAATTACAGAAGAACGCTAAACTAATAGCGGTTGTACCGCTCATGTCATTTATTGAGGGCACAGAACAAATATCTGCAGTGCAGGAAGAGAAAGTAAGTGAACCTCTGTTAATGACTTCGCCAGGAGCCAGTTGACAAAATGTGATAACCTATGAACAAATCCAGGTAATATTCCAAAGGCTTCACTTACTTTTTTTTACTGTGCAAAAGAATAAAAAACAAAACATGGTCATTTTTAGCAGCTTCCAAAGGTAGTGGTAAAAGAATACAAAAAAAAGGGGTTTATCAATGAAAACACAAAGCAGAAAATCTGACATCAGAGATTTACTTTTCAAACAGCCTGTGCTGGCATGACCTGCTTCCACTACCTACTGTTAAGTGATGCCTGTCTCTTGTAACCGATAAGACAGAACAGAAGTAGGGACATGCTACCTATTGAAGTCTATAGAGAGAATCATTCACACATACATGCTACTACAGCGAGTGGCGAATTATTTATTCACATCTCCACTGCTCAGTACTACCGTACTACTCGTGTCTTCTGTGAATGTTGCAGTGTCTCTGTGTTAGGGCTCTTACCCACTGGCGATACATTTTCACGCAATGCGAGTGTGATTAAAAACACATGATTTTTAAACCAATGATTTTCAATGGTTTCATTCTCATTTGCGATGTGTTCACTCAAGCCAAGTTGCGATAAAAAAAAAAAAAAAATCTGTGATCTTACCCATTGTTTTCAATGGGGCCGGCAACAGCAGCGCCGGTCCCAATGTAATCAATAGAAGATCGTGAAACAGCCTCGGAATCCCCTATAGAGAGGAGAGAGGGGGGCGTAGCTACAGAGGATCTCCTAAATATCTCTACAAATTTGGAGATAAAGGGCAGGGCTAGAAGGCTTTCCCATGGCTTCCCTGAGGGGGCAGGGCTAGAGGGGTTCTCATAGAAATTCTTCTCTAGCCACGCCCCCTTTTGCCTAGAGAGGAATCACTATGAGAACCCTTCTAGCGCCGCCCCTCACCCTCGTGGAAGCCCTCCAGCCCCATCTCTCCAAATATGGGGAGATATATAAGAGATCCCCTGTAGCTCCACCCAGTCTCCTCACTATTGGGGGATTCCGAGGCGGTTTTGTCATCTTCCCCCATTGATTTCAATGGGTGATATCACAGATTTTTTTTTTATTGCAACTTGACTTGAGTGAACACATCGCAAATGAGAATGAAACAATTGAAAATCATTGGTTTCAAAATCATGCATTTTCACTCACTCTCGCGTCACACAAAAATCTATCGCCAGTGTGCAAGAGCCCTTACAGGCAGGGGGCAGATTCTGCAGTTTTCCTTCCATCAATAAGAGAACTGAGAATTAGATATAAAGCCTACAGAGGGCAAGGTTGTGAAAAAACAAGATACAAATTATAATGGCCAGACACACAGCAGCTTAAAAGGTCTGAAGACGTACGCACCCATCAAATGGCTATTCCCAAAATCAGTCATTTTATGCAAAGCCTAGCACCCACATGACATGCATAAATAGACAGCCCTATGCAAAAATAAAATTACATGTATACCATTTTATATAAAAGCAGCATTAAATAAAATTATATGTTTTATCAAACTACTTTATGTTGATAACTTTGCTAAAAAGTTTTACTGCAATTCCCAGCAGCAAAACTTTTCTGGGCTGCAGAAACCTCACAGTACTCTTCTGTGTGCTGTCAAGCTGTCATCTTCTAAACGTTCCTATAGTGATAAAGGCAGCAGCTCAAATGAGATCAACTATGGTAAGAATACACTTAAAAGGGGTTGTCTCGCGGCAGCAAGTGGGGTTATACACTTCTGTATGGCCATATTAATGCACTTTGTAATGTACATCGTGCATTAAATATTGGCCATACAGAAGTTATTCGCTTACCTGCTCCGTTGCTGGCGTCCCCGTCTCCATGGATCCGTCTAATTCTGATGTCTTCTGGCGTTTTTAGACGCGCTTGCGCTGTGCGGTCTTCTCCCCTTCTACGCGTCATCGCGTAGCTCCGCCCTGTCATGTGTGCCGATTCCAGCCAATCAGGAGGCTGGAATCGGCAATGGAACGCACAGAGCCCATGGTGCACCATGGGAGAAGACCCGCGGTGCACCATGGGAGAAGACCCGCGGTGCACCATGGGAGAAAACAGCAGTGCATTCCTGGGAAAGGACCGGCGGCCATCTTAGGCAGAAGATTTTTTAAACTTCATATTTCGTCGGATCGGTGAGTAGCAAGCGGCTTAAAAACCGCTTTAAATTGCTATTTTATGCCAGGGGGGTGACAGGGGGAATGGGGTAATGTAAAATTTTGATGTTTGCCGCGATACAACCCCTTTAAGTGAATAATATCCACCCCCTCCAAGTAGCTTTGTCAGTACAAGGGAAGCATCAGTGTGGTATAACGTATGTAATCCATCCAAATGTGTACTGTGGCCACCACTTCAGAAAGCAGTTTGCACCTCCTGTGCCCCGCACACCAGTGCCTCTTCATCACCCATTCATCAGGACCATTCTTCACTGGGTGCAGCAGGACCTCTGCCATGGCTCTCACAGCTCCTGCCAGCTGAGCAGCGCTTAGTGGAGTCAGGGGGGAGAGGAAAAGCAGACACTACACAAGCAGAGGACAGGGAAACTGTACATGCAAAGCTACCCTGCACGGGAGAGAAAACACAATCCCACAGAACCTCCACTCTTCCAGCGAAGAACTACCGGAGAAGGCCTCCAGAAGCACCAATGGGTAAACAAAGGGGTGGTATGGGGTGTATGAGGAGAGACCTTATATAAATAATGTATTGGCTAAATGTCGTGATTTTATGACTACAACACACTGAGCCACAAATGTCATCTTGAGAATCCGACTTCACATGGCTTCAGATGGTTCCTCCATGAAACCAGAAAGTTCTGGGTGCAGAGGCATCTATGGGCACTGTTCAAATAAAACATCTGCTCAATGCCATATTTCACAGAAGACCTATGTAGTGACTGACATCTATCAGACTCGATCTGAAGAAAATGAAAAGTATTCAGTGCTAATAAAATCAGCGTTTGCCATGCCAGCTGTGTGCACATAGCAGAGCCGTATGTGTGTAGCAGAGGTGTGTGTTGTGTGCATGTACAATGTGTGTGCAGCAGTGCTGCGTATGTGGAATGGGAACTTATATGCACCATTGTTTGACGGGACACACAAAGGTTAATAGGAGCTAACTGTTAACTCCCCTTTCTATACTAGAACGCCAACATTAAAGGGGTTGTCCCGCGCCGAAACGGGTTTTTTTTTTTTTCAACCCCCCCCCCCGTTCGGCGCGAGACAACCCCGATGCAGGGAGGTAAAGAAAGCTCACCGGAGCGCTTACCTGAATCCCCGCGCTCCGGTGACTTCTCTACTCACCGCTGAAGATGGCCTCTTCCTCCGTGGACCGCAGCTCTTCTGTGCGGTCCACTGCCGATTCCAGCCTCCTGATTGGCTGGAATCGGCACGTGACGGGGCGGAGCTACACGGAGCTACACGGAGCCCCATAGAAGACTGCAGAAGACCCGGACTGCGCAAGCGCGGCTAATTTGGCCATCGGAGGGCGAAAATTAGTCGGCACCATGGAGACGAGGACGCCAGCAACGGAACAGGTAAGTATAAAACTTTTTATAACTTCTGCATGGCTCATAATTAATGCACAATGTACATTACAAAGTGCATTATTATGGCCATGCAGAAGTGTACAGACCCACTTGCTGCCTCGGGACAACCCCTTTAAATGACTGCAGCCCCTCCACTTTGTTAGACCCCCCACAGACATTTAAAATTAGTATTAAATACTGCCCCCCCCCCTCACCCCCCTCCGTTTTCTAAACCCGGGGTGCGTCTTACAAGTCCGAAATGTACAGTAACTCCCAAGTCTTTTTAATCACTTTTTAATAAAAATGTTTTAAAAACTGCTGCAAATGTGTACCTAGACTCAACTCCCTGCCGCGGACCTGTGAAGCAGCAGAGCACAGCCCATCACTGGATTTCAGATTGACTTTAAGCTACCATTACATGGGACAATTATCAGCCAAGTAATCGCTCAAAAAAACGGATGCAAATACAGAGTAAACATGGCCACCAACGGGAGGAAGCTAGCCACAGCATGGAGCAGACGTACCATCTCACAGCTCCGGGAAGGCCAGAGGAATCGGACCCCATCTGTATCATCCTTCTGCTCCATTGGTGTTGGGACGGTCTCCAGGTTCGTCCCATGGATTTTAGGGCTCCGACACTTCTGACCACCATGAGATCACAGTCCCATCTGCGGCCCACAGCCTGGAGGTTTGCGCACGGCATTACTGGCTATTTGATCCGCGCCATCGACTGGACAATAACGCTGCTGACTTGGCACTGCTGGCTGGAATAAAGACCCTTGTGGCTGCAGAACAGCTGCAATTCGCTTGCCGGACCTATTGGGATGCGGAGAGCTAGCCCTCCATCCTGGGAACCGTTTGCATCGCCCTGCTGCCCTCAGTGATGGTATTTGCCTTTTTGTTGCGATAGTCAGTGACTTGGGGGAAGTCTGGTCTCTCAAAGCAGCCTGCTGCTTTTCTGGTCTGTTTGATGACCCCCCTCCCAGTGGCAGCAAATAGAACAGGACCACGCAGACCCCCCCCCCCCCCCCCCCCGACCAGCAAAGCAGGATGGGATTATAAATAAGTGCAGGAGGAGAGGACAGAAGCAAGACAAGAGTGTATAAAGAAGGATAACACCATTAACAACCATACTCCCACCCTCACCCCCTCCACAGTCCAACTATACACAAGTCAATTTTAATCACTCCCTTTAACTGGAGACTAAAGCCCCATTTACACAGGACAACTGTCGGGCAAACTCAGCCCGACATTCGTCCCCGCACATAATTGCTCCCATGCTGTTGCACAGGAGCGAGTATCGCTGGCTTGCAGCGGAGTGGCTTGAGATTTCACTCCTCGCTCTCCCCCGCCCATCTCGATTCATTAATTGCAGCCATTCAGTACTGAACGGCTGCTGTTTACACTGAACAATCAGCGTTCAGCTTATCTTTCATCGTTTAGGCTGCATAAAGTCTTGAACGCTGATCGTTCAAAGTAAACAGCAGCCGATCAGTACTGAACGGCCACAGTGTTAAGTGAATGGAGAAGGGCTGGGGGAGAGAGAGAAGCGAAATCTCCTCCAGCCGCCCCGGGCCCCCTGCTGGTGACTTTGTCAGAGAGCCAGTGATACTCGCTCCTGTGCAGCAGCACAGGACAGATTATGTGCGGCGACAAGCGACGGGCATATTCTGTCCGCCATTCGTCCCATGTAAAGGGGCCTTAAAAGAACCTTGCCGATTTACCACTTTCAATATAGGTGGCAAGTTTTGAACGTCTTAATGGCCCTCTCGAAACTATGAAGCCTTAATGTAGCCATACCCACACCAAGTGCCTTGTAGAGGACAACATCTCGAAGATGCCCTGTCATTTATCTTGTTTCTTACTACCCTCTTAGCCGATACGTCCTGGGACTCAAGCCTAACGAGCCCCAACCAACTAGAAAATACTACTAATTCCCATACAGAAATGCTTCTCTCTCAAATACAAGCGCTACTACCAAAAGAACTAAAACCTCAGCTGACCTTACCACCAAACTTAAGAAATTTGAGATTTAGGCCAACAAACATCAGCTTTGGAAGAACGCATGGATAGTGCTACTACAGTCTTAGAATCCCATGAGAAAGAGGTGGAACAACTTCATGAACAAATACCATTTCTTCATAATAAATTAGAGGATGCAGAAAACAGGGTTTGCAAGGACAACCTTCATGTATGAGATCTTCCTGAATCAATTAAAGATCTACAATCGACAGTAACTGTTCCAAGAACTTTGCCTCAACATCCCAATCCAAATGCTAAAATTCATAGAGTCCATAAAGCCTTGTACACTCGCAAACCAAACTGTCCACCAAGAAACATTACAATGAAACTCCAATTTCACAGCACCCGAGAGCAATTGTTACATACATCCAGTTCTTCAAAACGAACTTCCCAAGGCCATGATTATCAGCCGTTCCCCATTGTGGCCCCATCTACTTTGGCCAAACGGAAAGCCCTCAAAACCTACCTGGAAATCCTACAAAAGAAACAAGTCCTTTATCACTGAGGCTTCCAATTTAAATTTATTTTCACATACCAAAACAAAGTCTACAGTATCCTCTCTCCAGAAGATGCCTCGTGCTGTTTTGAAGACCTACAGTTTCAACCTACATCTTCACAACAAACCCCGACTTCCGGATCCGATCCTAGATAAACCAAGGATGAAAATCCTTGACCTCTTAAGACGGCCCCATCAACTAACTTACTTTTTCACAGATGCTCTAGCGGACCTTAAGTTATACCTTTGCACTTGGGAGAGGGGGTGTGGGGAGAAAAAAATTTATGAAAGATGGGAAAAAGGTTAATCTGTTAAGATGGAAAACTGTAAAGCCCCATTTACACAGAACAGTTACTGTTCAGCAAAATTGTCACCATTGTCTCTTATTAGACCCTGAACTCTAGACAAATTCAATTTTGAACTAAACCTTTTGAGCTAGTCCATAAAAACAGCACTGCTATCTTATGCAACGACTCCAACTATGTTTTTAGATCCAAGCCTGGACAGAAATGCCATCTCCTCACCAACTCCACTCCCACAACCCCAACACTATGTCCGATATTCACTGCTTGGCAAGAATGAAACCCAACTACAGTTACTCCCCGACTTGCGAACAGGTTCCGTTCCGGGAGCCCGTTCGCAAGTCCGTTTTGTTCGCAAGTCGAACAAGTAGTAGTATGGAGCGGGATCGCGGGTGGATCCCGCTCCATACATCGTCGGGTGCAGGCTGTTCTTACAGCGGGCACCCGGCGGCAGCAGTTCCGACGAGCCGTGCCACTTGTCGGAACTGTTAACACTTTAAATACCGCTCTGACAGCGGTATTTAGAGTGTTAACAGTTCTGACGAGTGGCGCGGCTCGTCGGAACTGCTGCCGCCGGGTGCCCGCTGTAAGAACAGCCTGCACCCGACGTTCAGGGGGCCCGTACAGCGTCCCACGATGAGATCGCGGGACGCTGTGTGGTTGCTAGGCAGCCGGGGACCTCCTGAAAGGCCCCAGGGCTGCCTATGCAGAGTGCCTATCAAGCGCACGGCTTGCTAGGCGCTCTGCATAGACAGCCCTGGGGCCTTTCAGAAGGCCCCCGGCTGCCCAGCAACCGCGATGTGACCGGACAGGCTTCTATCAGGCTTGATAGAAGCCTCTCCGGTCCCTGCACAGCATGATGTAATGCCATAGCATTACATCATACTGTGCAGAACAGATTGTTCGCAACTAGCGAAATTCGCAAGTCGAATGTTCGCAAGTCGGGGACTATCTGTACTAAAGTTTTTTTACATACTTCAGCAACTCACTCTATTCTTCAAAACTGACCATATATTAATAACCATTTCCTTCCTACCACAAATAAGAAACACTCAGTCCCCTGGTCTGATCACAGTCTGGTTTCAGTCATGTGCTGTTCCTTTATGACTAAACCAACAAATTCAGTCTGGTCCTAAGGGCTCATGTCCACGGGCAAAAGAAGAATTAAAATCCGCAGCAGATTTTAACTCTTCTCCTGCCCGCGGATCCGCACCCCATAGGGATGCATTGACCACCCGCGGGGTAGATAAATACCCACGGATGGTCAATAAAAGTTATTTAAAAAAAAAAAATGGAGCATGAAAAAATCTGGACCATGCTCCATTTTCGTGCGGGTCTCCCGCGGGCTTCTATTGAAGCCTATGGAAGCCGTCCGGATCCGCGGGAGACAAAAATCAGAATTTACTCACCCGCTCCATTTCTTCTCTTCGCCGCGGCGCCATCTTCTCTCAGTCGCGGCCGGATCATTTTGCTTCGGGACGGCGCATGCGCGGGGCACGTCACTGACGTCATCCTGCGCATCCGCCGGGCCGAAGAAAGAAGATCCGGCCGCGACGCAGAGAAGATGACGCCGCATCGAAGGAAGTATCTGGAGCGTGCGAGAGGCGAGTTAATTCTGATTTATTCCTATTTTCAGCCCTCATGTCCGCGGGGCAGGAGGGACCCGCTGCGGATTCTCCATGGAGAATCCGTAGCGGGCCTGATTTTCCCCGTGGACATGAGGCCTTAGAGGGGTTTTGTCATAAAAAAACAAAAACAAACAAAAAGCACAATACTTGCCTCTTATAAACTCTGCACTAACAATGGCATAATCACTGTGAAGCTTTCCTAGAACACTTGTCCACAAAAAAAAAAACCAAAAAAAAAAACCACACCACCCCAGAAAAAGTAGCTAGCGCCATAAGGACTCTTAAAACAATAACTGTCCAGATCCTGATGGCTTTACAGAATCATATAAAAAATATATATGTTCCTCAACCCTGAGTGCTCATCATGCTGTTTTAATGCTATGCGGGATAGACACCCAATGGGACAGTGCTCCCTACTGGCAGCCATCAGTATGATCCAACCACACAACTCCTCTCATCAATGTGGACATGAAACTCCTCACTAATATATTAATATCATGTGTAAATTCTACTCTTCCCCTGATGATTACAAGACATCAGGTTGGGTTTGTTCCAGGCCATCAGGCCGCGGACAATATCTGCCGAATCATCCACCTCCCAGTTATGTAGCTCAAGGGGCATCCCTGCCATGTTGCTTCCCCATAATATTTATAAAGCGTTTGACACCTTGGCTGGCCACACCTGTTCTCAGTATTCAAGCCCTTCTGAATTTCGCACATTGTTACAAGTTCGGTATTAGTGTATCTTGACGCCACCAGGGATTCCTGGTGGAATCAAGATCGACAGGGGGGTGATGCTCCCACTCCCTGATTGGCTGCAGCGCTTCTCCAGCACCAGGTCCTGGAAGGGCACTAAAGACAGCTACCAAAGGCTGCCTGCGGCAGCGGCCCACACTGACCAGCAGGGAGGGCAAATGTTAGCATTGGCAAGTGGCAGCAGGGGAGCGCTGGTAACGGAGCACACATGCAGGCGGATGGCGGCACTAAGATGTCTGCCTGCGCTGGGGACGGAGCCCTAAGGCGGCGTTTGCATTGCCAGGTGTCAGCAGGAGAGCGCTGGTACCAGAGCCGACATGCGGGCAGACGGCTGCACACAACGCTATTTGCCTGCGCTCGGGGTGGAGCCCTGAAGCAGCAGCAGCGACGAAGCGGTGAGGCGGCCGCCGGGCAGGTGGTTGGCGAGCAATGGGAGAAATGCCAGCCAATACTTAGGTCTGACGCTGCAGTGAGTGGAGATATTTCTGGCGGCATACGGTGACGCTTGCAGCAGTTGTTAGCCTTACATTATTACCTGTAAATGCTGCCATCTTACAGGTAATAAATAATGTAAGGCTTACAACTGCTGCAAGCGTACGCGGGCAGAAATATCTTCACTGTCTGGTGGGACCTTTGGACCTTCACCCTATCGAAAGCTGGGGGTGTGACATGGGCGTTCCTCCTGTCAAACCCCTAGCTTCCAGTGGCGTCAAGGTACACTAATACCAACAAGTTCTATATCCCTCTCCCAAAACTTTAGGTCGCTATAAAGTGACGGACTCCGCTGCGGGATTTCGTTTGGGAAGCCCTACTGAATAAACATTCCCCAGACTCTGAGCTTGCTCTCCTTTTTCTTCCTAGCTACTAAACAAACCATCGCCCAATCATGGCGAAAAGCTTCATTAGACTTCTTCCAAGTAAAGAGACGAATGCCATCTAGTCAATAGTTCTTGACCGACATGAGGAATTTCTGAGAGCCTGGACCCCAGGGGCAGACTATACCCTCCCTTCTCAAAATAATACCTTTATCTTGCTGTAATTAACCCCTGCCATGGACACTTTTCTGATCGCATGAAGGATAGTTGCTCCGTGTAAAGGTATGCTAACAGAACCGGGCGCAGATGTGATCCACTTAGAGCGATTTTAACTTTTACATGTAATTCTGTAGAAATAACCATAACGAAGACAGGGCTCTCTCACGGATATTTACACGCGTATTACAGGCGCGGGTTTCGCACGCATAATGCGCAGTAACTAACTTCACATTACTTGCAACAGCACCTTTCACGCAGCACGCGAAATAGGAGCTCAAAAAAAAGAACGCCAATAAGGCCGCTTGCATGCAGCCGGGTCAGATGCTGCTGCGAGAATTCTCGCAGCGTGACCCAACCCGCGTCCCTGCAGGGACCAGTACGGCGCTCACCTCTCCAGCCGGCGCATACGCAGAGCGGAGCCAGCGGCCTGGGAGTGACATTTCTGTGCAGGCCAGTGCGAAACCCCCACAGAAATAGAGCATGCTGCGATTTGTTTTCCGCGTGCATTTTTACGCAGGCAAATCGCGGCTGTTTGCCTAGGATTGCGTATTGTAATGCAATCCTATGCAGGCGGGCAGGGGCGGAAATTCTGCAGGAAATCCCACCGCAGAAGTTCCGCCCATGTACAGGGGGCCTAAGGAACATTGAATACCACCTCTGCAGCGCCACCTATTGGATAGCAGCATTCCTGCAAATCAATGTCAGACCCTTTATAACAATGATTGGAAATTGAAAACCAAACCAGAATCCCTACACAGACAGCCATTTTGGGCGCGTTTGCCCTCATCGGTGTGTAGTAGGATTCTGGCTTGGCTAGGGAGGGGCCTGTGACGTTGGTCGGTAAGGGTATCATCACTTCTTAGGGAGAGCACCTAGAAGGTGTAAGGAGACTTATAAGGCCATGCATGCTCCTCTCACTAGCCAAGCCAGAATCCTACTGCACACTGATGAGGGGCAAACACCCCAAGACAGCTGTCTGTGTATGGATTCTAGCTTGGTTTTCAATTTCTAATCATCGTTTCATAAACCTGTATAAAGGGTTGGACATTGATTTGCAACCTCTGTGAAGTCAGCACCCCATCTTTCAAAAAAGTAAAAAAAAATTTTTATAAGTTCTGGCTGCACCCCAAAGAGTTCTAGAGTTCCCAATTGATTTTAAAAATAGTTCTAGCGAATTAGGCAAAAAAAAAAAAATCAACGAATGTATCTCTGCGGTGCTAACTTCCAAAAATGATATTACTAAATCAGCGAGAACTTTGTAAATATTGGTTCTAGAGCCTCGAGCATTAAGAGTTTTCTTCAGAACTCTTGAGGTGCTACCCAGAACTCTTATAAAATCGCAGGGTTTCCCAAATTTTTTTTTTTTACACATAACTGAAATTTTTGGATCCGGCATTTGAAAATCAGCGAGAACTTTGTAAATATTGGTTCTAGAGCTTTGAGCATTAAGAGTTTTTTTCAGAATTTTTTTGGGGAAATCCCGCGATTTTATGAGTTCTAAGTAGCACCTCAAGAGTTCTGAAGCAAACTCTTAATGCTCGAAGCTCTAGAACCAATATTTACAAAGTTCTCGCTGATTTTCAAATGTCGGATCCAAAAATTTCAGTTATGTGTAAATAATTTTTGGGGAAATCCCGCGATTTTATACGAGTTCTAGGTAGCACCTCAAGAGTTCTGAAGAAAACTCTTATTGCTCAAAGCTCTAATACCCGTATTTACAAAGTTCTCGCTGATTTAGTAATATCATTTTTGGAAGTTAGCACCGCAGAGATACATTTGTTGATTTTTTTTGTCTAATTCACTAGAACTATTTTTAAAATTAATTGGGAACTCTAGAACTCTTTGGGGTGCAGCCAGAACCTATAAAAAAATTTACTTTTTTGAAAGATGGGGTGCTGACTTCAGAGGTTGATTTGCAGGAATGCTGCCATCCAGTAGGTGGCGCTGCAGAGGTATTGTTCCATCTTTCTAAGGGTGCCTGCACATGAGCAGAATTTCAAGCGCGTGATTTTAGGCACATAATCCGCCCCAGACCGCAGCCAATATACTCCTATGAGGATCCGCAGTTGTCCCCAGACGGACGGATGTGTATCGCGTTTTTTCACGCGAGTGAAAAAATCTGCGACCTGTTCTAATTTTGGTCGGATCACGCGCGTGAAGCCTCCAATACAAGTGAATGGGTGCGTTTTTTCACGCAGTACATCCGCAGTGCAGCTGCGGATGGAGTCACTGGTTGCTATGACTACAGGAAGTAGGCATGGTAGGAGGCGTCCCAACACACAGCACAGAGCTTCACAGGCACATTTCAACTGCAGATCTGTCCTTTCAGTCCCCTCATCTACCAGAGAGCAGCCAGCAGACACCAGCCAGGGTGCACCCAGTACCTCCTTTTTTTCCTGGGGGGGCTCTTCCTCCTCCGTTACCGCAGTACGTCCGAAAAAAGTTACATGGATCAACCATGCCCACAAAGACATCTGCTCACCGGGTGAAAGCATGTTGCCAGAATAATTTAACAGTGCTCACACAAGCAAGAGGGAAGTCTGGGTGTTGCTTTTTAAGCTGTTTTCCAGGGAATGGGCAGTTCTCTAGGGGTTGGGTTTACAATAAGGGTGTCTTCCGGATTTTTCTGCGCGTTTTTTTCCGCAACACATCCGCGTATGTCCGCGCGTGATTTTTCACGCATCCGCACCTATCCGCAAGCACATTTAGGTACCATACGCGCGTGAAAATCCACGAGTGGAATCCGGAACGCTCGTGTGCAGGCGGCCTTATTTATATATATTCCCCAGAGGAGCATGCATGGCCTTATAAGTCTCCTCACTCACCTTCTAGTTGCTCTCCTCAAGGAAAGATGGTACCCCTCCCGACTCAAAAAAGAACGTGATATGCTCTATTTTGACACATATTACGTGCACATACGCCAAGATAGTGTAGGGGGGGGGGGGTTTGTCGGCATGCAGCAGTAGACAATGTATTGCGTGCTACCTGTGCGGGATATATGCCAGTGGCGTACAGGAGAAAACACCAGTGTGGGAGAGTCCTTACATGTAATTTCCAATGTTGGATACCAAAGGGGGTTGGAGAGGTGGGGCGCCATGAGCTGATGACAAATGATTAGCAGACGAAGTCAATGCTGGTCCATCAGCTCATCAGACGTTATCCGAGTATAACAATGCTCTCTGGCTGAAGGGAGTTGTGCAGCTCTAGAGACGAGCCATCATTCATCTCTAAGGCCATGGCCACATCGCCGAATCTGCCTCAAAAACCACAGTACAAATCTGCGACCTCTGCTACGGCTACACACTTTTATGGCTGCGGAACCAGATTTCTTGACACGGATTCGCCATGGAATCCACTTCAAGAAGTGACAAGAGAAAACCACCAAAAAACACTCCTCCCAGCGCCAACAGCAGCGCCCCGCTTTATGCTACACACTACAGGATGAGAAGATGCTCACCTCTCTCGCCCCCCGCTGCTCCCTCCCAGCTAGTGCAATCATGGCGTGTGACTGCTGCAGTGAAGGGCCATCTAGCACACGGTCACAGAAGCTGGAAGAGCAGAGGTAGGCGGTGGAGGAGCGGCCTGTCATTTTTTATTTTACAGTGGACACGCGCCAAGATCTCTCTCATGCGTAGAACTACACCGTGACGCTCAGTGACATCTGTACAGGTGACACTACAAAATCCAATTAAGGGAAGATCCACACCGTACATACTACAGCACGCACTGTCACTAAGGCCCAATGTCCACGGGCAAAATAGAATTAAGAAATCTGTGCGGGTGTCCCACACGCGTGATCCGCACCCATAGGGAATCATTGGACACCTGAGGATATCATTTTCCCCCTGGCGGGCCGATCGCACGTGCAGGAAAGCACCTGCAGCATGTCCATTTTGTGCGGGTTTCTATTGAAGCCGCCTGGTTCCGCGACACACCCGTAGCTATTATTGTGCTGTGCCACGGGACAGCGGGAGTTAAAAAAAATAATTTTTTTAAATATATAACTACGCATTCCGGCCAAAAGAAAGGAGATCCAGCCGTGACAGAGGGCAGATCCACAGCGTTCGGACAGGCAAGTATATCTGATTTCTTGGCCTTATGTCTGCGGGGCAGGAGGGAGCCGCTGCAGGATTCTGCATGGGGGATCTGTGTGGGCCCGAATTTCCCCGTGGACATGAGGCCTCCGGCCCATTTTACATGGGTGAGAAAATCGTGCAATGTGAGAGCGAGTAAAAAAAGCAGAATTACGAAACCAATGGCTTTCAATGTTTTTTTTACATTAGCGATGTTTTCACTCATGCGATGTTGCGGCATGTCCTATCTTTCTGAGATATGGAATTTTTTCGTCTCCCATGTTTCCCTATGGAGCGTTCTTTTTATCGCATCTCCACACACAAGCTTGCGAATTTTGTGCGATGCATTTTAAACATCAGAAAGTCCTATTGACTTCTACAGTAAGAAAAAATGTCAAAAATGCACAAGAAAATCGCAAGCAGCGAAAAAAAGCAACACTGACACTCAAAAATCGCGGGAATAAGACACGATTTTCTTGCGACAAAATTGTGATCGCCAGTGTGAGGGAGCCCTAAGGCACGGCAGTGGAGTCGGTAAGCAAAACCTCCAACGCCTTCATATATGACTCATGTGATAAATTAAGGCTGGTCTCACCTGCGCCCGGGGCTCCACTTTCCTGCGCCAGTCAGGGAGCAAAAAAATTGGGAATCCCTGCTGCAGAGTGGCTCCATCTCTAGACGGAACCCCACAGCGCCAAACGGACTCCATTGACTATAATGAGGTCCTTCTGGTTTCTGCTCAGCTGCCCGGCCTTCAGATGAAAGAAGAAGTGCTGCATGCAGGGCTTTGTCTTCTGGTATTACAAGCTGGATCTGCAACGGAACCTGTGGGACCTGTAAAGACACGGCACGGCTCTTGCATGCCATGCGATGTGATGCTTCCCATTGAAACGAACGGGAAACACTTGCGATCCTCTGAGGCACGTGAAACACCTGAGGATCATCATTTCACAATTTTTTTTATGAAAAACGCCCACATCAGCATGAAAACCCTACGTTGGCAAGTATATCGGGATGAGTTTCTTAGCCAGAAGTCACGCTCGCCTTAAGAATGTTGCCTTAGGGATCCTGCCCACTGGCAAGACTGATATCAGGATGTGATTGACACTCCGATATCGCTCCTTCTGAGGCCCTGGATGCAAGGCGTTCTCGCAGGAAAACAGCCTCCCATCCCAGCAGGGCTGAAGGAATCTCCCGCCTCCTGAAAGCGCTGCCTCTGATTGGTCACAGCGCTCAGCCAATCAAAGGCAGCACTCAGCCACTCATTGATTTTTCAATCCCCAGACAGAAGAGATGCCAAAGAAGAGTGTCGGCACCTGCTAGAAGACGCACCGAAGAGGACAGCACTTCTAAGGCAATGTATTTTTTCTTCTTCTACAGTTAGGGATTATTTTCAGGGTTGGGGTTATATTTCAAGCCCCCCCGGAAATCCTGGCCACGTGGAGTCCCCTGCCACTGCTCTTACAGCAGCGGCAGAAGATCACAATCATCTGTCATTGATTTAAATGGGGCCAGTGCTGCTGCCGCCAGCCCCATTGGCGACAATGGGTGAGATCGCAAAAAGAATGGACATGCTGCGATTTTGTTTTCATGCTGCATCGCAAGCGTTAAAACATCACAAGTGAATGGAGCCATTGGCTTCATAATTTTGCGATTTCTCGCAGTAGTGAGACATTGTGCGCCAACCTCCCATTGAAATCGATGGGACCCATGCCTGTAGTTACCGGCCCCTATAAGAAGGTTGGCGCGGAGGCTTCCACCGTTTCCGCTCCGACCTCTATTATTGCAGCACTGACAGCATGCACCCGCTCAGCTGATTGGTCGGGAACCAGGGCAGCAGACCCCAGCCGATCAACTATTAATGACCTATCCTAAGGATACATCATCAGTAGTATTGTCCCTGGAAATCCCCTTTAACACCTCGGAGTTGGTACATTCCTACTGCCTCCACAGCCCTGCAGAGCGGCGCTCTCACACATGCCTTTAGAAACTGCAGCATTTTACCAAGATTTTGCGCAGCGTTTTCAAACACATTATAGCGTTTTTTTAGACACCCCATCACTGTGATGAGGTGCGTGAAAAAGCACAAAAATAGAGCAGACAGCACTCCAACATTGCAGCATTAGAAACGCCACATCTGAGCGCCGGTCTGCGAGGCCCCACTGAAATCAATGGCACCGTTTGGGCGCCCCCCCGCCAATCACAGTAAAAAGCGCCCTGTCTGAGAGCGAGTCACGCTGAGATGCTCATATGTTCCATTCTTGTGCGACGCTCACGTGGAAACAGGAGCAGCTTCTCCGGCCGGGGGGGTGGGGGGAGAAAATGAATGAAATGTGTTTATTCTGCGAGCGAGATCTGCCCATCGCGGGCATCACTGGTACAACAATACGGGCCGTGTGAATACAGTCTGTGGATCCCATGCCACGTCTGTGCCATGTTACCACCATGTGAACATACCCTAATAGACTTGTGGGAAGGCCTCGTAGACCAGCGCCAATCTGGTCGGCTGGCACTCATTTAACGGAGCCAAGTGACATCTAAAAGCACCCGACACCATCTACCAGGAAGGGGGCAATATCCTGGTGAACGCTGGGCTGTACTACATGTAATACACTGACCACGAGTACTGCCAGCGCCAACATGGCCTACAGGAATACATTCTTCACACACCAATACAGGGACTGCCCGCATCCTCATCACAACGGTGTAGGAGGGTGCTGCCCTCTGCTGGTGGGGCACATGCCCTCTGAGGGGTGACAGCTCCGGTAGTCAGCAGCCATGTGGGCACTGATGCCCTCACACAGTTCCAGGGTTAGAAGTGTGCCCGCACACCCCAGTACACTGGGCACTGCACCCCTGTACCGGGCCACGTGCACGAGGAGATGCCGGCGCGGCGCCGCGGCCACACGTGTGCGGGACGTGCACCGGAGCCTGCATGGCGGCGCCGTCTCCCGCCTCCCGGGCCTCTTCCCCGCACCGCCCAGCACACATCTCCTCCCGCCCGCCTCTCGTCCCGTGCTCTCTCCCATCCATGGGCAGCCCAGATCTCACCCTCTGCCGCCTCCGAAGCTGCTGTAGGCCCGATCGTCGTAGTTATCGTAATCCGCCATTGCTGCTCTCTCTGCTTCGCAGCCAAAGCGGCCAGGCTGCTAGGACCCCACAATATAGCGCAGGCAGGGCTGTCCGCGCAGATGCCTGCAGCACTCAGTATTGTGTGCTCAGTGGAGCAGGGAGCACGCCGGGAGCCGCACGTCCAGCAGCTGGCGGCATCACAGGCACAGTTTTATGGGGGAAATGGGACTTTCTCTGACACTCATCCAGGGACGAACACTCTGGGGAGACTGGAGGGAGAACGGCAGCCAATCACATCCCAGTTCTCATTGTCAGAGGCCTTTTAAAAAATAAAAGCAGCAGCCCGATTGGTTGTAGCTACTTCTTTTTTCCTTTGCACTAGTTTTGAGAAATCTCCATTGTGCTTTGGTTCACAGTACAAATTGGGTTAACAGTTGGAGGACCATTTTTTTTGGACTTGACAAAAATACATTTTTGCATTTCTTGAAACAGGTATACTAAAAAAATAATTTCCCATCTAAGGGCGCACATCCACTTGCGTTTTTTGTAACGCTATGATATCACAGGTTTTTTTCACGCATTTGTCAGTGGGACTTTCTAATGTTAAAACCGCATCGCAAGTTGGAGCTTTGCAATTTTTGTGCGATGCGTTTTTCACATTAGAAAGTCCCACTGACAATCGTGTGAAAAAAACACGCAAGAAAAACGCAAGTGTGCAGGAGCCCTACCAAGAAGGAGGATCCATCTGATGCTGTTCTTCAGTGGGGCTGATAAAAAAAAAAAGATCCTGCATCGTTATTGGGTACCGTTGCATCCCATCTTAAAAGTAATCTCCGAAAGTCCAGTTGAAAATGAATGGAGTACTGCCACGCATGCACAACTGTCCCGCACGTCATTCACCTCCTCACTGCAAGGGGGTGCAGCGAGCCCATAGTGAGGGGGACACAGACCCCCGCCCTCAGGATCAGGCCGTAGTCACACAGCTGATATTCTCACTTGAATTTCTCTTGTGTCCAAGACAGATAGAACTCACACGGAAAATAAACCCATTCATTTGAATGGGTTCATTCGCATCAGCTACATTCCCTACAAATCAAACTTTTATCACCTATGGCTAGCTGATAAAAGTCTATCGTGGTACCACTTTTTAACCCCTTAATGACCAGGCTGTAATGAGCAACCAATTTTTGTTATTTTTCATAATCACATTTCTAGAGCTATAACTTTGTAAAGTGTTGATGGCCTATCCTCAGGACAGGTCATCAATAGTAGATTGTCAAGGGTACCTCAATCAGGATCAGCTGTTTGCTGGGCTGTATGCACTGAGCTGATTTCTGCAGGAAGCAGACAGCTTCATTCTTATAGTAGTAGCCAGACGTGGTATTACAAGCCAGGTTTCCATTGAAATTAATGGGAACTTAGCCTGCAATACCAAGCCTGGCCTCTGCTATAAGAATGGAGCCACCTGCTTCCTGCAGAAATCAGCTCAGTGCACAAGTGTGCAGGTTTAGTGAACAGCTGATTGACGTGGGGATCCGGGAATGAACCACCACCAATCTAGTATTGATGACTCATCGTAAGGATTGGCCATCAATAGTTTACAACTGGACAACCCATTTAATTTTTCTATCTAACTAGCCATATGAGCGCTTGTTTTTGCAAGAGAAGTTGTATATTTAATGACATCATTTTGGGGTACATATGTATTTTACAGTTTTTGTTAATTTTGGAGGGAATTGGGAAAAAGAGAAATTCCACCATTGTTTTTTGGACTTCATTTTTATGGTGCTCATCCTGCAGAATCAATAAGGTGATAATATAATTCTCCGGTCAGCATGATTATGGAGATACCACGTTTATACAGGGTTTTTATGTTGTGCTATTTTTGTAGATGAAAAACACCTTTAAAAAATGTCCTTTTGTGTCATCACATTCCAAGATCCATAAGATTTTTAGTTTTCCATTGCTGGAGCTCTATAAGGGCTTGTTTTTTGCATGGTGAACTCTAGTCTCCATTGATCCCATTTATAGGCCGCCTGCAGACGAGCGGAAATCCCGCCGCGGGATTTCCGCCGCTGAAAGTCTGCATAGGAGTGCATTACAATACGCACTCCTATGCAGACGGCCGCGGTTTGGCCGCGCGAAAACAAACCGCGGCATGTTCTAATTTTCTGCGGGGCACGCACTCACCTGGCCGCCGGCTCCGGTCTGCGCATGCGCCGGCTGCGCGGCAGCCGGCACATCAAAGAGCCGGGGCCGCCAGGCGCGGGTGAGTACGTGCTCGTCCCTGCAGGCTCTGGGGTCGGATCGCGCGGCGAGATTTCTCGCTGCCGGATCCGACCCGCTCGTCTGCAGGCGGCCTTAGGAACATACAACATTTTTATCACTTTTTGGGTGCCTGCACACAAACGGAATTTCCAGCGCGTTATTTTAGGCACATTATCTGCCCCAGACCGCAGCCAATATACTCCTATGAGGATCCGCAGTTGTCCCCAGACGGACGGATTTGTATCGCGTTTTTTCACGCGTGTGAAAAAATCTGCGACCTGTTCTAATTTGGGTCGGATTCTGCGCGTGAAGCCTCCAATACAAGTGAATGGGTGCGTTTTTTCACGCAGTACATACGCAGTGCAGCTGCGGATAGAGTCACTGGTTGCTATGACTACAGGAAGTAGGCATGGTAGGAGGCGTCCCAACACACAGCAGAGCTTCACAGGCAAATTTGTAGAGGGAGATAGGTAGTATTTCTTGCCAATGCAGGATGTAAGAATGCAAAATCTGTAGTAATGAATTCCTCTTGTGAATTTTTTTGCAGTGACTGAAATAAAGTCACGCTGGAGAAGCGCCTGAAAAAAGTTACATGGATCAACCATGCCCACAAAGGCCGCCTGCAGACGAGCGGGTCGGATCCGGCAGCGAGAATTCTCGCCGCGGGACCCGACCCGAGAGCCTGCAGAGACGAGCGCGTACTCACCTGCGCCTGGCGACCCCGGCTCTTTCATATGCCGGCTGCCGCGCACCCGGCACATGCGCAGACTGGAGCCGGCGGCCGGGTGAGTGCGAGCCCCGCACAAAAATAGGACATGCCGCGGTTTGTTTGCCGCACGAGATTTCGCGCGGCCAAATTGCGGCCGTCTGCATAGGAGTGCGTATTGTAATGCACTCCTATGCAAACTTTCAGCGGCGGAAATCCCGCGGGAAAAAACGCCGCGGGATTTCCGCCCGTGTGCAGGCGGCCAAAGACATCTGCTCACCAGGTGAAAGCATGTTGCCAGAATAATTTAACGGTGCTCGCACAAGCAAGAGGGACAAAGCGGAGTCTGGGTGTTGGTTTTTAAGCTGTTTTCCAAGGAATGGGCAGTTCTCTAGGGGTTGGGTTCACAATAAGGGGTGTCTGCTGGTTTTTCTGCGCGTTTTTTTCCGCAACACATCCGCGTATATCCGCGCGTGATTTTTCACGCATCCGCACCTATCCGCATTTTCACCATACGCGCGTGAAAATCCGCTAGCGGAATCCGGAACGCTCGTGTGCAGGCGGCCTTTATTCAATTTTTTCTGGAGCCAACATTAACAAAATTTGCAATTCTGGAGGTTTGTTTTTACAGCGTTCACCTTGAACTTTTTGTCATGTTCCTCAAACCATTCCTGAACAATTTTTGGAGTGTAGCAGGACTTAGGCAGCATTAAGACGACCGTATATTGGCTGGGTATTCACACCGGCCAATATACGGCGTCTCTCTGCAGGGGGAAGAGGCTGGAAAAGCCGGGATCAGTGCTCTGAGCTTCCGCCTCCTCTCCAACCCCTCTCCGCCCCTCTGCACTATTTGCAATGAGAGGAGGTGGAACAGGGGCGGGGCTATGTTCCGGGAATTACCTCTTCCCCCGTCCCGCCTCTCCTCATTGAAAATAGTGCGGGGGGGGGGGGGGGCGTGGAGAGCACTGCTCCTGGCTCTTCCAGCCTCCTCCCCCTGCAGAGAGATGCCGTATATCGGCTGGGTTTTCACGCCGATCGTCTGAATGCACCCTTAGACTCAAACTTCTGCTTCATGCATGCTGTTAATGCGGTGTGGATTGAATTAAGCTAATCAAAATGGAGATTTTCTGTGTGTAATTTAGGGTGCATTCAAACAACCGTATATCGGCTGGGTATTCACGCCGGCCGATATACGGCGTCTCTCTCTGCAGGGGGAGGAGGCTGGAAGAGCCGGGAGCAGTGCTCTGAGCTCCCGCCCCCTCTCTGCCTCCTCTCCACCCCTCTGCACTAGTTGCAATAAGAGGAGGCGGGACGGGGGCGGGGCTAAGTGGCGGGAATTAGCTCCGCCCCCGTCCTGGCTCTCCTCATTGAAAATAGTGCAGGGGGGTGGAGAGGGGGTGGGAGCTCAGTGCACTGCTCCCGGATCTTCCAGCTTCCTCTCCCTGCAGAGAGAGACGCCGTATATCGGCCCACGTGAATACCCGGACGATATATGGTTGTCTGAATGCACCCTTAGGCTGCATCTTTTCGGTTTAGCAGTTCTAGAAAATGTTCTTAACCCTTTCCAATCCAATTTGTATTCTGGTTTTCCTAGGGGGTTTACTCTTTTTCTGCCGTTATAAAACGGCGCTATCTGCTGGCTTAAGCCAGTACTGCATGAGGTGACACGTTGAATAGCCACCAACAGCAGAGAGCCTGGCAATATACAGTAAGAGAACCCTGACGGATGTTTTCCAACATTGGAGCTGTACAGCCTGAAATCATAATGTCTTCAGATGTCCGACAGTGGATTGGAAAGGGTTAAAATTGCATCTATGAGATTCACAATCTTGGTACCATCTGTAAAAAAAAATCCTACAAAATATCCGTGCATACGCTATTGGCAGGCAGGCATCATACAGCATGTATTCACCCAGTTCTTGTCTTTGTCATGAGAACATGATGTATAGTACTACATTATTTCACAGCTGGGATGATGTACCTGCAGACTGATATAAGAGGTACCACAAGGCTTGTTGAATGGAAATACCACATCCTCCTTCAAGAATAACACCCTTGGTACTGGGAATAAAATCAAACAGCCTTTTTTTGATAAGGCCCAATGTCCACAGGAGGGTTTGATTTGTGGAATCCACGTGGGGGAAACCCTTGCGGGAAATCCGCAGATCAAGCCGCCCATAGGGAAGCATGGGCATCCACAAATTAATTAAAGCATGTAGATTTGTTTTGTGGGTCTTTTGAAAACAAATTGCAGCATGCTCCATTTCTGTGCAGTTTTCGCACGAATGGCTTCCATTGAGTCCGAACTGTAGTCTGTCTGCAGCTGACACTGCCGATGGGCCGCGGGAGAGCGGGAGATTTAAAATAAAAAATCTGTACTGCGCATGTCCGATGGCGAGCTGTGCAGACCATCCTCAGTACAGAAAACCCAGAAGTACAAAGGTCCGCGCCGATGTCGCTGCCTGTCCACACAGGTATGCAAGGTCCTCTGCTGTGGGCAGGGTGGGATTGAAGAGTATTAGAGCTCATTCATATCAGCGATGGAGATTCTATTTGGAACCTCCATCGCTGAATCCCGTTAAAAAACAGGATGACATAATGCAGCATGCTGCGCTACTGTGTTCTATAGAATGCTGGAAGCTTGGCTGAGATCCCTATGGACCCCATTATAGTCAATAGGATCTGTTCTTCACCGCTTGGTTCCTTCATATGAGGGTATCATTCAGCTACTGAAGTGATACCAATAACAAAGCAGGAAAAAGGAACCCAGATGCGCAGATGTGAATGAGCTCTTACTCCGTTTGCTATTTTATAGCACTGTAAGCTTTTGGTTGAAAAAAAAAAATCATGCGGCTGGACAACCCCTTTAAGGTTTACCCAGGGTCACTAATTGTCTGTGTAAGGGTGCCTTCACACTTGCGATCATGATATCGCTGCGTTTGTTTTTTACACAAATGTCAATAGGACTTTCTAATGCTAAATATGCATCGTTCAAAAATCGCTAGTTTGTGCTTTGCGCTTTTTGTGCGATGCGTTTTTAACATTAGAAAGTCCTAATGGCATTTGCGTTAGAAAACCCCCCAAAAACAACGATATCGCGTTTGCAAGTGTGAAGGCACCCTAATGGGGTGGATATTGGGCTGTTTCCAGCCAACATACTGGGAAACCTTCCTGTAAAACTCCTATCAGGCGGACTGTCAATTCTATTTATGGCAGTGCAGACAAAAGTTGCAGTCTGATCAGTTGATATAGACAACATGTTCACTTTACGTCAGGACTAGTTTTTACGAAGGAGGTTGAAGCATGCATCCATAGCTCCCAACCGTCCGGGATCCAGCAGGACAGTCATGGGTTTTGAGGAGCTGTATCACTGTCCTGGGAGGTTTGTGGATGTCCCGCTTGGTGCTGTGGCCGTCCTCACCTTATCACCATTGTTCCCCACCTGGTCTATGGTTACTCCATTTAGCACCCCTCCATGCCCATAGCATTAGTGTCATAGTGCATGGTGCTAACAGGGCACTGCTGCCAAGATAATGCTAACATCGCCCCCTAATGATTCATAGCACCATCCGGAGGTACATGGGGCACATACCTGGGGCACACAGGAGAGATCAGTGAAGATTGGTTCTGTGGCGTGATGTGTACTGCATAGGAGTCCTCATGGCCCCCAATATATTATAACGAGATCAGTGAGACTAAACTGGGATAGGGAGTGGGTGGGATTACAGTCATGGCTAGCGCAAAAAAATCCTGCTGTGCATTTTGAGGCATATTTATAAAACTGTCTGAGGCTGCATTCCCAGAAACATATATCGGCTCGGTTTTCACGCCGAGCCGATATACGTCGTCCACATCTGCGGGGGGGGGGGGGAGGATGGAAGAGCCAGGAGAAGGAACTGAGCTCCCGCCCCCTCTCCGCCCCTCTGCAGTATTTGCAATGAAAGGAGGCGGGGCGAGGGCAGGGCTAAGTTGCGAGAATTAACCCCGCCCCATCCCGCCTCTCCCCATTGCAAATAGTGCAGAGGGGCGGAGAGGAGGCAGAGAGGGGGCGGGAGCTCAGTTCCTGCTCCTGGCTCTTCCATCCTTCCCCCCATGCACATGAGGACGACGTATATCGGCTCGGCGTGAAAACCGAGCCGATATACGTTCGTGGGAATGCAGCCTGAAAAAGAAACGCCGCGGTCAACGCTGTAAAACGCCTCAATTAATTTCAATGGGCCTCCTCAGACGAGCGTTTAAACACTGCGTTTTCAATCGCTGTCTATAGCTCTCTGTGTGAGAGAGCGCCCTTATGTTTGTAACGGGAACCACGATTGCATGTAAACAGTAATGAAAACGGTCCCATTTAACGGGATGAAGTAGCCCTTATTGAACGGATAAAGTAAATGTCCGAGCCTATGCCATAACTTGGAAGGCTACAGAGGTGCATGAAGACAGTATTAACGACAGTAAGCACTGCATTTACTGCACTCGCATCTCTCACTCATAGCTATTACACATCAGCCTGCAGCATGCTGCCGCCGGGTACGCAACAAGCATCCACTGTACCCAGAGCTCTGCCAGTACCCGAAAGCAGCACTGCACGACGACCCCGCATGTGCGGTGACCTCAGACGTCGCTGTGCACAGCTAGAGCTCTGCCAGTGCCCGAAAGCGGCACTGAACGACGTACCGCGCATGTGCAGTGACCCCGGAAGTGGCTGTACAGACACGTGTGGTGCTGAGAAGCATGGCTACGCTGGGTGAAGAGGTTTTGCCTAATAGCAGTAGTAAGAAGAAGAAACAGCAGCACAGTATGAATGATGTGCGGGGCGTCCTGCAGCAAAACAGACAATTCCTCGACTTCTTCTGGGATATCGCAAAGCCCGACCAGGAGGTCAGATTGGCAGCCACTGAGAACCTCATCCAGTACCTGAAGTCCAGCAACAAGGTGGGATCTCCTGCATATTGAAGAGGAATCAGTTAACCCTTACTAAAACTTAGCCTTATTTTCCCGGCATCAAACTTAAAATAGAATTTGTAGCTCTCCTAAGCCCCTCTCTTTTAGGGTACTTTCACATATTGCAGAAATGCAGCAGAACCGCAGGTTAGAGTTAGGTGCGGAATTGCAGCGCGGGCTCTCACCGTGTGGATGAGATTTGCAAAAATCTCATCCACACGCTGCGACCGAGCCGTTGTGAATAGTAAACCTTCCTGCTGAGTTTTTTTCCCCGCAGCGTTTCTGCAATGTGTTAATGCACCCAAAAATGGGTTTTCTGAGAATTTTTTTTTTAAGGAAACAGTCATCAAGTATAAGCAGCATACACTAAGTTATGGTGCTTATAGCCTAGGTGACATGGAGTTTGGGGAGCGTTGTCTCGTACTCACTAGCTCCTCCATTCCTGTAGTGTCCCTGGCGAAGTAAGCGAGCGCACAGTCTTCTGAAAAAGGTCGGGCTAGCTGTGCACCCCGACTTTGCCAGGGACACTACAGTAATGGAGGACCCGGGGAATTCGAGACAACGCTCCCCAAACTCCATGTCACCAAGTCTATAAGCATAACTTAAGTTTTGGGGCTTATAGTCGATGAGAGGTGCCCTCTAATCTCAGAAAGCCTTCTTAAAGGGGTGTCTCACAGAAATTGTTCATAGTTAAAAGGCCTGTGCCAAGATCTAGAGTTATCCTCTAGGCACAAGATAGGGGATAACCTTATGATTCGTAGGGACCTCTATTGGTCACGAGAAAGGAGTTCCCACAGGAATGGAGCTGAGGGCACCCCCTGTTCTATTCATTTCATTGGAAATTGGCAAGTGCTTGTGCTTGGCACTATCCCATTGAGATGAATGGAGTGTCAGTGTGCACACGTGACCTCTGCTCCATATATGCGAGGGTCTTCATTGTCCCTATTTTCAGGATCGGTGGGTGTCCTGTGGATAAGGGATACATTTATATCCTCTTTCAACCACCTTGAAATGTAGCCCATTATGATAAACATTTTTTTTTAATTAAAACAAGTGTTTCTATCCCCAAATATTCCAGGACTAACATTAGAATAGCACCACATACTATTTCTATTGTGTGTCCACCTCAGTAATTATTTCACAGGGGTCATAGATGCTCGGTCTTCCTCCCCTCTCTGCTCCACCGGGATCCCTGGAGAGGTGAGCGTCTGCTTCTGAAGTTGCTGTTTCTTCCCTGATGTCAGAAGAGATAGTGAGTGATAATAGAATGAGACAGTGTTACTACCGGGAAGTAAGACTGAGTAGATGTGACCACTTTATAACATGTCCTGAGATGGACATACTAGGAACAGAATTGGCGCTATTCTAACGATGGAAACCTTTTTTAATAAGTATAAATACAAAAAAATGTTTAATTATGGGCTGGATTTTTTTTTTTGTGGGAAAACCCCTTCACCTTACAACGGGTTTTCTCATAAAAAAAAATAAAAAAAAATGCTCACCTATTCCTCCCCAGGCCGTATGCTTACCGCATCTTCTCCCCACTGAGCTTTTCTAGTGCCCCGGGTCATGTTGCCTTCAGCCATCCAGATCCTCCTCTTCTTGTTGTGATGCGTCCATTCTCTGCATTCGTCTTCCAGCAGGTCAGTGTAGGTTATGTCACTAATGACGTAACGTTCCCTGCCTAGGAAGGAATGCCGATCTATTGCCGAGACTGCTCTTGGGCTCTGTCTCACCGCAGAATTTCATATACTATTGCAGAGAGACATCACACATGCGCAGTCTCTGCAATAGCTTGGCACTTCCTGCTAGGCTGTAACATAGTGCACATTCCCCTGAAGGAAGGAGAATGTAGAGAATGGACACTTCATCACCGGAAGAAGAATCGTCCGGCTTGCGGTTAGGTGACTTGGGTAGACTACAGGAGAAGATTGGTGGGGCGAAGATGCGGTAAGCAGACTGACGGGGGAGGAATAGGTGAGTATAGAATTTTTGTATTCTAATGACAGAACCCCTTTAAGGGTGCCTGCACACGAGCAGAATTTCAAGCGCGTGATTTTAGGCACATAATCCGCCCCAGACCGCAGCCAATATACTCCTATGAGGATCCGCAGTTGTCCCCAGACGGACGGATGTGTATCGCGTTTTTTCACGCTAGTGAAAAAATCTGCGACCTGTTCTAATTTTGGTCGGATCATGCGCGTGAAGCCTCCAATACAAGTGAATGGGTGCGTTTTTTCACGCAGTACATCCGGAGTGCAGCTGCGGATGGAGTCACTGGTTGCTATGACTACAGGAAGTAGGCATGGTAGGAGGCGTCCCAGCACACAGCACAGAGCTTCACAGGCATTTTTCAACTGCAGATCTGTCCTTTCAGTCCCCTCATCTACCAGAGAGCAGCCAGCAGACACCAGCCAGGGTGCACCCAGTACCTCCTTTTTTTCCTGGGGGGCTCTTCCTCCTCCGTTACCGCAGTACCTCCGAAAAAAGTTACATGGATCAACCATGCCCACAAAGACATCTGCTCACCGGGTGAAAGCATGTTGCCAGAATAATTTAACAGTGCTCACACAAGCAAGAGGGACAGAACGGAGTCTGGGTGTTGGTTTTTAAGCTGTTTTCCAGGGAATGGGCAGTTCTCTAGGGGTTGGGTTTACAATAAGGGTGTCTTCTGGATTTTTCTGCGCGTTTTTTTCCGCAACACATCCGCGTATATCCGCGCGTGATTTTTCACGCATCCGCACCTATCCGCAAGCACATTTAGGTACCATACGCGCGTGAAAATCCGCGAGTGGAATCCGGAACGCTCGTGTGCAGGCGGCCTAAAGAGGATGTCATTTTTTTCAATTCATGCACCCCATTGTCAAAAATAAGTTATAACTGTTTCGCCTTTACATATGCTACTTATTATGTTTTTGAGGTCCTGCGGGGCATGATATGTTTGTTTGTCTGTTTCGTGAAAATCCATAATAAAAACGATACACTATATTTGTCTCTCCTGGCTCCATACATGTCCAGCAACGCACCCCTGATCACCGTGCCTCATCTGTGTTGACAGGCTGCAGTACAGGCAGCTGAGTACTGACTACTATTCAACATGAGTTTAAGGACAGGCTCACACGAGCGTAATTTAATAGTGTATTACGCGCACGATGTGCGTGCACGTAATACGCAGTGAATGGCGTCAATGAAAGTACACAGTGCTGAGCGCTTCTGCCCTGCTGTTGGGATTTGTGCTGGTTTCAGGAATTCTCTTCTTCAAATGTTTTCTTTTTCTTAAAATTTTACAGCCAGATGAACTGAAGTACACCTTCAAGAGACTAGTGGATGGATTGGCCGCCACCCGGGAGGCAGCGAGGCCAGGATTTAGTTTGGCTTTAGCTCAGGTTTGTGGTATAATGTTGCATATTTACTATTTTATTTAAAACCTTTATAATTCACATAGCAATCAGACAAATCTGTTACCAAATGTGGAGTTTCTGTGTTTAGTTTGTAATTTGGATGTATAAGGCTATTGGAGAATAAATGAATAGGAAGGTGTATATAATAGAATGAACAGTGGACATGCACAGTACCGAAACTCTGAGCATCTTAGGAGTCTATGATGCTTGAACCAGGAGACCCTTGTCCCTATTACAGATACATAAATGCAGCCAGAAGGTGTGTTCCTAGGGTTCCTTGGGGTACAGTGGTTTTCCTGAAATAAAATATGTTTCTACATTCATCTTTCTTTGTCGGGGTTAACACGAGCACTGCTAGATCTGACAAGCTATCCATAATAAATAATAGAAGGGCTGAGCAAATGCAGGAGGTCAGTGGATTTGCACATAACTTTGTGTTTCCTATTGATAATAATGAAAGCGTGCTACTCATGTCTTCCTCCCTGGTGATCCAGCATAGAAGCTCAGGTGGTCCTCCCGGTCTTTGTTTATAGCAATCACATCGCATCGCCCCTTAGCAATAAGAGCGATGATGCTAGGAGTATGACACATGACTGCTGCTGTGGTCATCGGCTGTACGCAATATCATTGCTGAACAAAGGCTGGTGCAGGACTGCAGGAGAGAAGCGATAGATCACAGGTGCAAAGGACAGGTAAATTATGGTTTCTTTGGGAGTTTTTTTTCCAGATAACTACGGCAAAAGGCCATTCCGGGGTGATTTTTATTACTGGGATATAATGGACCTATAGTGCATATTGGGCAGATAACCTACTTACAGATCGTTTCATTGTTGAGATATCAATGCCGTTCAAGTCCTTCGTGACCTCCACTGGGACCAGCCAACTCCTACCGCGTTTGCTGAGTGGGACTGTAAGTGACTTTCTTTATTTGTTCCTATGGAGCCGCATAATTGGTCTCATAAGGATGAGTAGAGACAGTAGCATCCAGTCTACTGAAGGATTCAGCTTGACACGTGAGTTACAGGAGGATGACTGGGGACTGAATTGGAGCTGCTCTAATCAATGAAGTAATCGGGAAGTATGTTATCTGCCCCAATAGGCACTATGCCACATGCACTCCGGGAAAATGACAAAATGTTTTTCTTGGCTGTGTCATTGGGGGGCAAGGTGAAGACCTATGGTGCAGCTCCTGCCACTAAGAGGCGGATACTAAGGAAAGGAGGAGTTAATTCCTCCTACCAGCCTGCCCATGCTCCTCTGATTGCCGCACCTTATGGCCTATCCTCGTTGCATCACAAGAAAGAAGTGTTCCCTTCACATCTGCATGAGTAATTCGCTCACTGCTGATAGGCGCTTTAAGTTGGCCTGCAGACAATTAGTCAAGACACTTATGAGAGCGGGATTTTCGTTACTAACGAACGATCACGCCTCCAGTTTCCCAAGCTTCTTATCATGGACCCCATTTCTTTACTGCTCCTCAGTTCCACAGGTCAGGGGGGGATCTTCTGGACCTGGGTAAGACCTGCTCTAGGCAGCTCCTTGCTATCCTAGCCCATCTGTAGCTATCGGCCTATCACTTACACATTGCTGTTAATCACTTTTTCATCTGCACCTACAACTATAAGGTTGGAGTCTAAAGGGAAAAGCCTCTATACACAAACTGCCTGCTTCCCAGATCAGCCAGTGATCCTGTCCTAGGAACATCCACTGCCTTGCCCCTACAGGGCCCTAAACCCAAATGGGCGCACTCCCTTGGTGGGAGCAGACCTTACAAAAGCCTCAAAGTCCATTGTGAAGATGCTGGACAGGACATCAAGCCAGAACCTGACTGAAGAGTCCTATGCTGAGGAATCATTCCTACTGCAACACACATGTGGCAGGACCTTGAAACGTTAACGGTCCCCAAGGTCATAAGATGTGCCTCCTTTATCTGTCTCACTATGCAATCCCCTTTGGGGACAGCTGCTGCTCCAAGGGCAAAATATTGGATTCTGACTCTTCCTTAGGGCTCTTTACACGAGCGCTGTTTTCACGCATTAGAGGCACGTGAAAAGAGCGCGTCTATAGGAAACAATAGTTTTCTATAGAAGCGTTCACATGAAGAAATTTTAGAAGCGCAGAATACTTGCGCCTTCAAAAGATAGAACATGCATGGCTACAATGCCCGCATCTAAGGTCCGTGCTAATCGAAAAGATAGGACCTGACCTATTTTTAGTGCGAGCTGCACAGGAGTTTCCATAGACTCCTATGGGAGCAGGAGTTTATGGAAACTCCTGTGCATGAAAGAAAGATTCCCCACTGCTTACAGCAGGACATTTTAAACTTGCTGCCCGGAGGCATATTTTAAATATGCTGCTGTAAACTACTGTCAGTCCCTGTTGGATGAGGGGACTCCCCGAGAGTTCCCTTAATCCCCGCAGGGGCTAACAAGAATTTACAACGGGACATTTAAAATGGACTTCTGGGCAGCTCGTTTTAAATGTACTGCTGTAGGCAGCGGGGTATTCCTCCAGCCCTGCTGCTGGGCAATACCCCAGCGGCGAAGGGGTAGTAGGGGACTCCTTTCACTTCTCTCCCCAAGAGATTTCCCTATAGTGGGGAGAGAGCGGGGGTCGGGGTTACAGGGCTTCCCCGACAGCGTTAGACGGAGTGTGGCTAGAGAGTTCAACCTTCTAGCCACGCCCACTTTTAATTTGCTATGAGGAATCCCCACCCACTCTTTGTGCTATTGGGATATCCCTCAGGGATCCCCAGAGCAGGGAGAGAGAGGGGCTATGGGGGATTAATCAATAGCAGTGACAGAGCAGGGCTCTCTCTCTCCCTGCTATGGGGAAATCCAAAAGCCCTGCTGGGCTTCTTCTCTCTCTCCTCCTGGAGCAGCTGCGTTTTTTTGTTTTTTTTAAATGTGCAGATGCTTCAGTGAGCAGCTGCCCATTCACTCGATTTTTAGCATTGTATAGGTGCGATATTTATATTTTTTTCTTCCCTCGTGCCTATACTGCACTGAAATAGTCTAAACGAAGCTTTACATGAAAAATGGTCTTCCAAAGTCTCCACTATGGTAGACACACTCATAGAGGTGGTTAAAGGGATGTTACATGTACAAGACCAAAATTGCTCTGCTACCGACTCCTCCTCCCAACATCCTAGATGTTCACATAAGGCATTCCCTAGTTATTCGGAATTTGAGGAGGTCGTAGCCACAGAGTGGTCAGCCCCGGATAAGTTTCCTTAAACCTAACTGTTTGGATGCAATGTGTCCATACCCTGAGGAATCCATAAAAAAGTGGTCTTTCTCACCATTGGTGGATTCTCCATTCTCTCTCCTATCCAAATGTACCATCCTGCCTCTTTCCAGAAGCAATAGCTTTTAAGGACCAGCACAATACATGTCTGGAATCCTTCTCCAAGTCACCTTTTAGGTGACCGGTTTGGCCCTCTGCCCTTTCTTGGCTCATCCTGGGTTAATAAGGCCTTGTCTGAATTTCAAAACTATGTTGAGGCATCCTATTCGGTGCCCGCAGGAGAAATTAGCTGAGCTTGCTCTTCAACTCTCCCAGGCTGGCAAGTTCCTCTGTGAGTCCTCCCTGCATGCTGCCAGGCTACAAGTGTTTTCCTCTGTGCTTTCTGTTGCATTTTTCTGCACCATATGGCTGAAGTGTTGGTCCACAGACCTCACCTGCAAGAAGTCTCTAACCTGCCGTCCCTTTACCAGAACTCGCCTCTTCGGCAGCCGCCTAGACTAAATTATGTCTGAGCTGACGTGAAAAAAAGGTCTCATTTTCCACAATAAAAATCGAGTATTCAGTACACTTCCAAGAAGAAGCAGCTTATTTTTCATTGTGGTACATAGCACACAGCCATTGTTTCTGTGCAACCGTTTTTTTCGGTTCTGAGAATCCCCCTTCACTTTTTCATTTAGTTGTATGTTTAGTAAGTTTTTGGGCTTTACCTCTCCTAATGCTTGTGTACAAACTGATTTAGCTGAGTGGATACAGGAGGGGTATAAGGGGATTCTCCCTTTGTTTAGTGTCAGGAATACAGATGAGCGAGCATACTCGATAAGGCAAACTACTCGAGCGAGTAGTGCCTTATTCGAGTACTTGCCCGCTCGTCTCTATAGATTCAGCTGCCGGCAGGGGGTGGGGAGACTGCGGGGGAATGGAGGGGAGATCTACCCCCCCCCCCCTGCTCGCCGTCGCAACTCACCTGTCACCCGCGCCAGCACTTGAATCTTTAGAGACGAGCAGGCAGGTACTAGCAAAAGGCAATACTTGCTCGAGTAGTTTGCCTTATCGAGTATGCTCACTCATCTCTAGTCAGGAGCTGTACCCAAGGTCTTCACTTTGACCCCCTCCACCCCCCCCAATGAACATCCAAGAAAAGGGTTTTATGATGAGGAACAAAACATTCTGTTTTCTGGTTTGGCCCTTTAAGGCTTTTACCCTGTTTGTGCGTTGAAGTCGCACCCTTTTCTTTTTAAACTGCAAGTTTGCATTGACTTTAAATGTGGTTTAAAGACCACAGTTTTTGATGCTCTTTTAACAGCAAACCAGCTGCTGCATATAAATACACCCTCAAGGTGGTTTTTATACACAGGTTTTATTTAGGGGGAAAAAGCAACAGTCTCTGTGGCAGCTTTTTTATTTCTTTAGGCCAAAGCTAGAAATGGATTAAACAAAAAAAAAAAGATATGGAAAATATAAAGGAAAGCCTTCTGCTGGATGTACTTCTGGCTTTGGCTCACACTGCAGTGGAGTTTTTCTTACAAGTCCTATTATTATTATTATATATTTTTTTTATTTATCTTTTTATGAAACCATTTGAATTGCTTACTAATTGCCTTTCAACCCGGTTTCTTTTGAAGGTTCTGCAGTGCTTTGAAGAAGTCCCGCTATCCACAGTGTTGGAACATTTCTATGAGAAGTATAATCTTCAGAAAGTCAAAAAGGTGATTTTATGTTTCGATCTAATCTTTGTTTAAAAACCTCACATGTTTTGTGAAATATAAAACCTATACAAAGAACCATTCCATCTTTGTTTGGAACCTGTCTGGTCTCTGCAGGCACAGTAAAGTGGTAGGTATGCTGATCTCAGCAGTTGGTCACTTACACCGATCCATTCAGCAGGTTTTTTAAACTTACAGGTAGAGATGACTCTGATGGTATTGGTGGGTATGTATTTAATTCTGCTTCTCCTGCCCTTCTGCTGTTTGACCTCTCTGAAAGGCTGTGCATAGGGAGAGAACTGTCAATCAGCTGCTGAAGGCAGAGGGAGGAGCACACAAACGAAGGAGGACTGATGGACTCTGACTGCGTTCCATTACAAATGTTTAAAAAACACAAAACACTGAATGGATTGGTGCAAGTAATGAATAGCTGAAATCTGCATGTCAGTCACTATATTGTGCTGCCAGAGCAGTGTGAATGCCTGATGTATTACCTTTAATACTTAAGTAGTGACCAGCCTATTTTGCACCCTTTGTTTTCACACACACACTAGTGTTCTATTGTCACATTCTAAGGGCTCCTTCCCGCGGACGGATTTCCGCCGCATAATTCGCGGTTGAAATCCGCTGTGTTGCCCGCAGCTATTAGGTTCTATTGAACCTAATAGCTCAGGGCTCACAGTGCGGAATTCCACAGCGGAATTCCGCACCGTGAACTCCCGCACCGTGAACTCCCCTGTCCTCACCCGCGGCATGCTCTATTTGCCGCGGGTGTACGCGCTGACGGCTTCCATTGCAGTCAATGGAAGCCGTCCTTTCACGCTATCTTCCGCTGTAGCACAGCGGAAGATGGCGTGAAATCGCCTACCGCCGTCGCGTCATGTGACGCGGCGGGCGGGAGCAAGGATGCCGGATCCGCAGGTAAGTTTGAGGTCTCTGGGGGGCGCCGTGACGGGATCCGCCACGGAATTCACACGGCGGAGCCCGTCACGGCCGTGTGCAGCCGGCCTTAGAGCCATACTTTTTTTTTTTTTTTTAAATATACTTCAAGTAATGTGCTTTTGTCTTGTTTTCTCCTAGTTGTATTTTTAATGGCATCACCTTAAAGTACATGTTATAAAAGTTAAAACCATATATTATCTTTTTTCATATTTTGACATGCAGTGTGTTCTTCTGCATGCTTACAGGAATTTTTTTTTTTTTACAGAATTCTTATTCTTTTTTTTTTTTTGTTTACTTTTGCACAATGAAAACCAGTTGTTTAAAAAAAACAACTATTCTGTCACCACATTACAGGTTGCATAATTAATAAATATCATTTTTTTAAAAATTCCGTCGCGAGAGCTGTATAAGGGCATAATGTTTTACTCAACAGCTTGTAGTTGACATTGGTACCATTTTGCGGGCAGATTGCATCTTGATATGCTTTTATTTAGTTTTTTTTGGAGGTAGAAGAACAAAAATAGATTTTTAAATTTTTATGGCACTTACTGACTTGCCACTAATTCTCTAACTTCCTGGTGTCGTACAAATGTGAAATTTGGCACAACTATTCTTTAGTTCCTAAATGGGAAAAGTAAAGGGATCGCAACTTGATTATTCAATTCTTAGCATGAAAAACTGTGTGAAAATCTGCGTTACATGAGATTAGTTCTTTTCTCAGAAACCATAAAACCTAGGGAAATTATTTGTATAGGGAAATCTACCTGACCTCTGTGTATATGCTGAGGAGAATCTAACAAGCTCCTCTGTTACAGCACAAAAGAATGGAGTAAAAGCTACATACTGTATATTTATTATACAAAACACAGAATACACTGTAATCACATATTGGGAACAACATCAATCATAGGTGGGATCACAATTATATAAAGTAGAGAAAAGAGAGGCTACATGCAATTATTTTTAAATAAAGTTATGATGTATAAGTGTACAAATGGCAAAAAATGCTATAAAAACGTCAATGAACCTCTCTGTATAGACTCCTGAAAAACTTGTAATAACATTGTTGCATACCAGCAATGGCTATATGAAAAGCATAAAAAAGACCCACCCATGATACGGAAACGCCTGTCATTCATAGGTGGGATCACACTCCTCATATGAGGTACAGGATAATTAAATAGAGGAGGTAAAGGCTGTATACAGTCTGTTAACAAAGAGCGTAGATATATCAATGATGGAAATGTATTGCAAATTTTGACAATAAACCTCTCTTAATCATATTATTATACATTTTAGGCGTTTTTTTTTAAGTGTCAGCCATGAACATGTCAGAAGTAGGGATGAGCGAGCGTACTCGGAAAAGCACTACTCGCGCGAGTAATTTGCTTTATCCGAGTATCGCTGTGCTCGTCCCTGAAGATTCGGGTGCCGGCACGGAGCGGGGAGCTGCAGGGGAGAGCGGGGAGGAACGGAGGGGAGATCTTTCTCTCCCTCTCTCCCGCCCGCTCTGCCCCGCTCCCTGCTGCGACTCACCTGTCAGCCGCAGCGGCACCCGAATCTTCAGGGACGAGCACAGCGATACTCGGATAAAGCAAATTACTCGAGCGAGTAGTGCTTTTCCGAGTACGCTCGCTCATCTCTAGTCAGAAGCATACAGGGAACCTGCCTATGATGCAGAAACACCATGACGTGCGTGCTGCCTTTTTTTTTTTTTTTCTTTTTCCCTCTAGTCAGTTTCTCAGTTTTGTGTGATACTATTATATATAGATCTACCACAGACCCTGCATAGAGGGGGACACAAATGCTTTTGTCACAGTTACTAATGATGATCACACAGTTATAATGGAGGTGATGACAACTAATCCTCCTAACTTTTTACTTATGGTCTGCAGCTTATTCAGAAGACTATAGGAGCTAAAGATAGCTAAACCCCCAACATACACACACTCAGCTGATGCTTTGCTGATGCATTGCGGGATAGATATGAAACTGAAAGTAAAAAAAAAGGTCACCATCCAGATGGTGTCTGAAAAGCATGAGACCGGCGGCTACACTACATGTGAGTGGCTGCGATGCACAGGGGAGACTTCCAGAGTGATAGGCAATCAGCTGAGGGGGGAGCAGACATGGGGAAAAAATGTGTTTTCCGCTGGAGTAGCCCTTTAACCCCTTGAGTGGCACGCCCGGAAAAGTTCCGTGACTAGCTCCACTGCTCATAGCAACATAGCCCGGAAGATTTCCGGGCTATGTATCACTATGGGAGCTGCAGAGCACAATGCCACAAGCTGTGGCAGTGTGCTCTGCCTGCACAGACCCACAGAGAACAAAGCATGGACTTTGAAAAACCAGCAGAAGATATTGCCGACATGTCGGCAATGTCCTGCTTTGTTTACAGGTTGCCATAGAGACCATCGGCTTGTCAGAAGCAAGCCGATGGTCTCTGTGACAGGGAAAGCTGGTTGTTAGCTGTCAGAGGACAGCTAGGTACTAGCTCTTACAGCAGAGATCAGAGAAAACCTCCGATCTCTGCTGTGTTAACCCTTTACATGCTGCAGTCTATGTGACTGCAGCATGTAAAGGGCTGTCACTGCAGCATGTAAAGAGCTGTCACCATCGGACCCCTGGAATGTAATCAGGGGTCCTGATGGGTCCCTGTGGAAGTCCCCTAAAGGGACAAAAAAAAATAAAAAATTTAAAAAAAAGTTAAAAAATTATTAAAAAAATAAAAAAAACACTTGTCTCCCTTTACTTTGTAAAAAATCAAAAATACAATCACACATGTGGTATCCATGTGCGTCGTAATGACCCAGAGAAGGAAGTTAATACATTATTTAACCCCTTAATGACATGGCCCCTTTTTTCTTTTTTCCCCATTTCTTTTTTTCCTCCCCCCTGTTTAAAAAATCACAACTTGTCCCGCAAAAAAACAAGCCCTCATATGGCCATGTCAATGGAAAAATGAAAAAGTTATGGCTCTTGAGACGCAACTGCAAAACTAGTTGAAATTCAATGATTAGACCATTTTAAAAAACCTGCCCTGGTGGGCACGACAGGGTGGTAGGAAACCTGCCACTCAAGGGGTTAAAGCAACAAGCATACTTCTTGGTATCCTTCCTTGGTTATTCCAAAATGAAAACTTAAGACTGAAGTTAAGGATGTGTTCTTCCACTCCATTCATCGCTATGCAAATGCGATAGTCGAGTGCTCTATTTGGTGGTCCCATAGTGATGAACAGAGCAGCTCCCATTCTCAATTGGGAAAAGTTGAGGGTTTGTCCACTCATTTGATCATCCATGAAATGCACATGTCTTTACCCCAAAAACTGATGAAAACGCATCATATAGGTTATAGTGGATTAAGCATAGTCAAACTATGCATATGTTTGACTACGTATAGCAAGGCATACACTTCTGTGCGTTGTGTGTTTTTTTTTTTTTTTTTTTTTTTTTTTTTTTTAATACTGTGTAAACGATCCTAAAAACGTAAACCTCTGCTTACAATCGCTTTACTTTTACCCTTTTTTTTTCTTCAATGTACGTTTCTTGTATACGTGGAAACATACATGAATGTGCTAGTGGGGACAGGCCCTTACTTCTTGGGACAACCTTTTTAATAATGTTAACTACTTTTTGTTTTGTCCACAGAAATTGGTGAGGAATGCCGCCTTTGGTAATTTTTTTGGAGTTCTTGCTCTATTTCAGTCAGGTCGGCTTGCTAAGGTAAAACTTTTAAGTGATATTCCATATGCATAAGTACAAGTGTTCTAGTCATTCATAGTTTTCCTGTATTTATGCACTGAGTTTGGTTTATGTAAAAAATGTACACCTCTTCCACATGACTACTACTCTTAACAAAACCCAAAACATTTCTCGTGTATTGTAGATTTGTGTATATGTAAAATGGAACTAGTTTAAACACAATCTTTGAATAAAATCTAACATAAAAGACCATATAAAATGTTGTTTTGACAGGATCCCAAAGTATTGCTGCCGTGTGTGCAGTTACTGCAGAGCTTGGCTGCGTACAGAGAACACCTGAAGGATTTACCACGGAAGACTTTGGTGGACATACTCTCAGAGGTTGGATTTCTATGTGCTTATCACATTTTTCTCTATGTTCCTTGCTTTATACTTAACAGAGTAGTGATGAAAAATACTAATTGTTACAAACAGGGTTTAAGTTCTTAATTATTTTAATTTTCTCATAAAACATAATCTAAAAATATTGAGATATTAAAAACAATACCCCCACCCTTTCCCATTTCTTGTAAGATAGTAGGCTCACTCAATGAATTCACAACCTTCCCAATGAGCCTGACATATCTGATAATAGATACTATGAGAGATCTAAGTGGAATCATGAAGTCTATAATTTGACTGGATAAAAATTCCTCAGTGAATGTCTTCCATTCACACAAGGTAACATTGATTTCCAGACATTTAAAAATAAGATTGTCCTGGGTCTGGCTCATATACTGTGTCAAATACAGTAGAACCTCAACTAACGTCATTAATTCATCCAAAAGCAATGGACTTGGGTAGAAATCAATGTTAGTTGAGGACCATTTCCATAGGAATTAATGTAAATCCAATTAATTGGTTCTAGACATTCCAAAAAACACACCAAACCCCATTAAATAGAGAATAACTCTGGTTTTTAATAACAAAAACAATAACAATACTGAATGAATATAAAACACAACTGTAAAGAATAAATTAACACTTAACATTTGACATAGGACTGCAGGGACATCATTATAGCAGTACGTATCACTGTGTTATCTGTGCTTTGACATAGGACTGCAGGGACATTATTATAGCAGTATGTATCACTGTGTTATCTGTGCTTTGACATAGGACTTCAGTATTTATTTGCAAACGTTTCTTTACTGTACTCATCTGTACAGTACTTACATTTTGCAGTACAGTGGGGATTCAGGAGGCAGGCAGCGTTCAGCTGGCACTTTGGGGATTCAGCTGCTGTACTGAGTCAGGCAGGCAGGCAGACACAGCAACGTTCAGCCGCCACTGTGGAGAGGAGTAGGCACGCGCAGATGCGGGAGAAGCAGGAAGTGACAGGCATCAGCTGCGCGCCGGCACACTGAACGGCGCCCGGGGTCATGGAGCGGTCGGTGCTCTTATCTGAGGAATGCTACTTTATTTGAGGGACGCCGCTGTCCTGACACATCGACTTTAGTTGAAAACAGTGTTACTTAAGAGCAATGCTACTCAAGGGTTTACTGTATGTCTTTTTAATAGACCAAAATTTAAGGCAAGCAAAGTCTGTCTGGTGTCCTTGGGTGACGGGGAGTATTGAAGCAATAGATTGTGCATTGCATCAGTTGGAAGTGAGACTTTATCCACCTCTCATTGATGAATGCTGTCCCTGCCTGTCTCTAGCAATCTAATATTTTACTGTCCTGTTTGAAAACTCAGCCTCTCCCTTTTTTTTTTTTTTTTTTGAACAATTCTCTTAACCCTGCGAGAAGTCGGGGTGACCTTAAGATTCAAGATGTTTAGAAAATGAAAAGAATAAATCCAAGGAAGTTCTTGCTGCTTTCTATGTTGCCATTCAATCTCTTGTCAGCAAGTGTTTGCTAATGTACTGTATATACTCGAGTATAAGCCTAGTTTTTCAGCACATTTTTTTATGCTGAAAAAGCCCCCCTCAGCTTGTACTCAAGTGAGGTAAAGAAAAACCAACAAAAAACCTGCAATACTCACCTCCCAGCCTACGTCTGTGTCCCTGGCGCGATGGTCTCCTCGGCGGTGCGACAAGGTGCTTGGGACTTCTCCCTGCTCAGCTTTGAATTTCCCTGCCGTCAGCACTGTATAGGTGAGCGCTGTGATTAGATCGAGCGCCAGCCAATCACAGCTGGAGCTCGATCATTCACAGCCATTCAGTGGATGACATCACTGAATGGCTGTGATTGGCTGGCGCTTGATCTAATTACTGCGCTTACTTACACAGCGCTGACGGTGGGGAAATTCAAAGCTGAGCAGGGAGATGACATAGGGGAAAAGTCTCAAGCAGCTTGTCGCACCACCAGGGAGACCATTGCTCTGGAGACACAGACGCCGGCTGGGAGGTGAGTATTGCATTTTTTCTTTACCTAGTATATACTCGAGTATAGCTAGGCTTATACTTGAGTCAATAAGTTTTCCCAGTTTTTTGTGGTGAAACATATTGTCTCGGCTTATACTCGGGTCGGCTAATACTCGAGTATATACGGTAATTAAAATATCATCACTGAAAAATGCTGATTTAACTGTGACATTCCCCATTTTGTTTTCCCCTGTCTCCTCCACTCCCTCTGTTTCTCGACGAAAGTTCTAAAGAAATGTTAACGAACAGAGGAGACAGAGGGCAACCGTGTTCCATTTTGAGGGGAAAACCGGAAGGCAGAAACCTCAGCTTATAAACACTTGTATAGTGCATGTAAATAAGACTGGAAAAGGCCCAGGAATCCTATTTTATCCAATACAGCACCCAGTCACTGCCGCGACACACAATGAATTAAAACTTTTTTGGCGTTTAAACTTTAACTTTTTTTTTCCAGTTCTGTCCCTTCAACTTTTTATATAAGAAGTTAAAAATAATCTAAAAAAAAATCTTGATTCTGAGTCCTAGTTGCACAGATGAGATCAGGAGTTGGCCTAGCTGGAACTATTTCAATTCAGAGGTTCTACTCTTCAATTTAGTTTTTTGTTTCGTTAACTTTTTATTCCCTCTAACTTGTGGGGGATCTAAATTACAGTTTAAAAAAAAAAATGAAGTCCACTCCACTCTGCCCTGCCGGCCGTTCTGCTGATCAAGTGATCCAATGTTTTTCCACTTAAGTACGGAGATCTGGTCGCGTCACTTGTTCACTGTGACGTCTGTTAGGCAGGAGGCCAACATAATGTTTTTGGGTCAGACTTATCAAACAGCCAGCATAAGACAGCAAGTTTAGACAACTCTCTAATTAACAGTGACAATGAGATATTTCATCAAGTCTTTCTCTTAAACCATAAACCTCTATCTAACATCTTCAGGTTCCCGAATCCACATTTGAAGAGGTGCTGTTTGGGGCTCTGCATTCGGATCTGACATCAGCATTCACCACCCCGGAGCAGCTGCACTTGCTGCTTGTTGGACTGCAGAAATTTCCAAAAGTTCTCAAACCCAAAAAGCTAAAGAAGTTGCTTGGAACATCTACAGTTATTACAAAGGAAAACATCCCAAAGTAAGAGAAAAATATTGTGCTTTGTAGACAAACAAACTTTTTCTTAATTGATAGGCCTTGGCTAAACTCTTAACTGAAGTAGTTTGCATTTTGCATGTGTGTGAGTGGATCTGCAGCTGTAGCCCAACAATGGGGCACTAGATGGCAGTACTTGTATGACTGAACGTTGAACATTATACCTGAAATAGGTTCAAATTCTAAAGGATTTGTTTTTTCTATACGTTGACTATTAGTTTACTCACAGGTTCCTTTTGATGAAGCAGCCTTTCCTCTAAGGTTGCCATGAAGCTTTCACACTGACATATTTGAACTGTTCTTTTTTTTTTTTCTTTCTTTCTTCCTCTCCAGGTTGGTGGACGTGTTAAAAATGGCTGCTAAGTCTGTAAAGAAAGAGCAGCACTTACCAGAAGTAGCTCTTGATGTCTTAAAGATTGCTGTGAAAGAAGGGGCTTTTGAATTATTTTGGGAGGAAGTCGTGGAGCATGGGTTAATGGAGGAAGAGTCTGGGCCATGCGTGTATGTGTTTTTTAGTGATCTATCTTGCCTTCTGTTTTATTTAACCACCTTTTGTAATTTTATAAAGTTTTTTCTGTCATCAGACAGATCGTTTTAATAAAGGTAGCTAGAACTGGGGTACATTTACGCAGACAACTATCGTTCCTGTGCTTTCACAGAGCTCAGTCTATGGGAAAATAAAAAAGTTATAGGACTTTGAATGCAGCGATTCAGAAAAAAAAATTTTCCCCCCAAAAAAGGGCTTTTATTGCGGAAGAGTGGAAAAAAAAAGACTTTTAGTATCGTTGTAATCGCACCGACCAGCAGAAAAAAAATGTATTATCATTTATGCTGCATGATTAATGCTGTAAAAAATAAATCTATGGCATAATTGATATATTTTCTCTCCCTGCTCTCATAAAAAAATAATAGAAGTTTTACAATGTAGTCTATGTACCTAAAAATGATACCAATAAAATCTACGATTCGACGCACAAAACACAAGCCCTTATACGGCCACGTCGATGGAAAGTTAAATAAGTTATAGAGATTAAAGACCGCCAAAAATCGTTGCCTCCTTGTGCTCAAAATAGGCCATTTCCTTTAAGGGGTTAAGTTGGCTAAAATAAAGCAGCTAGTGAGCCATTTCTCACTTAGTACCCTGTCGGAAACTGCGTCTGCACTGGACAGCAATTGCATTTCCACCTCCCACCCCTACAGTCTGATAGTTGACCCATATAAAAGTACCCTAAATAAGAGAGCCTAGTGAAGCATCCACTAAGCACCCCTCTCATGTGAGTGAGGTGGGGATGGGGTAATGACTATTTTCTTTGAGTCTTATTAAATCGTCAGATATGCTAAAAAGGTACACTTGTTTCCCTTTATAAAAAATAAAGCTAACCATAAGGCTGGGTTCACACTGCACGGATTTGCCGCGGAAATTCCTTCCGTAATTTCGCCGAGGCAATTCCGCCCTCGGCCGCTAATCCTGGAATTGGCCAGCCATGTGCATGAGATTTCTCAGAAAGCTGGCAGAAGCCGGTGCTGCGGCACGCATTCGCCGGCTGCAGCGGAATAGCGAGCGGCCATACCGCTTAAAAAGCTGCGGCTAAGTGTCGCGGGTTTTGAAGCAGCGCTTCTCCTGGTGGAAATCTTGCGGTTTTTCGCTGCGACCAACTCGCGAGATTTCCGCCAGGATTCTGGTGTGTATGAACCCAGCCTAAGCCTCCACCTGGTAATATGCTACTTACAACTGTTTTGAATACACCCTTTTAGTGCATTTTGACATCAGATGGGTGTCCCCCAGTTGGGACCCCCTCTATAAGCTAGAATGAGCTCTGTCGGACCTGACGTTTCCATGTATTACATGTTGGCCATTATTTTAAATGCTTGGCATCTAATATTTCATCTGCAGCAGCTGCTGTGGGGAAAATGTATGGTTGGTCAAATGCAGGTTCCTTCGAAGAGAATAGCTGAATGTTAGTTTAGGGAAAAATGCTGCACCAGCTTCATTCTTAAAGGAAAGAGAACCCCTTTAACGTTAGCAGTATGCATAAAACTGAGGTTTAGGTTATGCTTTATAAAGTTATTTGCAAACTTTAGAAAATTAACTTTTCTTGATCTTCGAACTTGTTCTGCCAATTCTGCATCTACTACTAAGTAACTAGGTTTGTTTCCTTCAGTTACCTGTGTTATAGACTGCTTGGAGCTGCTTTGCCTCTTCTGGATAATGATCAGTTAGAAGTGCTACTTCGGAGAAATATCATGTTACGTTATGGGGACCATGTTGTTTCAAATCAGGTAAGAGAATTGGATTTCCTGTAAGAAAGCAAACATTATGTAGAAAATGTATGCATGTACAAAGATTCTGAAAATGTACTACAATACCTAATGATTGGAATATAAGGAACAAGGGGATGAAAGCCTGTGATTCCAAGACTTATTTCTGCGGGAGAACCCCTAAAGAACTTTTTCATTTCCAGAGGATCACCTATGTTTAATTCTGCCACAAAGAAGCTTGGTGTGGGGGGAAAAGTGAAAACCACCTGTAATTATTTCCTAGCCCTATATTGTGCCTGAGATGTGTTAGGGTTCTTTTACATGTAAAGATAATCTTTCAAACAGCAGAAAGACTTAGCAGTGTATTTGCATAAAGTGTTAATGGCTATTAACAATTTAAGCAACTTTATTTGCATGTAAAAGGACCTTTTAATCATCTTTTTTTTTTCCTCCAGGAGTTGTTTACTCAGCTGGGCGTGTGTGAAACACACCCAGCTGAGCAGACATCTGCTGGCAGATTCCATTGTTCTCCTTGTAGCAGAGTACACAGTGTACTGATTATGTATGCAAAGCAAACAGTCAGTACACTGTTATCATGTATTCTTTTGGAAACAGAGCGAAATTCATTCAAATAGAACGAATTTGCTGATTCTTTCAGCGGCTTGAGCATTGAATTTAGTGCGGACTGAAATACATCGTACAAACAAAAAGTGCACGATGCCCGCATGTGCATGTAATGATTATTGCTCATTTTCGACTGTTTGAACAAATTGTGAGCGATAATCGTTGTGTATAAAAGGGCCTTTATTCTGGCTTAGATCTTGTTAACATCAGGCCTTTTTTGTTGGGTATTCATCACAGCCTCCATTTAACAAACAGGGGCGTCCTTTACCCATAAACTATAATGTCATGAGCCCTTCAATAGGTTTTCATGACATATCCTTTAAACAGATGCCATTATACCATCTGGATTGCTATTGCCACTGTTAGTATTACGCCACAGGAATCGAAAAAATAACAGCTTTTTTTTTTCCTTGACTCCTACTGGGTAAAATAGCATAACCTACTAGGTCATTTCGTACTTTTTGGTGTACTTGTGCATTTCAGCTAGACAGAGGCCAAGAGGATGCTCTTTTGGCCTCTGACTAAAAGAGATCTGGGGAGACATTTGGCAATAGATATTTAGAGGGGTTATCCGCGGGCATAGTGTTACACAAAAGCTTGCTCAGCTTACAATAGTAAAATCACAGACTACATACTCTTTCTACTACGCTTCCCTGCTGCTGCCGCCGCTGCCTCTCTTGGTCCAACTGAACTTGGTCCACTCTTCCGGGAGGGGAGTGGAGACAACCGACACTGGGTTACATGAGCACTGCTGCTATTCACCAGCTGAAGGAAGACGGTGATTGGCTGTAGCGGTCACCTAGTCCTTTTGTTGGGGTCATCATCGCTGGCTCCCTACAACCAGTAGTAAAGACCAACCGAGTCGGAGAGTCAGCGACACAGCAGCGGCAGGTGAGTATGTAGTCTTTTGAATTTACTGCTGCAAGCTTTTGTGTAACACTCTGTCCCCAAATACTCCCAAAAGGAATAGCTATATGAAGGCAATCCTATTCCAATGCATTTTATTAACAAGAAAACTGATTTAAATTAAAATTGCAGATTAACTGAAACCACAGTAGTACAGGCCAAAAAATTGTACACCCCAGCGTGGTTTAAGGATGCGATATTACTGTTGTCTTTTTATGGACTTGCATTTTTTTTTTTGTTTCCCACAAAGCCTTCAGATCGTTTTAAATTTGCGCCAGAGATGGAAACCTATGTTGATAAATTTCTCGAAAGTTGTGACGATTCTGAGAAGCAACTGACAGTTCTTATTGGCTTCTCCTCGCTAACTAACAAAGGATACCCAGTGGTGCCCAGCACATGGAAAGTAGTAAGACATGTCTCACTCATCGCTCTGCAGAAGTATATCGGCTGGTTGAAGAACATGTTTCTGATGCCAAACATTGATTCCTTGTTGGATTTCTCTACCAAGAGACAGAAGGAAAACCAAGAGCACCCAGACACGTGAGATTTTTATTTGTTTTAATTTTTATTCAGGTACGGCTCTGAAAAAAGGATTTTTGCAGTCAACGTAACATCTTTCTTGTAGTTAATGTTGATGGACGCAGAAACCATGAGGTGTTCTAAAGGTCCCTGGGGTGGGGGAAAAAAAAGAAGAAAGGGAAAGTGTCTAGTATAGATGACTGAGGCACCACTGCCTGAGACATAAAAGTTCACCTTCACTGATGCAGAAGAGTACACCCTGCAAATGTAGAGAGAGTGAGAATGGCCAGAGTCTGATGAGTACATCCTGGCAGTGCGCTACCACCTAGGAGGAGTGCATTATAATCTGGAAAGGGGGATCCCATGAATTCTGGCATTATGCCTTGTATTAGCATAACTTGCATTATGCCTCGCTTAACTGTTTACTTTTTATTAGCTGCTTTACTAGGTCTTGTGTATTTCTATGGTGACAGTGTATATAGAGATCTCTAGAGATCTAGATAGATAGATTATGCTGTGACCATGCAAACACGCAAGATCTAGTAAAGCAGTTAATAAAAGGCTATCTAATAAGTTATGCTGCTCTGTGTACAACATAAAGATAAGTGCACATAGCAAGTTGGGTAAATAAAACATCAGGAGAGGCAGAGATTATGTACACACTGACTGCAGATCTGAGAGCAGTGTGAGTGCAGGGAAGATGAGCCTATGAAGACAGCCCTTCCCCACAGCTAAGAAATATCCTAATGTCCCACTTGCTAGAGAAGCTGCCTAACAGCAGGCATCCATGCTTTCATACTGGTAATTGACATCTGAGTAGAACTGATCTAGGCCCCTCAGTGTAGCTCCACATGCTCTAGTACTTGATCAGGGGAGATTGATATAGATTATGTTCATCTCTATATGCACCTTGAACTGGCCTGTTGACGTCTGACCATTGGTGAGTGAGGGGGAACATGGTGACTTCCTCTTGGCACGTCCTATGAACATCCCACAGTACCATCCTTGGCTCACCATGACACATAATGGAATTCGGCATTAGCGGTGTTTTACTATAATTAGAATTTTTCTGGCCGTTTGATCTGGCAATGCCTTACTAGTAACAATATAAATTGTGGATGACGTAATGTAACTTACCTAGTTCTCTTGTGTGTGTGTGTGTGTGTGTATATATATATAAATATAAATTTTTTTTTTTCTTTATCCTCAGAATAGACCACTTTGTGTTTAGACAAAGAAAATGGATTATTCCCCGCCTTACTAGCATCATTGAGAATCCCCTGGTAAAAAGACAAGAGAGCCAAGTAATGGACATTGCACGGTAAGTGGAAATGGCAGATGATTACCTACTTCCTTTTGTCTTCGTATTACGGCCCTTTTAGAGGGGACGATTGTCGGGCAAACGTTGCCCGACACTCTTCCCTGCACATACTAGCTCCCGTGCACCTGCATGGGAGCAAGTATCGTTATCTCTCAGCCGGGAGGCTGCAGGGGATTTCTCTCCTCGCGCTCCCCCGCCACTCTCCATTGACTTTACATAGCGGCCGATCACTACTGAACAATATTTACACTGAAGATCAGCGATCATCTCATCATCCATAGTTTATGCTGCATAACATCCTGAACAATGAGCTGATCACTCAGTGTAAATAGCGGCCATTCAGTATTGAACGGCTGTGTTATGTCAATTGAGAGGGGCGGGGGAGAGCGAGGAGAGAAATCTCCTGCAGCCGCCTCGTTCCCCTGCTGGCTGCTCCTAGAGTGAGCCAGCGATACTAGCTCCTGTGCAGGAGCACTGGAGCGAGGACACGTAGATGATTGTCGGGCATCGTTTGCCCGACATTCGTCCCGTGTAAACCCAGCTTTATATATTTTCTTTTCACAAGAGTTTTCTTTGTTCTCAAATTGTTGTGCATGAGCGAATGCTGTATGTTGATTTGTATTTTATCTCATGCAGGTTTATATTATTCCATGCTTTCTTTTATGCCAAAAAATCAGTCTCTGATATTCCAGAAGCAGAAGCACGTTTGTCTGTGCCTTTGGATGACCGAACACGGTCACAAATGGCTGATGCCTTTTTTAGGTGAGTGTCTTTGTGATTTTTCTAATATCGGTTGTTATTACTCTGACAATATATGAACAATTATTGTTCATGCAGGATCCAGGTTTTTGTTAGTAGAATAAAGGCCGCAAATATTTCTAAATATTTGTATTCTTTTTGCTCACGTACATCCTTTTTTTTTTTTTTTTTCTTTTAAGTACAAGCGCAAGAGTTATCTTTGTTTTTTTGATTTTTTTAAAACAGGCATGAGAGGAAATAAAAAAAAAAAAAGCATACTTGCTTGTCTTTAGTGCCCACCCGTACCTTTTTCCCTTGTGGAACATGGGGCAGCAGGAGGCACTCGGCTAGGTCCCAGGGGGATGGCTGAAGACAGATGAGCATGCTTTCTTTTTTTTTTTTTTTTTATTTTCACGCATGCCCAGCTTCTAATTTTTTTTCTTTTTTCATGTAAAACTACTCACTTTTTGAAGGCTGTGGACACCTTTATGCATGGAAAATCAGTACACACATTTCCAAGTCCTGCAAAAAAATGATGCACTTATCTGTTTTTTACTTTGAATTTTCATTCTCATGCACTAAAAACACCCTTAGGGCTCATGTCCACGGGCAAAATAATAATTAAAATCCGCAGCAGATTTTAACTCTTCTCCTGTCCGCGGATCCGCACCCCATAGGAATGCATTGACCACCCGCGGGGTAGATAAATACCCGCGGATGGTCAATAAAAGGGATTTAAAAAAAAAATGGAGCATGAAAAAATCTGGACCATGCTCCATTTTCATGCGGCTCTCCCGCTGGGACGGCTCCCGCAGGGCTTCTATTGAAGCCTATGGAAGCTGTCCGGATCCGCGGGAGACCTAAAATAGGAATTTAAAAGAATTTACCCATCCAGAGCGGACCGGGAAGGTCTTCTCTTCCTCACGGCCGCATCTTTCTTGCTTCGGCTCGGCGGATGTGCCCGGCGCATGCGCGCGGCAGGTCGGCGACGTGCCGCAGCCGTGACGAGTTCATCCGCCAGCCGAAAAAGAAGATCCGGCCGTGAGGAAGAGAAGACTTTCCCCGCCCGCTACGGATGGGTAAATTCTTTTAAATTCCTATTTTCAGCGCTCATGTCCGCGGGGCAGGAGGGACCCGCTGCAGATTCTCCATGTAGAATCCGTAGCGGGCCTGATTTTCCCCGTGGACATGAGGCCTTAGGCCTCCTACCTGCTTGCGTTTTTTAAACGCTTCGATATTGCTGTTTTGTTTTTTTTTTAACGAAAAGGTTATTTTGACTTTCTAATGTTAAAAACGCATCTCACAAAAATAGCACAGCACCAACTTGCGATGCGTTTTTAACATTAGAAAGTCCCATTGACAATCGCAGTAAAAAAATGCAAGTGGGTAGGAGCCCTTATACATACTGTGCCTCAAGTCATTCACTTAGATTTGTTCCCGGCGTTGATCAGCACAAACTCAGCTCACCCTCTACTCTCCTCTGTCAGAGGCTGTGTAGCCTCGCCCACTTAGTACTACCCAGCTATCTCTCCTTTTACTATTTACTAATGGGAGATAGGTTGGTGGTGGAACAGGTAAGCAGGTGTAGTTGATTACAGCACAGTGCTATCCCTAGATCAAATTGCAAGGTGCTGGGGTAATAAGCTGGGCTAAAAACACAGCCTTAGGCTGCATTCCCACGAACTTATATCGGCTCGGTTTTCACGCCGAGCCGATATACGTCGTCCTCATGTGCAGGGGGGGGGGGGGGATGGAAGAGCCAGGAGCAGGAACTGAGCTCCTGGCCCCTCTCTGGCCCCTCTCTGGCCTATTTGCAAAGGGGAGAGGCGGAACGGGGGTGGGGCTAAGTGGGTAGAATTAGCCCTGCCCCCGTTCCGCCTCCTTTCATTGCAAATAGTGCAGAGGGGCGGAGAGGAAGCAGAGGGGGCGGGAGCTCAGTTCCTGCTCCTGGCTCTTCCATTCCCCCCCTCTGCACATGAGGACGACGTATATCGGCTCGGCGTGAAAACCGAGCCGATATACGTTCTTGGGAATGCAGCCTTAGGCTAAAGGATCTGGGAATGTTTATCTTACAAAAAGAGGAGACTTAATAACTGTCTACAAATATCTGATTGGCTGTCACATTGTAGTGGGATCTGCTATATTCTCATTTGCACAAGGAAAGGCTAGAAGCAATAGGTTGGAAAGCGAAAGAGAGGAGACAGGGCTCTGTGCTTCTCTTCCTGAATTTTTTGCCTCTTTTGCTGCTGGCTTCCCCCCCCTTCCCCAGCCATCCATATTATTGTCTCCTGTAGTACAAATAACTGTGCATCTGCTAAACGCTAGCTAGTGTCATTGCACAATGCCAGTGAGCATCATTACTTCCTTCCATGGATAAATTATCGTATGCTTCTAAACGCTGGGTCCTAGGCAAGTTGGGATATTTCTTGCACTCAGCCTTCTATTTTCCCCCTTCTGGAAGGGTGACTGCATACGGCCAGCGTACATTTGCACTATTTGCTGTCTACCACACTATTCCCTAACTCGAGGCTCGATTAAACTTTTACCCAGTTTTTGCTTAATAACGGACAGCTCATATTTTCCTCTAGGCAACATGTTGTACTGTCGCTAGATTGACGTAATTAGAGTACCAACCACCAGTTAGACTACGGTTAGTCTCTGTATATCACATAATGTTGCCCGGATGGGCATTTTTTCCATGTTTGTATTTCTAGAGACAGGCTAGCTAGTTGCTGGCTGATCGTTCCCTCGGCGAAGGTTATATGACGGATGTTAATACACACTTGTTGTCAACATTCTTTTGTCACCTTTTCTTTTTTCCATGAACAGATTATTACTGCGCTACAATCTGAGCTCTCCGGGTAGCACAGTGGCCAATGTACCGCAACATAACAGCCAGGTCCTGAACTTTACCTTTAGGCTAACCGTTTCTGACCATCTTGTACCTTTAAGCAGGTGTCCTCCAAATAATGCTTATCCAAGCTTCTCTGGGTAACGAGGATAGAAGATTCTCCATCCTTCTGTAGATTTGTTTGCTTGGTATGGTTTACTCACTCTTCTGGCTGATCCCGCTCAGCAAGCACCACTATTGTTAATCATTCACTATGTCCCTTTCCATAGAGGAGTGATTGCCTTGTCTGGCCACAGTATCGGATAACCTACACATTTAAGGAGCATCAGGCAGTTGCTCTATTTTGTTCTCATTGTCAAGCTTTTTTAACCAGAATATATCGCCCGCTACCTTTTTGGTACAGCTACTGCTGTATTGCCTATTCGTCTTTCCTTGCATCAGCCTCTTCAGATAACGGATGCCCCTGAATGTATGATCAAGGGACCACCTCTGCGGTCTCCTCAGTAACGTGGCTTTTACTCCAGTTTGCCACATTGTTTCCACTGGGTAAGATCATCAATGTTGGCAAATATGCAGCTTCAAGGAGCTGTATGCTTTGTAGCGCCTGCTAATTTTCATTTGTCTACTAGGGAGGGAACTTTTATCTAATACACCAGTACCTACAATTGAGCTATTCAGCACAAGTTCAGTTGCCAGCCCTTGTCTTAGTGCACACGGAGAAAATATTTTTTCCTCTTCAAATTTTCTCAAACTGAGCATGAGCCTTTGTCAGACTGATCTTTACCCATAGGGGTGCAAGTCTTCATTCATATGTGACTTTACAGAAAAAAAAAAGTTTTTAAAATGACACAATTGCCAAAAAAATTAAAATCGTAATTTTTTTCTCTCTGTTTTGCTTAGATTCATTCAAAAACTGTAGAGTCAAAATAAGCAGTACACCCCTAGATTAATTCATTAAGGGGTCTAGTTCTCAATATTGGTTCATTTGTCGGTTTCTCCATCATTTTGGCAGCTCAAGGGCTCTACAAGTGTAAAACAACACTTCACGCAAAATGTTGTTTCTGAAAGCCACCGGCTGCTTCTTTTCTTTTTGGGCCCTGTTGTGCATAGAGACATATTAGGGCCACAACGGGTATGCCTCTGAACAGGACAAACGGGGTTATCCATTTTGGGGTGTATATCCTCATTTTCATGTGCACTATAGAGGAAAAAAATGTATTTTAAAATGACATATTTGCAAAAATATGGAATTTTATTTTTTTCTCCTCTAAATTGTATTAAAGGGGTTGTCCCGCGAAACAAAGTGGGGGTATACACTTCTGTATGGCCATATTAATGCACTTTGTAATGTACATTGTGCATTAATTATGAGCCATACAGAAGTTATTCACTTACCTGTTCCATTGCTAGCGTCCCCGTCTCCATGGTGCCGTCTAATCGCCCGATTAGACGCACTTGCGCAGTCCGGTCTTCTTCCTTCTGAATGGGGCCGCTCGTGCCGGAGAGCGGCTCCTCGTAGCTCCGCCCCGTCACGTGTGCCGATTCCAGCCAATCAGGAGGCTGGAATCGGCAATGGACCGCACAGAAGACCTGCGGTCCACCGAGGGTGAAGATCCCGGCGGCCATCTTCACAAGGTAAGTCAGAAGTCGCCGAAGCGCGGGGTTTCGGGTAAGTACTGGACGGTTTGTTTTTTTTATGCCTGCATCGGGTTTGTCTCGCGCCGAACGGGGGGGGGGCTATTGAAAAAAAAAAAAAAACCCGTTTCGGCGCGGGACAACCCCTTTAACCCTCGAAAAAGAAAAAAAACTGGTTCAAAATACCCTGGACCCCCCTCAGTGAATATCTTAAGGGGTGTAGTTTTTAAAATGGGGTTATTTGTGGGGGTATCTATCATTCTGACACCTATGAGCCTTTGCAATCTTGGCTTGGTGCAGGAAAACAGTGTTGCTCAAAATGTTGACAAGTAATGTTAAATTTGGTTTAAAAAAAAACTAAGCTCTTCGAATGTGCATCCAGAATAAACTAAACAGATGGAAATATGTCTTATCAAAAATTTGTGCAGTATGTTTGCACATATTTGAGATACTACACTTAAATGTGAAAAAACTACATTTTTTTTTCAAAATTTTCCTAATTTTGGCACTTTTAAGAAATGTACACAAATTCTATCGGTCTATTTTTACCACCTAAATGAAGTACAACATGTGGTGAAAAGACAGTGTCAGAATGCCTTGGGTATGAAAAACCTTTACAGAATTATTCTATGTTAAAGTGACATATGTTAGATTTCCAAAATTTGGCTCCATCACTAAGACGCAAACGGGCTGCGTCACTAAGAGGTTAAGAACATCCAGTAATTGGATCCTTCATACCCTCTTTCTGAGTCCAATAACCTATGTCTTTCTAATATCCAACTCTTTTGAATGTTTATGTAATAATCCGCACGCGGGTAATGCAGTAAACACCTTCCATAGGATAACTATGGAAAGAACAGCCCGTTGTACATGAGCGGAAAATCCCTTACGATTTTCCGCTTGCATCTAAAAATCGCGGCATGCAGCAATTCTCCGTGATGAACCTATCATTAGGTATTTGCAAACTCTAAATATTAGGTGTTCATACGAACTAACTAACTTCTCAAAAATTCAGCGGATCTTTGGATTTGTGTGCTAAAATAAGAAAATGTAATATTCCTTGAAAATGGTACGATTAATGTTTTTCAACATTTTATTCCAGCTTGTTGTTTAATCTGAATGTCATGCCTGTATCAAGAGAAGGTCCGGATGCTGATACGATAAAGGAGAGGCATGTGAGCGGTGTTATGGCCGATGGCAGCTTGTGGATTCATTGCATGGTGCGCTATGCAGACGAGTTACTTTCACATAGAAAGTCTATAGTGGCTGTTAAACCATTCAGTGAAGAACAGAAAGACGCTTGGGCTCGGTAAGGCAGCTACAGTCAAATTAAGGGGGTTGCTCAGGAATGGTACAGAATGGCTACTATCAGTGCAGCCTGTAGCGATCCGTCTTAGGATGGGAGAATGTAAGTCCAAAACGGAGGGGGAAGGGGGGGGGCGAGGCAGCTGGCAAGAGTGAGCCTGACTACACTGTTCTGAACAGTGTCGGGCACTGGCCCTACCCTCTTTTCCCTCTGGTCCGCACATGCTTTCTTTATTGTCGCAGATTTGCACAGACAGCAGCTATTTTGGGGCATTGTTGTACAAATTGGTTAATGTTAATTTTCTATACTTCATCCACTGATGTTGAATGAAAATGAAAAATGTTCTATACATAATATTTGTCAAAGTGTTTTTTTCCCCCTGTGTATTACAAGTTTCTGAACTTGTTTCACAAAAAAATAAACCATAGAGATGTAGAACATTCTTCTGTAATTTGTTGCAGAAAAACCTGCAACAAATCTACATCTGGAGAAGGGTGGTTTCACATCTGTGCCCAGGGTTCCGCTTTCCTGCTCTGGACGGAACCACAACATTGCTGAATGGATCCCATTGACTATCCAGACAAATATGAAACTTCATTGTGTTTTTGAAGAACATCTTTCGTGAAAATGTAATTTATTATGTTTTTGACTAATGGTTAGACTGACTCCAAGAGTGACGTCACATTGTGACGTTTTCTTGGCAGACTGTTTTTGTGCGGTGGTTTGCCATTGCCTTCCCCAGTCATCTTTTACCCCCCAGCAAGCTGGGTACTTATTTTACTGGAAGGATGGAAGTCTGAGTCAACCTTGAGCCGGCTACCTGAACCATGCAGGGATTGAACCCGCAACCTTCGTGAGTGAGAGTTTAGGACTGCATTCTGCTGAGCCACACGAGGCTAGTGTTTTTTTTTATTGTAAATAAACTTTAAATTATGAGAGCAGACCACTCTGTCTTATGATGTGCTCAAAGCCCTTGCAGAACATCTACAAGCACCACCACCTACTAGATTTTTTTCATGGAACAGGTGCGAAGACCGTAATCATATGTTGCCTCTTGACCATTCAGTTTAAGAGACACCTTTGATGTACATTGTCTGGGATACCATTTTGTTGGCTATACACTTTTAACTATTGAGTAACCTGATCAGTAAATGCAGCGGAGGGTACTGTTCTTGACTGTTAGTGTGGCTTTATTAATAATGAAAAGTCTCACTGCAAAAAGTCTGTCTAGTACTAGGCTTAGTGTTCTTGCATATTGTGTCGTTCTATGCGTATTTTGCTGTAACTTACCACCTATAACAGTCTTGCCACTCTTTTATAGACCTTCCTTATAACCATATTCAGTGTATGCAGTGATTAATAACAAGCATACTTTCATACCATACCAACGTAGATACAGCAAATGGATAATTTACCTGCATGCGTTATTCAGAATTATCACTTGAGATTGTTTGTGCCTAAAATCTATGGTTTTGGCTGTTTTCTAGAATGCTGCAGCATGTGGAGGATCTCCAGAAGAAATCCAAGAAGTCGAGCAGTATGGAACTGTCCTCCTATCAGCAGTTGCTCCTGCTTGTTGGAATTCATCTTTTTAAAGTAAAATAATAGAACATACATTTACATATCGTACACCAATTTGATGAATGGATCATGTACTTGTCTTTTAGAGTTGGATTGTTAATTCCTTCTTCGTGGTAACTTTCATGTGTCTCCAAAATGATTATGCTATATGCTGCAACTCCTTTTTGTTAACTTTAGTCCAGTCAGCTGTGTTAGTTATTTGCATCTCCTCTAGACTTTAATGGCATATGGGCTGGAATAGATGACAGATCTGGGATTGGCACATTCACCACCTCATGATTGCTAAAACAAAAAGGGCTGTAGTGCTTTGCCGAGCAGTGTGCCTTTCTCGTCTATCCTTGCGGGACACAGCTGAAGATCGTGGGTATAGCTACTGCCACAAGGAGGTGGACACTAAGCCGATAAAGTGTTAGCTCTTCCTACCAGCTATACCCCTCCTGCAGGCACCAAGCTAATCCATTTTAGCTTAGTGTCCTTAGAAGGGTAGTTGCGGCCGTGTTCAGTGCGGTGCGTTTCCGAGCCGTGGAGGTAATTCTGCACTTCTCTCCAGCTGAGGATGCCTTTTTGTCAGTGAAACATTGGTTGGGGCCTAAAATTTAGACCCCAACTTCTGGCGTGCATTGGCCACTTCCCCGCGAGCAGGTCTATCTCGTCATACTCGTCCAATCATGGTGCTCTGTTGGGGAAAGACTTCCTTCCTTACCCCAATCACTGTACAGTGCGCCATTATCCTTGGATGCGATTGGTTTCCGCTTTTGCTATTATGTAAGGCCCTCCCTCATTCTCTTTCCAGTCTCAACACTTTTAAGAATGTTTTTGTTGGGACCTGTGGTGCCTACTGGATTCCAGAGTAGCATTCTGCATAGAAGAATCCAAAACGTCCTACAGGGATCCATTGGTCTATGACCCCCAAGAATAGCTCTGGATCTGGTAAGCTCTGCCTGACGACTAGCTCACCTGCTATTTTACCCATCCTGCAGTACCACTTGCAGTAGTAGGATGCAAGTTTTTATACTGAATAACTGACTGCTGCAAGTTTAGCACCATATCCAATACCATCTAAACCTCATGCATCCTTTTCCAGAAGAGTTAGTAAAGAAATGGTCATCTTCACCTGCAGTTGATCCACTAGCATCTCGTGTGGTGAAACATACCACTCTTTCTATGACTGATTCTTCATATTTTCAAGACCTGCATAACAGGAAGATTAAATCTCTAACCAAAACGTCCTTTGAGACAGTGGGTTCGACTCTTAGGCCAGTTTACACATCTACCTGGGTCAGCAAGACCATGGCTGAATGGGCCAAGCAACTGCACAAAGGTATTTTCTGGGTCTCCTCTGGATGCAGCCAGTCTCTTGGCTTGCGCCTCTGTTGCTTCAGTCGCCACGTGCTGCATCCTGTAGCTAAAATCCTGGCATGCAGATGTCTCATCTCAAAAAAAGATCCTTAACACGCTTTCCTTTTGTTGTTTTGCGACTGTTGGGCGCCAGATTAGATAAAGATATCGCTGATGCCACCGGTGGGAAAGTTCTCATCTGCCACAGAACTGATCCAGACATGTGAGAGCTTCACAGAAGAAAAGAATTCAATTTTGTTCCTTACGCTGCCCCAGTCCTTGGAGTGCTGACAGTAAGAGGGCATCACTAGAACAAAAACAAAAGTCATTTTTTAAACAGAGACCTTCCTGGCGTCCACAACTTCAACCTGCAAAATCCTCTCCCTAAATCTTCTGCATAAAGGGAGGTTCCCATCCAATTTATACAGGGTGAGGGGAGAGACTTGGTTTGCGCACGTCT